>NW_020664530.1:10360948-10382711 GCF_002925995.2 Terrapene triunguis
GAGACTGGATATACATCAGATGTCCTACAGTGAGTCAGATAGGTGCCTGCCAATGCCCTCATCCATAGGGAAGGATTTAATGGAGACATTGATCACGATCGGGCATCACAATCCCATGATACAAGTGCTGCACATTCTGGGACTACTTCAGGTGTAGGGCTCAGCTCTGCTGACATATTAATCTGCTCCTGCCTAATGAATATGCAAAATTACCTCTCACCACACTGCAAATTTTGCCATTACCAACTCCATAGGAAGCAAGGGAACCTACCAAGAACTGAAGTTTATAGATGTTATACGAATGTCAGCAAAGCACAGGAAGAATCCACAATTTAGCAACAGACTACTAAAGTAAAACTTTCTTTCTGCAGCCCAGAGGAGTCTGGACTCAGACTTCATTTACTCATGTGGCCAGTGCATAGTCGGTTAAGTCTGAACAACCCAACTTATTCCTATATCAAAGGTAGCACTTTCTTACCATACATGCAGGATTGCTGGGAAATCTTAGTTGTCTGAGGACAGAAGCACCAATTAGATAGCATTTTCATCCAGTTACACCAAACTAAGAATAAAGAAGCAATCTAAGGAACCAAGGAAAAGCTATTAATCAATCAACTACAGAGTCATTAACAGTTCAGCATTTAACAGATGACAAGGGAAACCACCCAAATTGAGAAATGACAGTTGATTTAATTCCCAGACTTCACCCAAGTCATTTTATCACTTTGTGCCTCACTTTCCCATCTGGAAAATGTGAATAATAATGCTTTTCTTCTCGTCTTCTTCTTTTTGGTCTCGTCTATTTAAAGTGTAAACTCTTCAAGGCAAAGACTGTAGCACAATGGTGTCCCAATCTCAGTTGGGTCCAGCTGGTGCTAAAGTAATCCAAATAAACAACAACTAAAATAAAAAATGAATAAAGGATTTCATTCTACTGACACATGGAAAGTCTTACTGTGTTCAAATTGTATTTTAATGTGAAAACCAGATATTTTTGCACAAACTTTGAGATATCTTGGAAAGGGGCCATGTTACAGCAGGTTACATTATGATCTATTGCAAAGTGTCGAAATTGGAAAATATTATTTTACTTTTATGATAACTATTCATCATCACTGCACATACCAGAGGGGGAATAGCTTACTTGTCAAGCATCAGATTTGACAAATCTAGACTCCCTGCAACCACAGATTCAAATCCCAGCTCTGTCAACTAAGCTCTTTGTCCTTCTAAGGTAGCTAAATTTAAATAAGGTAAGCGTATGTTTACACAGCAATCGGGACAGCATTTTTAGGCATACCTGAACTAGCTTTGATTGAGCCATGGCAACACAGGTTAGAGTACTTACCTAAGGTCTGTTGTGAAAATCAGGCCAACAAGTTTACTGTCATTGTGAGCTTAATTGTAAAACATATGTAAACGTTCATAAGATGTCATGATAACCTATAACAACTCTTGATTGGAAAAGTTGTAAAAAGGAGACCTAAAAGCTGAATTAGTCAACACAAAAAGGCCTACTGATATAACTCAAAATCATGCTTGGTAAAAACAGAAGACGTGGAATCAGAACATAATGAACCAAAATGTATGTCAGTTATTGGGTCTAATTGGTGGACAAAATAATGAGGGGATAGTTATTCTACCCACCACTCCCTTTTGGGGGTCTAAAAAAAATAAAGACTGACTTTGAGGGGAGATGGAAATAAGCAAAAAAAGACATAGGCTACTGGAACGAACTTCATCACCATGGCTGCTACCCCCACTAGCTCCCAGGACCCCAGACCTTCTGTGTCCTAATCCTGAGGGATGTCCTGGCCTGATAGGGCCAGAGAGAAAGACCCAGATAACATCATCTGTCTCCAACTGAAACTCAGCCACCACCTGGGATGAAATGGGGTTGCGCTTTAACAACAGCACCAGCCATCTCAGCTAACTTCTTCTCTTTCCCCCAAAAGGACAGTTATCACCTTTGATACATCTGAGCCTATCAAATAAGGGGGGGAGGGTTTCCTTCTCAAACTCTCTCCAGAAAAAAGGAAAAGGAAATGCTGTTAAAATGAAAGATTTTCTTAGAGAGATTTACTACATTCCAAATGCTTTAACTGTTTCCCCTTCTTTTCCGTATCTTTAATAAAAGGTTAAAAAGACTTTTAACATGTTTGCCATGGTACTAAGCAGGCTGAGGTCTCTGTATACCAAACCCCAGATTTTGTTTAACACTGTTTAACATCACACAGTGACTGCATTATGTTAACATCTTTGGCACATTTATTCCATCTCATTTAATACAACAGGTCCCAGGTGGGATTGTAGTCAGGCAGCTAATCTGGGCTACCACAACTACACTGCTAGTTTTAGCAAACTGGCTCAATCAAAGCTACACATGCTGCAATAATGCCTCCTGATTGCTGTGCAGACATACCCTACCATGCTGTTTACTGTATAGAGGGCTTTCAGATGAGTTCTTAAAAACTGAGGCCCTATGTGTTTGATATGGGCACTGAGGCTCAGTTTTTCCAAAGTCCTCAGTGTTGACTTAACTCTGCTGCCACTGAAATCAGTGGAAGTTTGATTACTGGCTTCACCACAAGCAGAATTAGGTCAAAGCTGGGCACATTTGGCATTCCCACCCTAAACGTCCATGGCACTGTTCACCCTATGTCTTTGGACTACATTTCTCCTGCCACCCTTGGCTGCACAACATGTAGGTGACATGTTTTGCATCCAAGTTGCCTACATTCCAATGGCACTGTCCTTATGCACATAACTTTGCGAAGAACTTTGCGATGCGAGGAGCTTCCTAACTGGAAACTATCACTATACCGGTCCTGCTTTGACCTATTTCACAAAATATTTCTTGTCTCCATACTGAGTACATTATATCAACTTACAACTAGTGGGCAGAGCAGGCATCCAGGTTGGGGAACAAAGCTGAGGGTCAGCACCAGAGTTAACTACTTATTACAAAAAGTCCTGTAGCACCTTATAGACTAACAGACGTATTGGAGCATAAGCTTTTGTGGGTGAATACCCACTGCGTCTGACGAAGTGAGTATTCACTCACGAAAGCTTATGCTCCAATACGTCTGTTAGTCTATAAGGTGCCACAGGACTCTTTGTTGCTTTTTACAGATCCAGACTAACACAGGAATCTAAACTGAGGGCCAGAACTGAAGTCAGATACCAAATGCCAGAGCCAAGGGTCAAGCCAGAGTCAGAAGCTGGGATTGGAGACAAGACTGGTAACTGATGGTAGAAGTGAGGTAAGGGCAGGAACTGGAGGAGAGGCAAGGATCAAGCATGGAGCAGGAGTGAAGGTAGGGATGAAGCAGAGCCGGAATAGCATTGGGTGCAAGAAGCAGACTCTAATGCAGCCACAACAGAAAATCACCTTGTTGCTCAGACAACTTCCTGTACCTCCTTCTGGCTTCAACAGCATGGTTGTATCAATCGGTGAAGCCCAGGCGATCATCTAATCAGGGCTCCCATGGATGGTGCCTTGGCTGAGGCTGTAGTCTTACTAGCTTCTACTACTAGCAGTCCTACTCGCTTCTTGGCTCACCAGATTTCAGCCAACATTGGTTGAGGCCAGGATGCAGTGGCTGTCTGGGAACTCCCAGGCCTGAGTTTAAGACCTGGGACATCACATCAGCAAGCAAAGCTGAGTATAATCACCACCATTTCCCTGACAAGTTTGTTGTTTATGGTAGCACCCACAACGTGTAGGCACTTTCCAGACATTCAGGAAACCACAGCTCCCACCCTGAAGAACTCACAATCTAAGGACAAACAGACTAGTGAACAGAGGCACGGGGAGGGTAATGACAAACAAAGGGATATTTATTCAAAACAAGACGATTCACTCCATAGGAATTATTGCAACATTCTGGCTGTATGAAAGCAAATTAAATGGTCATTAAATTGTTCTTTGGCATTTTACTGTATACTATAGATCTCTTTATAAAAGGTATTGGTATTTCTTGTAAATAAATCTTTTGGGTCCTTGTTATAACTCTATAGAAGTCAATGGAATTGTGCCAAGAATTACAGTAGCCTCTTATATTAAAATCTTACAGAAGCTGCTGATTTATGTAACATCTCTGGCCCTGATTCAGCCAACCATCCCTATTCAGCAACACTCTTAAGTTCATGCTTAACTTTAAGTATGTTCTTAACTCTCATTAAAGTCAATTGACTTAGCATGTGCTTTGCTGCTGTGCTGAATAGGGATAGACTTCAGCATGTGGTTAAGTGCATTGCTAAAATGAATCCTGGATGGAGAAACAAATGACTAGTTGCAAATTAAAACTGGGCGAGTGTAAGCAGATGGTGTAGACCTTTATGGTTTGGGATACTGCATATCCTCAGGGACTGCCTTTTTCTGTTGCAACTCTGCAGTTAAGATCACTATGGACCCTCGAGTTGAATGTCTCTGGGTTTACTCATTCCCAGTCAAGTGCCACTGAATATAAGTTTGTTTGCAAAGTGGTGTTATCTCCCTGTCTATGAGAAAGTGGTTTTGTTTCAATGGGAAAGCAAATGAATATGTTCCCCAGAGCCTCCTCCCTCCCCTCTCTGCAAGCACTCCCCCTCCCGCTGGGATGCAGAGTTTATCACAGGCTAAACGAGGAAATTTTTGTGGTCTCTCCTTGTTAAAATATTGGCAGCACATCACTGAATAAGCAACATACACCATATTGAAGAGTTAAACACACATTCCACTGCTGAGGCCTCTCTCCTGGGAGCCATCATCTCCTCTACTGCTGCAGAATGTAAAGGTCCAGATTCCCAGCTGATGTAAATCAGAACTGCTCCACTGAAATCAATGGGCCTACATTGATTTATACCATTTGAGGCTCCAGTCCGAAGAGTCTGATCATAAACTCACAAAACTTGGGGGATATGTTGAGTTATTTAGAGAGTAATTCACTTATAATACTGTGACCAAAAATACCTCTGTATTCACACCCTACACACTACTGTAATCATCTTTGTATAAAATATGTCTTGTGAAGTATCATTTGAACAATAATAACTCACTGGTCAATACTATCATGGAGAAGTATACGTAGCAATAAGTTATGAAATTCCCCTTCTGATATTATTAGCATATGTTCAAAACCACACAGCCCTGCCTAGGTAAAAGTTGTTAAACAGGCCTGTCCTAAACAAAGGAATGTGTTTGCACCTCAAATTTACATATAAATTGTAAACAGGGACAGCAAGACAGCAGAGAGTGAGGGGAGATGGCCAGAGACAGCAAATTTGCATTTCAGCAAACACAGAGTGGGGGAGAAAGAGCATGGAGCCTCCTTCATCACCAGGCTCCATGTCGCCTTCCTCACTGTCTGAATAAACCTTACTTTGGGAGGTAATCTTCAGAAAATCCACTTCAAAGGTTCACTGGTCTATAAAAGAAAGGGGCAGAAACCCCAAGTTCTCTCTTTCACCTAAGATGAAAAAGGCACCAGCAACTTTGATCATCTGGGAGAGATTCTGAGAGAGGAGAGGGTCAGTGACCATCTTGCTATAAGACTGTGGGTAAGAGAGGCCATCTTAAACAAAGTCTTGAACCAAAACTTGCTAGGTTAAATTTTAGACATTTAGATGCATGTTTTCACTTTTATTTGCTGGTAACCATTTCTAACGTTCTCTCTTATACTTCAATTCACTTTAAAATCCTATCTTCTTTTGTTAATAAACTTACTTTATTTTTCAATCTCATCCCACCCAGTGTTGTGCTTAAACGGAACTGTTTGGTAACTCCAGTTGAAGTAGCAAACTGTTGAATACTGACTCCTTACAGGGGCAACAGACTTTTAATATCTGAACTGTCTAGGAGAGGAATTGACAGTGCAGAACACACATTTTTGAGAAAATTCAGAACTGAGAGTGTGCTGGGGTCTCCTGCAAGTAGTAACCAAGGCTGGTGGAAGCCAGAGTGTGGCTGGTGTGTTGCTGACAGGCTGCTGAGGTCAAAGCTGCTGGGCCAGGGCAGCAGCTATACACAGATACTCAGGGTGTTACTTTCCATGCTGAGAGGCTGTTTCTAAGCAGCCCAGGTTGGGAGCTACAACAGCAAAGCATTGTGAGGCACCCAAGGTTGTGGGGCAGGTGGTGACAACCCCTCATTCGTCTGGCTTGCACCACAGAATGTGACAAGCACCCTTTGGACCTGAGGCATATAAAATGTGTTCCAGTTCTTTCCCCCTATCACCTCAGACACAGCGAAATAAGGCTGGAAGACTTCTAGTTAGGCTAGAAAAAAAGTCATTACAATGACTGTGGCATCACAGACTATAGAAATGAAACACATTAATTGTACTAATTACAGGTTTCGGATGTTGATCAAGCACTGTACTCCCCTCAGTCTGTCACTAAGGCTGGAGCTTTCTCTGAGTTTTTGGACACCACCATCCTTGCTTAGGGTCCTGAGCATGTCTCTAGGGTAAATGAAGCAGTCTACCAAAACAGTTAGGGGAAACACTGATGCTAAGACTTTGGACCAACACAAATTTGAGGCAGAACTGTATAAAGCAGTAACATACTTTCTTACCTTATTCTTTTCAAGACATACAACCAACCTTTTAATATGTGCTACTTCCCTAAATTTTCAAATATGGCTTGCATCACCTTAATTCTAGAATGAGTCAAGGAGCCTATCAGGCATTGTCCACATCTCTCCACTTCCTTATTAAACTTTTAAAATTAGCCCCTAGCTAACAATTTACCTGGCTTCTTGAATCTCTTACTGCCTCTCTCAGCCAACTCCAATCCGACAGGCTTTGTATGGGCTATGGTTCATTTCTGAATATAAAGTGCTTAACCTAACCTCTCAGCATCTGGGAGGTTGGCCTGGCTTTGTGGCCTTGAAATGCAAAGAAGGCCTTTGATAAAGTGGAACGAGAGTCTGTTTGATCTCATTCAGCAGTATGGCCTAGGCCAGAGTTTCCTGTGATAGCTATAAATTCCCTATGGTTTCCCTGGGCCTTCTCAACTACTGATAAGATTGATTTTACTTTAGGGGAACTAGATGCCCTCCATTATGCTATTTGACCTTGTGTTGAAACCACTAGGAATCAGATTCCTCAAATTAAATGACCAGGATTGACTGGATGGGAGCAAAGCCAAAAATAAGAACAAAAAACCCAGTACGTTGCTGTATGTGTTGGTGATCGTATCGTCTCTAGAAACTTTCATGCCTACTGGTAATTTAAATTTCCTTATTGAGAACCTTGATTTATTTTCAGTTTTTCAAATAAATATTGATCAAAGAGGGCAATAAACAGGGCTCCTGAACCATTGGACAAGCCAATCCTTCCCCCCATTTTGGATGCGTGAAAAACATTGGCACAATTCTGTTGATTTCAGTGGGGCTATGCTGATTCATACCATCTGAGGATCTGGTCTATTTAAGCACAGAGGTGAAAGTAAGCCAGTACGGTCCAGTACGGCGTACCGGCAATAGCCAGTACACAGCTGATCGTACTGGCAGGGGGCTGCTTCCCCAGGCTGGCCCTGGGGATCTAGTGGTGATTTAAAGAGCCCAGGGCTCCTGGGCGCCACTACCACAGCGGAACCCCAGGCCCTTTAAATCACCGTCAGAGCCCTGCTGCCAGAGCCCTGGGATAGCGGTGGCGGCTGGGAGCCCCGGGGCTCAGGTGGCGATTTAAAGGGCCCGGAGCTCCCGGCAGCAACTACCACTACCATGGGGCTCCGGCGGTAATTTTAAGGGCCTGGGGCTCCCAGCCACCGCTACCACAACTGGAGCCCCAGGCCCTTTAAATCTCGATTTAAAGGGCCTGGGGTTTTAAAGGCCCCGCCTCTTCCGGTTGACATCCGCCCCCTTCCGGTTCAGGCCCCGCCCCCCTGCTCAGGACTCCGGCATACCGGTAAGTCCTTTAAGTTACTTTCACCCCTGGTTAAGCAGGGAGTCTTGAGCCTCACTAAAGTTTCAGACCTATGTACAACTACTTCCATATTGTTTCACAAAAGTAAAGATAATCTGTTGAGGTGGTTATTGCTTCTGCATTCTCGGATGTGTAGCATAAGCCTCATAAAAATTACAGTAGTACCTAAGGTTGCTGTAGCAATTACAAATTCTGCCAATTATTCTGAGGGAAACAAAGACAAGGTTTGATAAAGCTGTTTTCACAGTTTGTTTAGAGAGATGGAAGAGCCCATATGTGGTTGAGTAACTTGAAATACAAAAGGTTTGAATGTGCTCTGACATTCCCATGTATTCCTTATATACCTGTTGACTTCCCTTTGTTAAATAACTCAACTCACTTTTCTCTTGATGATATTGTGGGTGGGATATTTCCTCCTATGGTTGCCATTTCTGGCAGATCATCAGATCTCTGAAAACATAAGAACACATCCTTCGTGCACTAATCTGGGCCCTTCTCATCGAGGAATGATTTTCCAGCCCAATTCCACCCCTCCACGCCCCCTGGTATGATCTACATATATTATAAACGCAGTGTTAAAACCAAGCTTGCCCAGTATGATCTTTAAATCTAGGAGAGGTGTCAGGGAATTAGGTGCCTAGTAAATTATTTGGTGCCAGAAAGTGGGGGAGCCCTGTATGTATTTCTTTGACAAACTGCAATAGACATGCAGCCTGCCATAATCTAATTTTGTAACCTACTTTTAATCATATATTTCACAGGATCAGAGAGAAAATCTATATTCAATAATTTTTTTATTCCATAAACTATTTTTTATTCCATAAACAAACAAATCAGACCTCACCCCAGGAGAAATTTAAACTTATGATCCTAGCCTACAAATGACCATGTGACTAGCTCCACTGACTATTCAATAGGACACTCATGTAAGTAAAGCTAGTCACATGGGCAGGTGTTTGCAGAGTTGGGAGTTCTTTTGTCTATCCATCCATTCATTTTAGGTACTTTTATTGACTCCATCATCATAGTCTCTCAAAGCCTCACCATCTGTAGTAGATTTATCCTCACAACATCCTTGGGACGTAGGGAAGGCCTATTATCCCCATTTTACAGATGGGGAACTAAGGCACAGAAAGGCTAAGTAACCTGCTCAAGCCCACATAGGAAGCCTATGTGAAGGCAATATTTCTTTTGTGTGCATCAAAAGGTTCCAGTACAAATTAAGTATCTGCCAGACTGCACATTTGAAAAGTCTCATTCATGAAAGAGCAGAGCAAAAATAAATTGACGAAAGGTATGAAAGGAGTTTTGTTCTTAGTTGCTTTGATTTCCTCAAACTAAGACAGCTGAGCTTTATTTGTTATGAGAATTAAAAGTAGTAGATTTCCTCTGCCCTCTAGCACCATCTACTGATTTGGTTATGAACAGTTACATCAATTCTTTACAGCTGCCATGGCATTTTTTCAATTAATTAACTTTAAGAGGAATCAAGTTATAGAATAAGACAAAAATATTTAAGATACAGTTATAAAATGTACAGAGCACATACATATGCATCAATTTAAAAGAAACATGTATAGTTCAGGTTTGTACTGATTATCAGTTCACTGTAAGTGAAATCGTAGGCCTATTGAAGTCAATGGGAGTTTTGCCATTGACTTCAATGGGGTCAGGATTTCATCCTATGACTTCAGTGCAAGTTTTGTCTGAATATGAATTGAGTAGGACTGCAGGATTTGAGTCTATAAATGTAAACTGGGAGCCAAAATATACAATGCCATGTGAGAACGTTTATAAATAATGTGAACTTGATTCAATAATGTTTTAATATTATCAAACACTGTATTTAACTAAGACAGACAAAGTCTCTTTTTAGTTAGTCATAAAAAAGTCCCAAATGAATTCAGCTTGCTAGACATGGTTATTTACCCATTATATGGCTACATCAGCCATTATTTCTTACTATGAACTTCAGCCCAAACCACTAATCGTATGATTTAACTTAGGAGTTGGCCAAAATGTCTGCATGCAAAGCAAGATGCCGGATGCTAGGATTTCCAGAATAAACTTTTTATACTTTCTGAAACTACACTGTAGTCACTCGTGAGCAGCCAAGACTATTCTAAAGATGATTATTTTATATTTAACTATACTGAATAATTGATCATTTCTGTACTTCTGATTGCTATGAGGGTTCATCCTCTATGCTGCTAAGACTTGCGACTGGAACTTGTTTCATTCCTAATGATATATTATGAATATGGGACATGGGCAAGCATTTAAAGTGACAGGTAGCATTTTAGATAAATTGGAGAACTAATTCTGAGGAAGATTCATGCAGGTGGGATGGACAACTTGGATAAAGAATTAAACCCAAGAAAGGTGAAGGGGTAAAGATGGCTGTCAGAACTAGAAAACTCTAGTGATCTGAGCTCATTACTGACCACAGGCCTGCCCAGTCCTCTGGAGGACACAGTTCAGAGAGTTAATAATGGAACATGAGATGGTCCAAAGATATAAAGACTGGCTGGGGGTCAGACACAAAGGGTCCAATTCAGAATTGAGTTTAAGTGTATCTAGGAAAATTGAGAAAGGTGTAAAGTACATCAGTTTCGACTCTAATTTCTCCATGGCTTCTCACCATGGAGGCATGACAGAGTCACCTGTGTGCCAGGCTGATCCACAGCTGCTGGAATGTCCACTGTGGGCTGGACAGAACAGAGTGCTCTGTCTTGTGCTGGAGGACTGGGCATTGTACACTGACCCCAGCGCCAGGAATTCAGAAAGATAACTTAATGCAACTTTTACTCCATCCTCCCTCTGAACACAGCTCAGAGCTGGACCAGAAGATGTGGCCCAACATCTTCCTAGATATAGTCAGAGGATTTTAAGCATTTATAGTTGGACAGTTGAATTTTGTTTTCTCAAATAAGCAGCTAAATTCAATGATATTTGAACATAGTCTTATGCATTCTAAAGCATGGAGAAATTGATTAAATGGCAGTGCTTCTAAATGTCAGTCCAGGGCAGATACTGTAAAACCTGAACTTATACTCCTATTTCTTGTCTAACTTATACAGCCAGAACTAATATGGCAGATAAATTGGCAACACAATCTATTGCCAGTGTTAACCTTATGATGTCATAACAGCATTACTCTAAGTCACTGTTCTCAAAGCCAGTCCACCGCTTGTTCAGGGAAAGCCCCTGGTGGGCCGGGCCGGTTTGTTTACCTGCCGCATCCGCAGGTTCGGCTGATCGTGGCTCCCACTGGCCGCAATTCGCCGCTCCAGGCCAATGGGGGCTGCGGGAAGGGCGGCCAGCACATCCCTTGGCCCGCGCCGCTTCCCGCAGCCCCCGTTGGCCTGGAGCAGCGAACCACGGCCAGTGGGAGCCACGATCAGCCGAACCTGCGGATGCGGCAGGTAAACAAACAGGCCCAGCCCGCCGGGGCTTTCCCTGAACAAGCGGTGGACTGGCTTTGAGAACCACTGCTCTAAGTCACTGTCTGTTACCATGCTTAGTCACTGTCTCTTGGGTTGTTGATGGGGAGGAAGTTTCTAGTGTAGGCTAAGGCCAGCCCTAGAAGTGTTCTTAAAATGTACTACTAAAGCTGGTTGGAAAATGGGCTTATTTTCTGAGGAAAAAATTCAACTTTCAAATTTCAATAGCGAAAAGTAAAAAACCAAAATATTTCCATTTGGAAATGCTGCTCTAATGTTTCACGGAAGTTGCAATTCAGTTATCTCATACGCCCATTCACATCTATAGGCAAGGCTCGCTAGTTGGATTTAATCTCCCATGATGCATCATGGTTAGGGTGACCATATTTCCCTATGCTGAATATGGGACACCTGGTAAAATTACTCATATTCAAGTGAGTTCAACAGCAAATCAGTCAGAACTACGCAGTACAAACATTCAAATTAATGTCAAGTTGACTGAGCCCCTTGTTAAAAAGAAATGCTTCGTAGTTGGATTTTTATTTACTTTCTTATCTTTAAGGCTTTAGGGTTCACATGGGGACGGGTGACACACACACACACACACACACACACACACACACACACTCCTGTACACCTCTCTCAGACAGGACGGGTGACCAACCGACCCGACCCTCTCTGCCTAGCACTCTCTGCTCTCCATGCCTGGCTGGGCCACCAGGACAGATCCACCTCTTCTGGTACCTGGTGCCGTATCTTCCTGAGGCAACATGTGGGGGGCACGTGGGGTCACATATCCCCTCCCCCAGGTTTCTGCCAGGATTCATACCAGAATGTGGCCAGCAGCTGCCTTTCAGCACTGTGCGGGAGGGAAAGTATGGGAGCTGCTTCCAGCCTCAGGGGAGGATGGGGGGGGGGGGGTGGGGGGGGGGGGGGGGAGGAATGACCTGGCCCAAGTCTTTGCAGAGCTACTCTTCTTCTTTCCTCCTCCTCCTCCCCCCCCCGCCCCACCCCCATGGTTGGAAGCAGCGGATCCCTTCCTGCCCACACAGTGTCAGAAGGCAGCTAACACTTCCAGGCTGCTGCTGCCCACCAACATAACACAGCCACCTCCGGTCCCCCAGCTACAGCGCAGGCAGGAAGGGGTTAACCCCTAAGAATGCATTGTGCACCGGGGCCCAGGGAACCTGACTGCAGGGGCTAAGGCTTCAATGAACCCAGCCAGAGAGGTGGCTCAGAGATCTGCACTCACCAGCCATCACAGCACGCTGCCAGGGCCAGCCAGAAACGGGATGGGGGGCAGGGCCCTGCTGGCCGAGAGCTGGCATGCAGCAGGGGCTGCGCTGGAGACCAGCGGGGGGGTGGAGCAGCTGGCCCCACGAACTGCATCTTTGCTGCGCCATCACCCTTGCACACCCACCCCCATCGTTGGCCGTTGGACCCCCTCCCCCACTCAACACTGGTGGGCAGGTGGCTGGTGAGCAGGGATCTGCCAGCAGCAGGACCCACCAGTACTGATAGAAAATACAGGACGATTTGCCCGTTTTTAAGACAAAGTCAGGACACCTGCAGGAGGGCTTAAATACAGGACTGTCCCTTTAAAAACAGGACATCTGGTCACCCTAATCATGGTCTACCCTGGTGCTGAGTGGAGGTATTGCATTAAAGAGTCCCTGGTTGTAGTACATGAGAGTAGTAGTTCAATTGGGAAGTCAATCCTATCCCATAATACAGTTAACTTTATTAGATTAGTAGCAATGCATTTTGTCTGTATGCATGTGAATATCCTTTGAAGCTGAAATATGTTTTCTCTTCCAAGTCACTGGCATGACCAGTCCGGGCAGGAAAGATAAGATCTATTGGTGCAGAGACCATGAAAACTATACACAGACCCAAAGTACTGTACACTGAAAACAGACTGATTAAATAAAATTACCTTATGTGGGAAAAAGAGGACTAATGTATATATTTATTACCTCAGTAACATTAACCAGAGTAAACATTATACCATTTAGAACCACTATTCCAAAGAACAAAACTAGAGTAGAAATCCATACAAGACTAAACATTTAAAGATCCAACAGAGGAAGAAAGTCAATAAAAACAGAAAAGAAACCAGATAATTAACTGCATATGGTTTTGGCTATCCCTACACACCTCATATTTCTTCTTACATGTTTCTTTTGCCCATTGGTCGAAATTTTGCCATGGTAAGGAAGATTCAGAAGTAGGTTCCTCGGCTTATAAAACATTTTGATGAGCTGCATTGCACATTTTCACATAAAAGCTAAATAAGATGGATTTCTCACTGTAGCGATAGGGGCAATTTCAGTAAATGCAGTGAGCAAAATGTATTGTCCTTTGCATTTGAAAATTACCATATAAAACAAAATAACCACTGAAACTGGTGAAAAGCAATTGGATCTAGATTTTTTCTGTAAAACAAGTGAATACAACAACTTCTACAGCTTTAATTTCTCCTGCTGGTTGTTTCTCATTGCAATGTGTTTTGATGTTGCCGCCATGGTTTGTGCTCTGCCATTTGACTGTAGCAAAAATTCAAGGTTCAGTACTGAGCCTGATTCAGCAGCTCTCCAGACCAGATGGGGATTTCTCTGAGGTGGGGGAAATCAGTGTTTTCCCCAGGAATTGAAATTAGGGAGGGTTCAAATTTACAGGGGGTGGAGGGGCGAAGGCCAAGAGGTGAGACCGTGCAGGTGAAGGTGGGCTGCATGGCACTACAGGAAAAACTGAAAAATGGTTCATGACTATTTTGTTAGATTTAACTCCTGTTTTAAAATCATCACACAAATTAAAGTTGGCTACACAAGCCTACTATGAAGCACTACAGCTACAGTCTTCTTGGTTTCTTGTAATTTTGCACAACTCTGTTAATGATCTGCTTGAATGCAGCACATACATCTTTGGAGGCTTCTCATGTGTTTGGTACTTCCAGTCCTTCGAGATATATTCATGATTTGACAAAAGGAGACTTCTCTCAGAACACAAAATTCTATTCAATGAGGAAAAAGAACGCTCAACTGTAGCTGTTGTGACTGGGAGTAACAAGAGACGTATTCCTACTCTTTTCATCCCAGGAAACATAGCACAAAGATTGGGTCAAACCACTAGTGATGATGTGAAAGTTACTAGTGACCCCCCTTAACAGCTAGCAGCCGTTATGTCAGCCAGCGGCCATTAGGGGGAAGCAAACACCTCAAGTACACAGTAGCCTGAACTTTTCAACTGTCTTCCCTTTCAAGGCCTTAAGGTAGTTGGAGCTGGTCCCAAGCCGGTTTTCACTGACCAGATAGCAAAAGCACCGGTCTGACAACCACCGATCAAGTGTTAACACGGCAAGGGCCTTTGTCTGAGTGTGTATAAAGGATCTGTAAAATGTGTGTAAGACAGAGTCTTTGTACCAAGGTGCAAAGCTCTCCTTTCTTCTGCAGAATAAAGCAACTCTTCCTTATCCCTGTCTGGCTGTTATTGGCGCTCAGCTAGGTGGACCCGATATTTCGGTGACAATGATAAAGAAGTTGTAGTCAAATCTTCGTTCGTTCACCATATGACATTCCACTCTGTGTTCAAATTCTCTAGTCTGTCCTGATCACATGGCAGCCCCATTGGTGGCAGGGCCTCACTCCATTTAGTGGTCAGTGTTTTATAAGATAGGCATCTGTAAAAGCTACATAGAGGTTGAGTAGAATCCAGAAGTCTCCATTGTAGATTTGTAAGATCTGTGTACTTTTTCAGCTAGCTTAACAAACACTTCTTGTACTTTTCACTTAAGGATTCAATGTAAGTGCCTTCATTAGCCAGCTTCTGGACTGAAGTCTTTGCTTCTTCGGTATGTTTTCAATGGATCTCTCTCTAATTGATCCAAGTGTAGCTTCTATTGCTGGTCTAAGATCTGCTACAAGAGTAGGAGATGCCTGGATGTCACTGTTTAATGACCCAAATAGTTTAATCAGTAGACTTACAAGAGAGAGAATGGCGATAGTCTTCTCTGAACCAGCTTCACTACTTAGATCCGTCCCATCTAGGTAGTTACTTTCTAAAGCCAGTAATAACCATGGCAGAAATTTTAAGACAATAGCCAAGGATCACTCATGAGAAAGCCAGTGGGTTTTCCAGGTGTGTATAGGAGAGATTAGAGTTACACTTTTCTCTGAGCAAAGCTTGTACTCCACTATATCTTCCAGAGAAGTTTGCAGCTCCATCAAAGGCACAAGTAGCCATCTGTTTGGGGTTCAATTGACAAGCATTTAACTCTAAGATGTGGGTTGTCACAGATGCAGTCAATCTGTCTTCTATAACCTGAACATCTAGAAATGCATCTATTGGCCTACCACTGACGTGAAGAAAGCCACAGTGACCTAATACTTGATGCCCATTTGCATTGGTGCATAATCATCAGCCATCTATGCACATTTTTTGAATATGGTGAGAGACTTCTTCACTTTTTCCAACTGCTGAGTCTTTCACTGTTGCACTTCATGCTTCTAACCAGTCAGCAGAGAAACATATTGAGCATTTGCCGGTCTTGTTCAGAACCAGTGTCCAGCTTCAGGATTAACAAGTGACAATGGACTTAACATTGGCCTCCAGTTTGTAATGTGTGGTATCTCTTGCTTAAATAGAAAGTATGATAGCACAGCCATGTTTGTTTATGTAAACTGCATTTGTGTCTCCAGCATTCTCAACAGCCTCATTAAGTACTTCTAAAATTGGCTTTTACAGTAACTGGGAATCTTTTCATGTAGGTTGTCAGCATTGGCTTTGCTGATAGGTCTGGCAAACCAAGCGCCTCCACTTTTACTATATAAATCCATGGTATGCCCACAGCTTGAATACTGCATGCAGTTCTGGTCACGCCATCTCAAAAAGGATATATTGAAATTGGAAAAGGTACAGAGAAGAGCAACTGAAATGATTAGGGGTATGGAACAGATTCCATGTGAGGAGAGATTAAAAAGACTGGGACTTTTCAGCTTGGAAAAGAGACGACTAAGAGGGGATATGATAGAGGTTTACAAAATCTTGACGGGTGTGGAAAAAGTGAATAAAGAAGAGTTATTTACTCCTTCATAGATCAAAAGAACCAGGGGTCACCCAATGAAATTAACAGGCAAAAGGTTTAAAACAAACAAAAGGACATACTTCTTCACACAATGCACAGTCAACTGTGGAACTTTTTGGCAGGGGATATTATGAAGGCCAAAATACAACAGGGTTCAAAACAGAAATAGATAAGTTAATGGAGGATTGGTCCATCAATGACTATTAGCCAGGATGGGCAGGGATACAACCCCATGCTCTGAGTGTCCTTAGCCTTTGTTTACCAGATGCTGGGATTGGATGACAGGAGATGGATCCATCAATGATTGCCTGTTCTATTCATTCCCTTTGAAGCACCTGGCATTGGCCAGCGTTGGAAGACAGGATACTGGGCTAGATGAACCATTGGTCTGACCCAGTATGGCCGTTCTTATGTAAAAATTAATTATAATATAATAATAAAACTATTTAGTATAGAAACTCCCCAGGATGGCGACAATGTGAGATGATAACCTTGGCAAATAGTGCCTTCTAAAAATCTTGACCTACTAGGAAATATATATTTATACAAGTTTCCCAAACACAAATCTAGCATTCTGGAGCAAAGTCACTAAAATATAGTCCAACAAATAAATGTTTCTTTAATGTGCCCCTCCTTTATCCCTCCACCCCATCCAACTCATAGTTGTTGTCCTTGGTCAGTGAAGACCCAAAGTTCAGAGGTGCTTTTCCGTGAGTTCACCTCTGATCCTCAGGGGTGGGAGGGCAGAAGGCACTTTGCTCGTTCTTTCAGCCACCCACTCCAGCTGCTCACTCTGGCCACTGTTGTTCGTCGTGCCACTGTTCACTTCACCGCTCCGTCGCTGATGGCCCTGCGCCATTAACTACTGCTGCCACCTGCCACTGTGACCTCTGTGAGTTAGTTTCTTGAGGTTCCACCAGCTCTCAGTGATTTCAGCTCTCAGTGGGGAAACCTCACTACTATTGCAGGCTGAGCTGTCTCTTCCACACAAACTCTGTCCCGCAGCAGATCTAAGCACTTAGATCTGATTATCAGTGATTTCAGCTCTAGTGGTCACTTAACAAAACAAAAGACTCTCTATGGAGCCTAATCAGCTCTATCTCTAAATAGGAGAGAGGGGCAGGTCAAATGGTGCCTGTGACTCTTAGGCAGAGCCCACACCACGAAGCAAAACACCTGTCCCCGTCCCATCCCCTCTCTCTCCACTGGGATCTGGCATCCAAACCCCTTGCTTAGTGAGTGTAGTTCAGCTGAGGGTGACCAGTGCTTAATTTGTAATGAAAGAGGTGCCACAGCTCAAACTAGCTTTTTATATTCATCACTGATGTGGCAAGCCCAAAGGTCCTGGGGCTATGAACTGCAAAGCCTAGAGGTGCTGGGGCTCAGCCCTGGCACAAATTAAGCACTGAGAGTGACCCCCTCAATCAGAACAGGCTAAGCACAATTCTGTTGCCTTTACTTATACAATAAGGATAACAACATTTCATTACCCCCACATTCAATACTAAAGTGATTTGTGACCCAACACCAGCCAAAATCACTTGGGCAACACAGCTCTGTCTGCTGGATACCTAAGCACAGTAGGTGTGTTCCTGTAAATACAGTCTGGTCCTGAAGCTTTTCCTCCCCGCCCCCTGGTTCATCACTAGGTCTCAGGGGATTTGAAATTATAAGATTGACCAACATCACCAAAATGAATGTGGCAACATTGTCATAAAAAACAACAGCTGTGTGAGGAAGCTAGTCTTTGTTCATACTTATTCTGCTTTTTCCGGTACAAGTATTTTATCATATATTGGATGTGCTTTTAAAGTGTGTATTATGTTTCAATTTCAATTCAAATTTCCAACCAATGACTAAATTGGCAACACTGCATGTAACTAGTTGACCACTGGGGGCATGTAGGGAAATCCCTCAGTGACTGAGTCAGGATACCTGACTCATATGTCAACCCTTCCTGGAGTAGGAGGCATGTCAAGGACATTCCCAAGGGAAGGAGATATATGGCCAGTGCATGCCTGTGCTCTGGCAATCCCCAGCAAATGGATGGCCACTGGGCAGGCCAGAGCTGTGGGTGCTCCTCTTACCGCATTTTTTGTTGTTGAGTCATGCCAGTTTTGAGCACTATCCATACCGTCTACTGAATGTATCTGAGATTCTCTAGTAGCTTCACATTGTTCTCCAATGTTGACCTTGTTGATCCTCTTCAGAGAAAAAAACAGAGATGTTATTAAATAGGGTCACAATAAGATAGCTATGGAAAATTAGATTAGCTGCACACAGACTAGGAGCTATTACCTCACTGAAAGCCAAAAAGCAACAACAACAATGATGCTGCTGGAAATACAACTAGTCTTCTGAGCATTCCAGTTGTCATGGAGGCTATGGAGGTGTCTATGAGACCAAGTTCAGCTGTATACTCTAAACACACAAACAGACTAGAGAAAAATGTTTGAATTGATTTCATTGTTAACATTTCCAGCATAGTTAAGAAACTGATGTGAATGATGTACAAGCTAAACTATTTAGCTATGAGTTTCAATACAAATTCATCCACCTTTACCTTACAGTTTAGCCAGAATATATGGCTGGAAAAGAATTTGAAGTTTTACTTAGTTTTATTCGTTTATATTTATTGAGCACCTATCCAAAGCTCTTGATAAATTGACCTATTATATAAGAACACATACAAAAGTTCGAATAGATTCATATTCATACAAACTCCTCAGCTCACCCTAAAGAAAGTCGCCTCCTTCAGTACACACAATATCCACAAAATTCATCATCCATTGTAAATAAAGATTCTTCCTCCACAATCCCCTCCTAGATCAACCCACCCACTCATGGAAGGTCTCAAAACAAAGAAATAGGTCTTGTACCAGGCCCTTTAGCTCAATGAATCCAAGCTCTGGTTCACCCAAGGAGAAGGGAAGTAGTTCTAGGGTTGACAGCCCTTAACATTATGCTGTGCCATCAACCCCCTACTGTTTGATCTGAGATATGGCAGTATCCCAAAGCATTCAAAAATCCTGAGTCAAGTACTAAAAATTAGATTTTTAAAAAGTAATATATTTGGGGTTCATTTTGCTTTCTGAACCATTAGACTGCATGGAGATCAGATTTTTTAAAAATTAAAAGCAGAGATTCTCAGAAACATGACTGCAGGATATGGGACTTTTAGAAAAACACCAATTATCATGAGACTCACGATAAAATCATAAGAGAGTTGGCAATACGTGTGCAGTCAATTCAAGAATTTCAGCTGATCACAGCAGGAATGGCTTCACATCAAGGTGGTCACTAATGTAGTCAGGACACACAACAGGACTTATGAATGATTAGTTCATTGTTTTCATAAAATAAAATGTTAATAAATGATTTTGGACAGACAATGGTCTGCAAAGCAGGCTAAATATTTAAAAATAGCATCTTATTAGGGCACTTCAACTTTAACCAAATCTCTGTGCATCAGTTTCCCCATCTTTTGTAAAGCACTTAGAGATCTACTGATGAAAAGCACTATACAAAAACTCGATATTATTATGGGCAACTAAGGCTTGATTTTCGGAGCTGTTCAGCACCCACAACTCCCATTTCAGCAACCATTCCTACCTCTTCTTGTTTCAAGTGAACCAGCACAGTATTAAGACACATGTATGATAATACCAAGACCAGACAAACGGTGAGTCTCTGCGTGTGAGTGAAGCAGCTACAGAAAGGGTGCCTGCTCACTGAACTCCACATGTGAAAATCCTCCAGCTACTCTGAACTTGGAATAAAAAAAGCTAACACAGAAAACAAATATTCTGGTAATTAATAAACAGCAGGATTCATGGCAGTATATATGTGCTTTCAGAAAGCATATTTTTTAGGAAACAATGTTACCTAGTAGAAAAACCGGTGCCAGTGCTTCAGAGGGAGTAAACAGAACAGAGCTATATATTTAATATATCTCAACCAAAGCTCACTGTAAAAACGGTTACCCGTATGTATATTCAGTTAAGATAAGTTTTGTTATTTGAGGATGTTTCAATAAAAGAGAAATTAGTGTTTTAATTTAAAATGCTTTAAATGTGTTAGAAATACATGAAAAATTTGAAATGAAAATACTGATAACATATTGGTTATTATCATAAAGGAATGGGAAATTTATAAAGGAGGCATACACATGACACTAAACAGTTATATAGGGTAATCAAAGTCATTGTCTAAACTAGTTTTTTGTGCTATTGTAATTTAAACAGACTGATTGCTAATTGACATGAATTAACTAATATGATTGTAAATGCTAATTTAGATACTCCACAGATATTTGTTCCCTCAAAAGGGGTATGAAATATAACCCAAGAATAGCTGGGCAAATAAGTTACAGCCAGCAATTTCTTCTGTGATGTTAGTAGTCCTTTTTCCTGTTCATAAATTGTCTGTGAACAGACTGCAATTTTTAAACAATTTGTTCACTATTCAAAATATGACACCATGTTTTGTACAAAACGTTTCATCCAACATTTCAGCCTACAGATTGCTTTCCCCACCCTCAAGTATTCATTAAGTTATTCACTATTTGATATTTTAGTTGTGTGGCTGGTCACTTAAGTCATATGATATTGTTTGTTTCCTGACTAGAAGGCCTGACCTTTATGAACTACTACTTCTGCCCAAAACAAATTTCATTTCATTTTGTTTAGTTATTAACAAAACCTGGTTACGGGCTCACCATTTACTTTTCATGAACATTCTTATTACAAAATTTCAGTCATATTAATAGTTGCAGAAAGGAATAAACAGGAAGTAAAATTAAATCTGCAAGGTTCTGAAATGTTTGCAATTTTTGTGTGTTTCCATTCATCCAGCCCTAAACCCAAGATGCACAAAAAATTACAAGACAGGACCAAGACCAGAAAATATTTGCACTCTACATGAATCTAGAAAAAAGATCCAAGTACTCATGGGTCAAATACTGTCTAGACAGACAAAAATGAACCTTTTAATTTAATCTAGGTACCCTGCAGTCGACTTTTGAATAGGTACATATACGCAAACCTTTTTTCAACTTTTTCAGGTAGGGAGAGAGTAAAAGAGCACTGGTAAGTTTTACACACACACACACACACACACACACTTCTCATCCTTTCCCCCTCATTTTCCAGCAGACACAAAAGGTGAAAAAAACCTGAAAGTAAAAAACAAAATTATTCCATTTTCAAACAAAGAAATGAAAAATGTTGATTGCTTTTGTTTTGCAATTTTCCCATGAAAACTGAACAATTTAAAAATATTGAATGAAAATTTTCTGTTTGAAATTTTTCGGGGGGGGGGGGGGGGGG
>NW_020664530.1:10382811-10447091 GCF_002925995.2 Terrapene triunguis
ATGGTTTTTTTTTTTTTTTTTTTTTTTTTTTTTACCAGCTCTAGTGTGGCTTTGGATCATTTAAGAATTCTGTGCACAAAGATCGTCAGCTGTCCACTTAAAAACAGTTTTAAGTCTGTCCTGGGCTCGGGAATAACAGAGGTTTAACAGAGCCAAGAATCTGGCCTTTCACAGGAAACCAATTCCAAGAAAAATGTTTTGAAATGAAAAAAAAAAAAAAAAAAGCTCCCCGGCCCCCCCTCAGCCCCTCCCCCAAAACCCCAACAACCTCACACACCACTCAAGACAAACAAACCAAATTTAGAGTAAATTTGATGCTTACCTTTATAGTCATCAGATGGATCACCAGGAGGCAAGTTAATGCAATACTGGATCTCTCTCCATTTGTAGAGAGGCCTTTTGGAGGACTTTCCTATGTAGTAAGTAAATTCATAATGGAGATTCTAGCCAATGTAGTAGCAAACTCCAAAGGCAAAAATAATCATCTTCCAAAGGCCATGTGCTGTGTGACTTGTAACCAGATATTATAACTTGCCTTTACATTAACATGTCATTATGTCCTTTAAAAAACCAAACCCAATTTTCTCAAACATTTTCCTCTTTTCTATACATTCACGTGAACTAATAAAGATCTATTGTGTATTGTCACACTCAAACATAACTCACATTAATATTTTCATTAATACTAGACACTTGTCTAGCACAGGAACAATAAGGCTCCTAGATAAAAGACTGATTTGTGTTTTACTCACCTAATGCACAACACAGGAGGAAAAAATTACATATTTTAAGAAGATTCTCTTATTAAAAACATCAATGATAAAAGTATCTGCTGTTTCTCCCCAGGGAGTGCTGCATTTTTCAGCTGAAGGCACTATAAACAATGTTGTCAACTATAAAACGTCAACATATGAGAACTCCTGTGATGACACTGGAGACAGTTCAAGGACAATATCATCATCTTTGTATTTGTAAATACACCTCCGAAATTTTAATAAGAGATAAGACAGGCACCATTATTTAAGGCCTGAAAGTTCTGTAATAACATCATGCTAAACTACTGAACAAAAACCAACAAACATTCAATAGCTCTTTGCCCGAAATGCAGAAGATGCTGAAAACTGTATAAATTTCATAGCCAGGCTTTGGCTATACTTGGCATGTCATTTCCTCTGGCACCTCATTGACATTGAAATATAGCTGGGCTTTATCCATGAGCTCCTGATTCAAGGCTACAGAGACAGTAAAAGGGAAGCAGAGATAGAAACAAGCAAAATCCATATATCTGTTATTTACAAGGAAGTTGAGAATGTAACAATTACTACAGCACAGATAAGTTACACTCATCTTTATTATCTTGAGTATATAACTTTTGGGATTCACACTGTTCCTTTATCAACAATAACCTTCACATGCTGTTTGCATTCCCTATTTATAGCCATCTGCATCCACCTAATACCCAGTCAAACTGCTCTCTTACTCTGGTTTTAACTTTACAACCTTTTAGACATTAATCCTATACATTTCACGGTGCTCTACTCACAACTTACATTACTAAGTCTTGTGCCCGACAGTGTAATATATGGGTTTGTTGGATAAAGTACTATAATTGGAGGTTAAAACCAATATAATACTACCTTTTGATGGGGTACTAGCTAGGTAGTAAATGACCATAAAAAGGGAGTACAAAATGTGTGAGAGATTATTGTGGATAAGAACTCAGTAAAACTGGAAATTACTGGCTACTTACCTACAGCAACTTCTAGCATGTACATTTCACTACCTTTCAGAACAAAGGGCCTAAATATCACTGTTGGAGATGTGATATTTAACACAGAAAAGAAATAGATGGAGACATAAAAATGGGAATCAGGTCACAAAGATCCATTTCACTCTAGTTAAAATAAAACAAAATTACCTGTGAATTTAACATTTCCATTTTTTTCTTCACACATCAGTCACCCTCTCACTTAAAAACCATTTGAAATGGCATTTACAATGTTCTATCAACATGCCACTATAGCATAGTCCTACTTTGAAAAGTAACTATAAAACGGTATCATGGGATTCCATTGTTTATTGTATTCCCAGTGATTCCATATTGAAAAGGTACTCAGTTCACAAGGAAAAAGATTATTTTTCTAACTACGAGCTTTGTAAACTCAACGTGAGGTCAGAGAATCAATCCGAGCTCTTTCCTTCCAATGCATCATCAGTAGTTAGTGGGAAAATTTTTGACAAAACAAAGTTTCTTCTGAAAATGCAGATTCGTTAAGCCCGAAATGTTTCACCGGAAACATCTCTGGTCTGATGAACTTTCAGTGAATCCAAGGCAGGGCTCCCATGGTGTATCCAGTGTCTGCAGCTCTGGGGCAGACCTACCATGTGGACTGTTCCAGGGGGTAAGAGACTCTGGGGCTTCTAGGTTCTGCAGCTCTGGGGCAGTCTTCAGACTAGATCTTCTGCGACCCTGTGCATCCCACTGCTTCCAATAGGTTCACAAAGATGTAACTGATTGGCACCTCAGCACAAATTCTGTTGATGATGCATAAGGAAAAATAAAATGCAACTCACCATCTCTTAGGAGTAAGAAGCAGTGGAACACTTATATTTGTCAATAAACAAAACAGATAAGACTATAAATATGTATAAATTAGATATGCTGAGTAAGAAAGTGTCATATTTATATCGTTACTTTTCCAGAGTGGAGCTATATCTTAATAGGGTACAATTTAGAGTAGATGATAACCAGGTGATTAAAATAATTAGAAGAATCTTTTCTATGCAGACTTCAATCTACTAGTGAAGTTTTATTCTGTGCAAACACAGAAGGTTAGAATTCTCAGGGTCAAATGTATTCCTCAAGTATCACCCCACTAAAGCCAATGGAGTTACACCAGGGATGAATTTGACTTAGTTTTTAGTTTTCATCAATGACTTGCCCTACCACTCTGTCTTGTTGCCAATCACTAATTTGAACCCTTATACCTAAGGGCTTTAATAGGACTTCACTGACTCCAAGAGAGTAGAGTTTGGCCAACACTGAGCATTTTTGAAGGGCCTACTCAAAACATTTAAAAGCCTCAGACCACAGTATTGAGTAATATTTCACAGTAAACGATCATTTTGGCTGAGGAGTTTAACCACAGAGGGCTAGACAGTCTGTTATGAAAGCATAACAGCAACTATAGTTTGGCCTCTCGTATGTTGCGTTACTGTATTATATAGTATTTTTACAGGGTACCCCCCTATTGCGGGGTAGATACACCCTGTGGTCAGTGGGGAGCTTATGCCCCAATTGCTAGAGTCTCTCCGATGGCCTAACCCACAAAACAGGAGAGTGTGACCTACCAGGCAGTGTCCTTTTGGCTACCCTTACTTCCAGGGCAGTGTAACCTAAGTAGTCATAGTAGATTGGGCCGCCCCGTCCCCACAGAGTCTCAGACCCTCAAGCAGAGTAGAGCCTCAAATCAACAGTCTGGGGTGCACCAGCCCTCAGGTAAAGCAGAGCAGCAAACAAACAGTCCAGGTTGCACAGGCCCTCGGACAGGGTTGAACAGCAAACAATCTGGGTTGCTCAGGCCCTCACATAGGGCGGAGTAGCAAACAAATAGTCTGGGTTGCTCAGGCCCTCAGACAGGGTGAAATAGCAAAACAAACAATCTGGTTGTTTAGGCCCTCAGATAGGAGGGAGCAGCAACTCACAGACTCAACAGTCTAGTGTTCTAACTAGGGTGAACGGTAGACAACCGTAAGGTGGCCTAAGGTGGGGAGAAGCTGTCACCCTGGTGTGGGGTTGGCAGCAGGAGGTAGGATGACCTGGGCCCGCCCACTCCACTGGGTCCCAGTCCAGGGCCCTAACAGTGGCAAGGGGTCCCACCACTGGGTCAGCAGAGATCCCATTGAAACATGCTGACAAGTCAACCAGACTAGTATCTATTTCCCTTGGGCTACTTCCTACCTGGTCTTCTAGTACAGCAGTCCAAGGGTCTCTGGGGTCGTCTGCTGGCAAAGTCCGCAGTGACTCAGTTCCTTCTCAGGTCTCCGCCAGCTGTACGGTGTCTGCCTGGGGTTCGGTGTGACTGGCCTCTGTGAATTGGGGCTTCCGCAGCTCCGTGGAGGGAGCTTGCAATATGCGTCAATCCTTCTTGGCTCGCAATATACGGCCTGAGCTGGGCTGTTCCGCTTTATACCTGTCTCCAGTCTGAGCATGACCAGCAGGGACAGAGGCATGGCTTCCTCGGCCTGCAATGCACAGTTAACCCCTGTGGGGCTAGTACGAGGTAGATACATCCCAACACCCCCACGCTCCCATGTATGCTAAGGGAAAAGTGATCCAATTGCTGAGAACCAAAAGTGTGAATTTCCTGACTTTAATGCCAGATAAGTGTTGAGATTTTAAATACATGAATGCAATTTTTGCACTCACTTTCCTTAGTTATATAGAAAAGGTAAGAATATAATGTGACAATAGTAGAGAATTACAGAAAGAGCTGCTTTCTTCTAACACAGAACAAGGAATTGATTAGAAGTAAGAAAACAATCTCATCCCTAAAGTTACACACTCTCTCTGATTCAATGCAAAGTTTCTGCATAGAACCTTCTTCATCCTAACCTCCTGCCTGCCACCAAACAATATACATTCTCATCAAATCTCGTGCTTAGGACACTGGGCTGGGGATCAGGGTTTTTAAACTTGTCTCTCTGTCAATGACCTGCTGTGGGATGTTGTGCAGGTCACTTCACCTCTCTGTTCCCTTTCCCACTCTTTGTCTATTTAAATTGTAGGCTCTTTAGGCAGGGACTGTCTCCCACTAAGTATACAAAAAGTGATTAGAACAATGAGGCCCTGATCTTAGTTGGTTCCTTTAAGTCATACAAATAATAATCAGTTGTTCATTCATATTAACATGTGAAGTACAGAAAAAACAAATATTTAACGTGCACTAAAAACTCTGGAAAGATAATGGCCTCTCACTGAGACACTAGAATAGATTTTTTAAAGCACCATTGGAATTTGGCAACATACCTGATGAAATTGTCAGCAGGCCTTTTTGACCAGTTCAGCATAATGAGATTTGCAGCAATATGGGTAGCATAGAATGAATCAATCACCTTCACTATTGCTGGCAAAACTGAAGTGCATTCCATCACCTAGAGCCATTACTGACATGGCCATGGTGTCCCTTTCAAAGAAAAACCCAACCAAAGCAATAAATAAGGAAAGAAAGTTTCTTGGGGAAGAGTTACAGCTTGCTAGTATACAGTGTTCAGTTTGCAAAGGCTCAGAAGCCTATGTCTATGAATGAACTAGATCAGATAGACGCATGGTCCAAGGTTCTAAGGACAACTGTATTAACTTAAAAAAAACAAAAAAAAAAAAACAAGCAGGGCCGGTGCAAGGAAGTTTCGTGCCCTAGGCAAAACTTCCACCTTGCACCCCCTCCCCCGCAGCCCTGTGGCAGCTCCCCGCTCCCCCCCCGCCCTGAGGTGTGTCCCCCCCACGGCAGCTCCCCATCCTTCCCTGAGGGGCCCCCCCGTGGCAGCTCTCCCCCTGGGGAGCTGTGCAGCAGCTCCCCACCCCAGCTCACCTCTGCTCCGCCTCCTCCCTGAGCACGCTGCACCCGCTCTAATTCTCCTCCCCTCCCAGGCTTGCAGCGCCAAACAACTGATTGGTGCCGCAAGCTTGGGAGGCAGGAGAAGTGGAGCGGCGACCGTGTGCTCGGGGAGGGGGCGTAGCAGCGATGGGCTGGGGGGGGGGGCGGCCGCGCGGCCCCCGGGGGGGGGGGGGGGGGGAACTGCCGGGGGGGGGGGGGGAGCTGCCGCAGGTCTCCTCACCCCAGCTCACCTCTGTTACGCCCCCTCCTCGAGCACGCCGCCCCCACCGGCAATGACAATAATTGCATAGAGCGGCCGCTGTGCTGGGAGAGGGAGTCTGAGCCGCACGTGTCAGGGCGCCACCGGCAGCCCAGCCCAGGAACGCTGTAAAAAAAAAAAATTGGGGGCACTGCTTTTTGGCGCCCCCAAATCTTGGTGCCCTAGGCAACTGCCTAGTTTGCCTTAATGGTAGCACCGGCCCTGAAAACAAGCACCCTCAATCTACTCTTATCCTCAGGAGGTTTATGACAAAGAAGACGGACAGACGGGGCTCTCATTTACACTGGTCTAAATCCTGAATTCCCCCCCTTGAAGCTAATGATGTTACTCCAGTCTTATAACAATGAAACTGAGAGCAGAATCCTTCCAAGTGTGCATAGCAATAGCAGTGACAGGTTCAAAGAGAAATTCACTGAAAGATTTATTGACAATGAATATGAAGAAATAATGGGGTCATGTGCTCAAAAGGCTTAAGACAGCCCTCAACAATATTTGGCGATGGGGGTAAAAGTGTCAAGTATGGCAAGATGCCATGTTAGTAATTATCCAGAGTGGGGACAGTTGACACATCACACACTGAGGTGACAAGAAAACAACTCCAAAGTTAATACAATTATTTAAAATTAAAAAAAAAATAGTCGTCCACCTTTCCTTGAAGGATGAACTTCTGTAGAGATCCAAGGATGTGAATTCCACAGGTGAGGGTCTTCTTAAGAAAAAGCCCTGCCTCTACCAGGTCTAGATAATAGACTAAATTCTCCAGGATGGTCTGGCTGCTATGAGCCACTCTGGTGATGCAGAACAGCTCTAATCCCAGCATAAACTGGTTTAGATTGGTGAATCTGACCTCAAATCTCACAACGATCAGGCATTCAATCCTCCTCATCTCAGTTAACTGTGTGATATGATGCTAATATCCCCCCCACACACACACACACAAAATATTAGGAGTTATTAGAATCAACTTGGTTGCCTGTCTCCCTCTCCTTCCTGTATGTTGGTGTAATGCACGTCAAATCTTGTCTTGAAGTACAAAAGCATTGCTAGATAAACAAATAAGCATCATTTGCATTTACAGAAGCAGCTGGTTATGTCTACACTGCAACAAAACACCCATGGCTGGTTCATGTCAGCTGTCTCGGGCTCACACTTGAGCTTCGGGCCTATAAAATTGTAGCGTAGAATGAGCCTGAACATCTACACTGCAATTTTATACCCCTGTTGCATGTTCGGATTTAGTAAGTCATGATGACATAATTTACTCAGTTGGCATTTTATTTAATTAAGACAATCAAGCAATATTTAATACAGCACTATACAAAATACAGAAAAGGAAACATACATACCAAATCTGAGACTGGAGAAGTGAGACAGCCTATTTGAGTTCACTTCTGACCTCTTATATACTGTTCAGAATAAAGAGCAGTCTTTTCTCATGCTTGATATTATTTTGAATCAATAAGCAATGATATTTGTAACTAAGCTATCATTACTAGAATCAGATGTGAACACAATTAGCTCTTAATGCTTACACATTAATCCATCTATTAATATTTTGCTGATACATTGGTGACAGAACCCACCTGCAATACCATATGTTGCTTATTCATTTTGTCAGTTACTAATTTTATCAATTACAGAGCATTTATGAGCCTCCCTTATCACTTACACCATTTTGTCCATGTGATGGGGTGCCTCCCCCACACTGGGCTCTAAGAGATTAATAGAGTCCTTGGGAGGCTGCACAGGAGGCAGCCAATCAGAGAGGGGCTGTGAGGAACAGCCAGTCAGGGCCCAGCTGGCCCATATAAGAAGAGCTACACAGCAGAGCAGCTTCAGTCACTCCCTGGAGCTTGAGGAGAGAGGTGGACTGGCTGCCTTACAAGCTGAAGGTAGCAAGCACCCTGGACAGAGCAGTGCTGCAGGCAGAGACCCAGGGACCTAAAGCTCCTCGTGGGTTGCAGGGATCTGCAGGCTGATTCCCTGAGGCAAGGGCAAAGAGGGTGCTGGGGGCCATGGGGAAGTGGCCCAGGGAAAGGTACTGAGAGGCTGGAGGGGACACAGCATGTGGCTATCATCTACAGGGTCCCTGGGCTGGGACCTGGAGTAGTGGGTGGGCTTGGGTTCTGCCCCTCCCCTGCTTTGCCACTGAGGAAGTGGCCAGACAATTGGCAGCAGAAGCCACTGAGGGAAGTGGCTGAACAGCAGACTGTGATACTGTGCCCCAGAAGGGGGAAGCACACAGTGTGTCACAGCCGGAGGGCTGTGTCACAAAGGAGATGCTGCAGTCCAGGGAGTGATGTAGGTCCCTGGAGCAGAAGTGATGGTGGTGAGATGCCACCAGAACAGGGTGCACTGGCTAGCAGAGCTGATCCCCGGGACATCCAGCAGGGGGTGCCGCAGTGGTGAGTCATACCCTGTCACAGTCCATCACAGCATACCTGTATAATAACAGGCATCTTTTTAGATACTGTTTCTATTCACAGAAAAGAGACAAAGAAAACGAACTATTGACCATGGACTTCTTTTCATGGTATCTGGCTTACATAATTGATAAACTAAAGACATCAATTACAAAATATATTGATAACCAACAAATTATGATAGAAATAATTTGTCAGAGTAATTCCTGATAGACTTAAAGCATCCTTCAACAGATTACTATTTTATTAATCAAAGAAACTCCTGTCCCATATTAGCTACAAGTGGTTCCTTTTGGATATTTTCCTAAGGGTCAAGAGTTTAGAGTAAAAAGGACACAATGAGTGCATTATTTTAGTTCTAGCTAAAAATCAGCTTATTAGTAACACACTAGGTCAGCTAGAGTTCAGAGTGAAAACTGAGTGGATAATGAAGTACAGGCCTTCTAGGACAAAGATACTCATTTATCGAAAACAAAACCCTCCAACAGTGTTTAGCCAGCACCTTTGGCTAACACTGAAAAGATTCTGGGATGTCTGGTCAAGAGAGTTTAATATAAAATTAATATTTACTAACACCCCAAAACCCCAGTTCGAGTCTGCTGACATGGGCCAGCTGTGGGTGTTTTATTGTAGTGTAGACTTATCCTAAGATATTTATCTATTATTATAAATTAAGATAGAGGTTGTGCAGATATTTTCTCTCTGGAAGTCACTTAGACTTGCTAAATCACTTTACATAGATGATAACTTTATCCTAGTAAAACTTTTAAAGGATGTGGCTAATGAAGAGTCAAAACATGACTGCTTTGACCTACTGGCTTGGACACGTTTCCAGTAAAACCTGCTCAGAACAACTAACCGGAAAAGATGCTGGGGTTCTCCCAAAGTAAACCATAGCGACTTCTCCTGCTGATAGAGTTTAAATGACAACTTTTAATCAATTGTGCTAAATTAGTGCTATCCAAGCTACAGGCAGCTCTCACAGGGAAGGTGCTAGATTGACTTTCCATTTGATCTGTTGGGAAGCACAGGGAGCCCTGAGCCAACTCATCAGCAATATGGGAACAATCGAAAAGGAGCTGCTGTACAGGTATGTTCAGAGCTCTCCAGCAGCCAGGAATGGAGACACAGAGAAAGAGAATTTCCCTATTCACTCCATCCTTCCTAGCAGCCAGATGCCAACCTTCAAGAGGGTAATGATGGTGCCCTGTCCTGCCATGAAGTTATGTCAATATGTAATTAAGGTGCGTGTGTCATAATGGGTTACTGTTGCAAAGTAACAAAGTAATGTCGTTCAGGACAGACTGCAACATGGGGTTGAGATGTGAATATTTTATAGTTCAGCAGCTGTTAGACTGAATACCACTGAGTCTGGGAGGGGGTTTGGGTGTGGCTCAGAGCTGGGACAGCAGATTGGGGTGTGGAGAGGGGTGCAGGCTCCATGCGGTGCTTACCTCAGGCGGCTCCCCAGCAGTGGCAACATCTCACTCTGGGTCCTAGGCAGAGGCGCAGCTAGGTAGCTCTGTGCGCTGCCTTGCCCGCAGGTGCTACCCCCACAGCTCCCAGCCAATGGGAGCTGCGGAGCCAGTGCTCATGGCGGGGGCAGCACGCAGAGACCCCCTGGCCCTCCCTGCATGTAGGACCCAGAGGGAGATGTCACCACTTCTGGGGAACTGCATGGAGCCGGGTAGGGAGCCTGCCAGCCCTATGCCAATTGTATGCCTGGTAACCCTACAATATCGGGACAAATGGCATCCCGATCATACATTGGTCAGGACGTGGGACAAAGAGTTAAACATTGGACAGTTCTGATTTTATCAGGACACCTGGTCACCCTAGTGACCCTTGAAATTATACTGACTGGTTTGCTAGAAAGTACCACAATTGGTACTGTATAATTTCTCTCTCTCTACCTGAACCTGAAAGAAAACAAAGACATGAAAAACCTAATTAAATGCAGTAGCCACATCCCATTACACTCTGATAAGCTCATTAAAATAGTGATTAAAAATGTTTACAAATTTGTAAAATCTGTAAGTCAACCTTAGCTATAGCAGTATAGTTTCCATAGTCTAGAAAGTAACTTGGAAGAATAACTGTTTGCTGTTGTCAGTATTAGGAGGTAAGAACATTAGATTTCTATCAGACTTTATTAGAGCCACCTATATAGAAGCCCTTGTGAAATATTACATAGGACAGCAGTTTCAGTCATAATTCCCAGCTTTATGGACTGGTACTGTTGAAGCTAAATGTTAAGACAAGAAAAATCTCATGGAAGTTTGTATAATTAACTAAATAATAAATCCTTCATTTGCTAAAGCATACCTCTCCTAGTAAACATTTCCTTATGAACAGGAATATTATATCTATGGAAGGAATGTGGCGGTGAGGTATTAATCTTGAAATAGTACAAAAATAATAGACCTGCTTTTCATTTTACAATCTAAAGCCTTCTTTACTGCTAAAAACCACTGGACACCCTTCAATTGCATTGAAATCTCAGAAGCATTTGTTTTACCTGGACTCTTACTGGTCCCATGTATTTCACCCGAGCTGACTGGCAAGATTCTTGAACAATGAAAATCTGTTTTGTCACTGAAGCAGAACTGACACAATTATAGACCAAAACCTCCACTGTAAGTTATCCTCCTCTAAAATGTTGCCAGGAAAAGCAGAAAGAAAAATAAAAGGTTTGTGACTGGAAAGATGATTAATTTCAGGCCAATCAGCAAACACAGTATACACTAATATTTTTACTGATGCTGGAACAATAGTTTGGTAACTTTTTTCCAAATCAGTCTAATAGAATTGCCATTCAAAATGTTTGTATTCATCTAAAGAGATGATTAATTTTCAGTTACATAATTTAGAACTTGGTGAAAAAAAAATCACTGACTTTCAACTAAACTGGATTTTGTTTCTTTGCAGAAATGTCTGCTTTTGTCAAATTGGTAAGGACTTGAAAATTTAAAAAAAAACCCTGAAAATATTCATTTTTTGTCAACTTTTTTGCAGGAATTAAAAAGTAGTTTTCCAACTAGCTGTCCCAAAACTACTGATTACAATTAAATATTTTTAAATAAATAAATAAAATCAAGGCACTAACCAGCCAAAACAAACCCCTAGGCAAGCACCACTAGAAAAGTCACAGGCAATTTGTTCAAAAATGCTATCAGCTCTTTAGTTTAATGACTTATTACCTAAGAAAACTTCATCTTTTCAGTCACTTTGCACAGGAATAAATTACAACACAAGGTGCAAGGCAGTGGAGAATCAGGTCCAAGAAAAATAGATTTCTCCTGCTGCTCACTCCTGATGCAATGGAATTGCTATTGCTCCACTGCATGTGGGATCTTCCACAACCCTACTAATTTGGGTGAATGCCATACATTAAGAGAATCTTACAGACTGGATTGTCACTTCTACAATTGCATATACACATACTGTAAATGGGTTCAAAATATTACCAATAGACGCAAGTAGGAATAAACCTGAACAATACCAGTGTTTGATTACATTAGGTCTGATTGTAAAAGCTTTCATGGCAGTTTTCACGTCATCCACAGGCCTGGGAAACAGTCAAAGGTACAGCTTCTCAGCACTGCCTACTCATTGAAAACCTGTGCACAAGGACATTCTTTTTAAATGAAATTTAATACAAAAATATTCATTTCAGGCCCACTCCCCCAGCCCCAAATTATGGGTTTTTTGATGAACTTTTGGGGCAATTATTTTTCACATGGAAACCGTGGAAGTGTGACAAGCAAGTTTTTGAACTGGAGCTTAAGTGAGACAGCAGCAAATTTTTTTGGAGAGGTGTATGATATAGAATAGAGAGGACAGGAGGAGACAGACAATATAGGGAAAAACATTATTTAGATAAACACATTTTTGTGGTAGAGGAGAGATGGTGGAGGTAGGAGAAGAGAGCCAAGAGGAGGCCACAGATGCAGCTCATACTGGAGGACAGAGTTTCAGACTGACAAACGCCTGGTCTACACTAGAAAAGGTTTGCCAGGGTAATGGAGCATGCAGTAGTACCGTATATATTTTCAAAGTGCTGCATAAACATCAGTTAATTCGTACAACATCCCTCCGAAGAAGTATCTATTCAAAGGATGTGTCCACACTAGGAAAAAGTGTTTTTTGTTTTTTTTAAAACCATGCGTTTGCTAACACCTGTAATATCTTAGCATGGACAAGGCAGTTTGTAGTTTTCACACATGTTGGTAGGTTGAGGTAATCACTTAGAGGGAGCCCAGAATATACCCTGACTAGCTAACGTGTATGGAAAACTACAAACTGCCTTGTCTGTGCTGGGATTTTACCATGTGTTAGCTAATATGATTAAAAAAAAAAATACACCTTTTTCCCTACCAAACACAATCATCTCATCAGTTCTGTGAATTCACATTTCTTCTTTCTGCATCATCACTATGTTCACTGTGATTGTCATTTGCCAATCACCTGCAGCCAGTGGCATGTACTGTAATCAATGATTTTCCACATTGATTCACATAGGAATGTGTCTTCTGATTATAAGGGAGTGTACCAAAACCTAGATGGAACTTCCGGAAGGCAGATTGGGGCTCCTTTACAGGGTACTTAGAATGGAGCGTCATAACCATCCCATTAAACATCTCCGTGGAAGATGCAAACCATTGTTTTTGTTGTGCCATTTTTAATGCTGCAAGTGCAGCAAGTCCATGCGTCTTCCAACCAGTGTACCTTTAGGGTGACCAGATGTCCCGATTTTATAGGGACAGTTCTGATTTTTGGGTCTTTTTCTTATATAGGCTCCTATACTCCCCACCCCCGTCCTGATTTTTCACAGTTGCTGTCTGGTCACCCTATGTACATTCCCTGTTTGAATGAGTATTGTTCAGACTTGCTGAGACAGTATAAGCAGTCAGGTGATCTGCAGATTGTGGACCATCTTATGGAATCACTGGATGCTGCTTGCCAGGCTCGATAGGAGGAAGCGACGGTGGCACTTGACTTCATGCAGTCAAGCTGGAAGAGCTTGAGCTTAATTCATGCGGCTCAACATACATGTGTACAAAGCAGGCCAGCAGATTCTCCAAATCAGATTGACAACTCTGTCAACGGGAGCTTTGGCGACTTTCAACAGATGACTGGCAAACGACAGGTACATGACAAGTGATGGTGTTTCTTAGAGTAATCCAGCCAATAATAAGATGGAGCCATTCACTAGTCTGGAATTGGATAAAGTGTTGAATGATTTAAAAAACAGGTAAAACTCCCAGATATGATAGAATTGCACCTGAATTCATTAAACATCTTGGTTCTCGCACTTGGGAATGGCTCATTTGGTTTTTCAACAGAGTTCTACAGGAATCCAGACTGCCTAGAATGTGGCACCAAGCAAAGGTCATTGCCTTGCTGAAACTTGGGAAAGATCCACACTTGTCTTCAAGCTACAGACCAATTTCATTTCTAAGCGTCTGCTTTAAGGTGCTTAAGCATCTGATGGAAGGCATGTGGCACCGCAGCAAGCTGGTTTTCACCACAGGCATAGTATATAGGGCCAAATGCTGGCACTTAGAACTTTCATTGAAAATGGATTCCAACATAAGCTGAAGACTAGTTCAGTTTTCCTCGACCTGACTGTGGCATACGATAGTTTGGCACATGGGCCTTATAGTGAAATGGAGCCTTCGGAACTGGTTTTGTACCAGACATGGAATTTGTGCTGCAACGGAATTTCCGTGGCATTTTAGAGACAATCCACTATGTCAATGTGGACAGCCGCAAACCATGACACATTGTTGAGCACTGCAAACAGGGGCACCATTTCAGATTGGGGTTGGGGGGAGGGGCAAGTTTCACTATGATTCCTGGGGCTATTTTCTACAGCATCAATAGTCCACAGTCACTTAAAAACTAGCTCAAAAGTAGTCCAATCTATTTAAACAATTTTTTTTATTAACACTATGGTCTACACCTTTAAAAAGGATCACTATCTAGAGTATAATTAAATGATGGATGTTAGCAGCGTAGATCTATAACAAATAAATTTTGACAGCCAAATCTTACAAATTGTTCAGATTGGCTTAGTTTTATGTTCACTGAAGAGTTTATACAAATAGTTATGATAAATACAAAGGATTAAGTTGGAAGGAGGTTTCTAGTGTGTTGCTGTAAGGATTTGATAGACTAAACATCACCTCCATGGGAAATTCACTGATCGTACTCAAGTTTGTGAGACCCTGCCACCCTCAGAAATGTTAAACAGTAAGTACCACAGGAGATAAGAATATTTACCATCTGGAAAAGGAGATAAAGTAGAAAGCTGCAAAATGGCTGCTTGAGGATAGCAGCTGAGGGGCAGCTGCTCCTCAAAAGGTATCTGGGAAAAAGGTCCTAGAAAAGTGTAACCCCACTCTGGGGAGATTTGGTAAAATCCAGGCATTCGCAGAGAAATCGGTGTTTCTGTGTCTCAGCCTATGGACCTGACCCAAAGCCCAATGCTGGCAAAGGAAAGACTCCCACAGACAAGTGGGACCAAATGGCAGAATAAGTGGCCACACTGAGGTACTACCATTCACTACAAAATTAGAGAGTTGGAAAAAAATGGGAACATTTTAAGTGTAATTTAAACAATATTTGGTGGTGGTGACAGCTCATGCTTGTTTCTTTACAGCAGGGAAAGATTACAGGTTTTGTTCTACAGCACTGCTCTTGTAGCCTGGCTGTGCTTTACTTTCTCCATTTATCTAAGTGTAGACACTGAAAAAAAATCAGTTCTACAACTTTAATTCATTTCACTTTCAATGTCCTGGTGCTCCAATGTTTCTGTTTTAAACACTGCCCAGGAATCTTGGCCTAAGAACTATTTTCAGTCAGATATGAAGCCTTTTTTAAAAAAGTTTGGAAACCTGTTTTTGTAGTCTATGGTTTTATAACAGCTTTTTAAAAAAATAAGTTATAGGTGCTGGAACTAGGGGTATGTGGGGGTGGGCAGCTAGAAGTAGTTTCCATCTCATACAGGGCCAGCACAACGGCTGCATGATCTCTAGATTATTCTTGGGCATGATATTTTTGGAGATCTTTCTAATTCCATCATAATTTTCAGATTGTGTTGTAACTTGATCTTTCACCACTAACATAAATGAGCTGATGCTAAACTACAGGGGCTTAAGATGAACATTTAAAAGTTTGTCAAGGGGGAAAGTGGCATTAGAGAGAAAGTATGTGCATTAATTAACAAGTCAAAGGGGGGGATCAAATTAATGATGGCTCAAAAGTAGCTGAGGTACCAAATGTTAAAAAAATATATATCTTAAAAAGTCACTATATAGAGTGTAATTAAATGATGGATGTTAGCAGCATGGATCTATAATAAATTTTGACTTACAAATTGTTCAGATTGGTTTGCACTGAAGGGTTGATACAAATATGATAAATACAAAGGATTAAGTTAGAAGGACTTGAGAGACTAAACATCACTTCAATGAAATTCACGGATGGTACTCAATTTTGTGAGACTCTGTCACCCTCAGAAATACTAAAATAAACAGGAGCTAAGATTACTTGCCAGTTGGAAGAGAAGCACAGCAGACACACAGCTATAAAATGGCTGCTGCTTAAGGGCAGCAATTGCTTGTATCTGCACGTGTAAAGGAGCAGCAGCTCCTCAAAAGGTGTTCTGGGAAAAAGGTCCTAGAAAAATGCAATCCTGGGGAGATTTGGCAATATCAAGGCATACACACAAATGCTGATTCCTCTGTGAAACAGCCTCTATGGCCTTACCTGGTAACCTGACCAAAAACCCATTGTAGGCAAAGGAAAGACTTTCACAGACAAGTGAGACTAAATGGTAGAATAAATGGCCACACGGGGGTATTGCCATTCCCAAAAAAACTAGAGAGTTGGAAAAAATGGGAAAGGAAGGAGGCAGAGAAGCAAGCAGTGTTGCTCCAAGCTAGGGTACGAAACTCGGTGTGGGGGGCGTCTGTAGCCCCCCAGTGCCTCCTCTAAATGGCACCCTTGACTGCAAAATGACTCCATTTCCTGGAGGTCTGTGTGTCTTGAACATCGTTGATAAGAACACTGTCGCTTGATTTGACCAGATTGCATACGCCAAATAAATAACTGTATCCATCTATTGCTTTCCAATGCCACATGGGACAACATACATTTCTTAGTACCAGTGAATGACAAATTAAGTCTCTAATGCTCAAGATTTTGTAAGGTATACATCTCATTACCCAGTATCAAATGGGGAAGTACTACAGTGTTGGAACTGTCTTTTTGTTGTATGTTTGTACAGTGCCTAGCACAATTTGGTCCTGATGCATGACTGGGGCTCCTAGAAACTACCACGTACAAAAAAAAAAAATATTTCAGACTCTAAAACTAGAGAGAGAGACACTTCTATTTAGTGCAGGGAGTGTCAGCTTCATGTGACTTATGGCACGAATATATAATGTAGCAAACATATCTATCTTTGCATTCTCCAGCTGTTGGGGTTGAATTGTTGTCCCAGTTGCTATGAAATATATCTGCACTACCACCATCTGCTTTGGTACCACTGTTTAGAGATACATTGAGGCCTCTGGCAAAAAGCAGTCAGTTTCATTCCATACAACTGTCATCCCATGGCTGACAATTAAACGAAATACAAAGAAAATCTTATTAAGAGTTTGGCAGCATGTCACAGCAGACAACCTATTGAAACCCTGCCTGGTTTGTTGCTGTGGAGGCAGCCCAGAATACAGTCTTGGTCTTTATATCTTCTCTTTTGGCCCTGTTCTGGTAAACAGGCAAGTTAGCCAGCAAAAGTCAGAAAAAAATATGGCTCTCACTTCAAAATGCCCAATATTTTAGTTTTGTTTTTTTAAAATTTGAGAAAAATAAACTAAAGGGGATTATTTGGGTTTCAGTTATTTGCATGTAATAATTGCAACCAAATCTTGAAAAAATATCTTGCTTTTTCAATTTAATGTAACTGGAAATCTGTTATTAACTAGAGGTTAATCCCAGACAATGAAAAGAAATTTGAAATGATAATTAGTTACTAGAACTAGGTATTTGGAGCAGCAACACCTGGCTGCCCAGGCATTTTCATTAGATGAGAATACATTTTCAAAGGCTCATTAACTTTGAGGAAATTGGTTAAATTTGTCAGGTAGGCAAGTAGAAATATGGTTGCTGCACTTTTGATAGATGAGATCATAATTAGGCATACACTGGCCTTATCAATTAAAGCTCATAATATTTATAAGCCTTTCAACATTCATCTTCAAAGCCTTGACAAAACTGACAAAGCAAAACTAGCTATAGTCTGTATTTAAAATGTAAAGGGCCACCATTAATTTAAAATTAACATTTCTTTATGAAAATATTTTACCTACTTATGTAACACCTAAAATGACTATAAATGAAAAATTAGAAAAAAATATTCCTTTGATAATTTGTTTACTTTGATAGCACCATGCATGCAATAGCTTTAACATTTCACCTGTATAGTCACCTACTTAGCCAGTTTCCTCATTTATGTGTTTGGATCTTTCCCACAGTATTAAGAAAGAGAAAAATATCTTTAAAAATAGGAAAATCCAATTATGTTTAACAGGCAGGAGATCCCAGGGACAGGTGGTATAGGACCTGAAAGTATTTTACCTTTTTTTTTTTTTTTTAAATTGACTAGACTTCAGGATGACTGTATCTCTTTAAAATTGATATTATGTTTGTTTCCCCTAAGAGAAAGTTAAATCCTGCAGTTATTCCTTAGATTGGAAAGATGCAAGAGTCTCACTGTCGTGGGGCCTGTACACCCAGTCACCCTGGAGTTGCGGCAAGGGCGTGATAGCCCCGCGGTGAAGCCAAGGGGGTTACGCCCAGCCTCGGGGTCACATAACCCAATGGCCAGAGTCCATAAAACTCCCCTGCTATGTAGGGAAGTGCAGCCCAATGCCTGGAGTTAATAGGGCTTCCTTTGTCTGCAGGGAAGTGCAGCCCAATGGCCAGAATCAGTAGGACTCCCCTTAGCATGGCTTACTGGGTGGAGTCAATGAGACTTGACTTCTCTACAGGGAAGTGAGGCCCAATGGCCAGAGTCAATAGGGCTTCCCTGGTTTGCAGGGAAGAGCGGCCCAGTGGCCGGAGTCAATACAACCACCCTTGACTATAGGGTAGTGTGGCCTAGTGGCCGGAGTCAAGATAATCACCCTGGGATGCAGGGTGGTGTGGCCTAGTGACCAGTGCTTGGGGGGCCATAACCGGGAGGGGGGGTGTGGCTGGCCCCACTAGGAGGGCCCGGGCCCACCCAACTCCACTGAGCCCCGACCCAGGGCCCTAACAATGGCAGAGCGGTCCACCACTGGGTCATCGGGGAGTCCCACTGAAACACGCTGACCTCATGGCGGGGGGAGGTACCACTCCCTCACCCTTCCTGGGTCACTTCCTACTGGCTTTCCTGTAGCAACAGTCCATAGGGTATCGGGGCCTCCAGGCTCCTCGGTGCTGGACTCTACCTGGGGTTCCAATGGCGACAGGCCTCTGGTCCAGGTCTCGGGCTCTTCGGCTCCCGTAGGTAAGGATTGTAACAACTCCCGGGCTGGAGCCTCAACCAAGTGTCCTTTCTCGTTGGCAGTCAGCCCAGACTGAGCTAGGCTGCTCCCTTTTATACTGCAGCAGCAGTTGGAACACGCCCAGCAGAGTCGAGGGGGCACGGCTTCGGCTGCTAAGAGCACTGCTTTAACCCCTTCTCCTCCAGTGCGGGGCCAGTCCACCCCATCACAGTCACTGACTGTGAAGGCAATTTTGGTAACTAGGTTTTGACTAAGGACTATGAATGTAAATCTAGCTCCATTTATTTCACTGACACCAGGATTTCCTCCTACAGGTTTTGGGCCTAGATAACTATTATATTAAGTCCACTCAAAGAGTATGCTAAAGGCTTGTCAAAACGGCCCTGCGCTTCAGACCATGTTAATGCAAAAGAAGTATCTTTCAGTTCAGGCCTGCAGCATCCACACGGGAGAATTACAGTGCAACATGCTAGTGTGTGCTGCACTTCACTCCCACGTAGTCCTAACTGCAGAGCTGTGTAGATATAGCCTAAGTAGAGAACTACACAAAGGCTAAAAACATCAGTACTGTTTAGCATGAGCCCTCAACACACCTGCAAAGCTTTGTCTTGTGGATCTGCTAAACATCAACAGGCTGATGGGTGGTAAATTAGCACAGTACCAGCTCTCTCCTCACCTGACTCTGGCTACCCACACAAACCCACAAGCACACCCGAAGATGAGGGGAAGCCTAATAGGTATGCTGAAAGGGCAAGCTGCCCTCTTTACTGTTCATCATGCAGAGACTTTTAGTAAGCAACCATTTTTATTTGTAATATAAAATTAAAGGTAGGATTGTGATAATTAGATAATACCTATTGTATTCAGTAATGAGAGAACAGGTAATGTCCCCATATACAGCTGTGGGTTAAAAGTTCCTATATTCTCAGTTGCCTGAGTCCTCTGTTTGAAGCAACACCTTGTTTTGCTGAAACTCGTTAATGATTTTCTATTTCAACGTTTCCATTTTCTGTAAAACTTCTTTGAGAGATTGAAAAAGGAACAAAACTTTTTTTAAAACGAGTTTTCAATTTAACAGAAAGATACTTCCTTTGAAACCTAATGTAGTGCCCCTCTCCACCTGGTTACCTCCTTTAATGCCAATTCGCTTACAGGTTTCGATGGACAGGTCTGGGTTCTTTTGGATCCCGCCACCCACTCAGCAGGGTGTAGCTTCTTTCTTTTTTTTCTATGAAATTATTTGGCGGTGCCTCCACCCCCCTCGCTCCTTCCTGGCAGGGTCACCAGGGCAGCTTGGGCAGAAAATTCTGACTACAGAGTGATCCCCACTTACTTGCCAGATAGTTGGAGACTTCCAAGAAATAACACAAACACATAAAAATATATTCAACACAATAATTATATTAAACACGAGACAAATACAACATAACAGGGTGAAACACTATTTTTAGGGTCACCGGTGCCCACACTGAAAATACCCGTGACTTGATGTAGCAAATGTAAAATTAGTGTCCCGTTGGTACGCGTACTTTGCTGGGGCCCTTGATGACCTATAACCACAACATTCTTCTCTGCAGTGGTTTAGCAGTGTGTCGGGTTACCATCCAACCGTATTTCCCTGGACATGTCTGGCTTTTGTGTCTCTAAATAGCCGTCCGGGAGGAATTGGTAACAAGGTTAAAAGGTCTGGGATTTTTCCCCCTCCCTTCCCTCCCTCCCTTCCATGCAGAGTGCGGCTGCTGATTGGGCGGCTGGGCCTGACTGAGCCGCTCCCATTGGCCTCCCAGCCAGAGCCCCTCCCTTGCTTCCCCCCCTGCTGCCTGCAGCCCGGTGTAACACACAAACTGCCCCACCGGCAGCGTGTTTTGCCTACACATGGAGCCAGCATCTGACCGCATGGACATGGTAAGGGGAGTCCCGGGGGGCAGTCAGGGAGCAGGGGGAGGGTTGGATGGGTCCCCGGCCTCCACCTGCCACCCCTCGTCTGCGGGTCTCCCCTGCCTGCCTGTCCCATGCCTGCTTGTACTGCCAGAGCCGGCAGCAACTGCTGTCTGCTGCCCCCGGGTCCTAGTGCCCCCCATCCACTAATGGCAAGGCATGCTGCCCTTACCCTGCCCTTCCACCCTAGCCCAGAGCCTCTCCAATGACCCAAACCCCTCATACCCAGCCCTCATCCCCCCGCACCCTAATCCTCTGCCCCAGCCCTGAGCCCCCTCCTGCATCATGAACCCCTCATCCCCAGCCCCAACCCTCATCTCCCTGCACCCTAATCCTCTGCCCCAGCCCTGAGCCCCCTCCTGCATCATGAACCCCTCATCCTCAGACCCACAGCCCTCACTCCTGCACCCCCTCCTATCCCCAAACTCCCTCCCAACCCTCCTCCCCCTTCCCACACACCCCCTCCTGCCCTCAAACTCCCTCCCAAAGCCTGCACCCCCTCCCTTTGCACCACCTCCCACCCCCAAACGCCATCCCAGAGCCTGCACCCCTCACCCCCTCCTGCACACCCACCCCCTGCCCCAGCCCGGAGCCTGCTCCCAGCACCCAAACCCTATCCCAGAACCTGCACCCTGCACCCCTCCTGCACCCTAACCCCCAGCCCAGGACCTGCACCCCAGACCTCCTCCCCCCACCCAACCCCCCTCCCAGAGCCTTAGGCAGGTGAGGGGGGCGGGTTCTGGGCACGACCAAAATTTCTACAACCCTGCCACCCATGCAAGTGGGTAAGGGTCGGGGCAGTCAAGGGACAGGTAGGGTCCTAGGGGGGCAGTTAGGGTGGGGGGTTCTCAGCAGGGGGCAGTCAGGGGACAAGAAGCAGGGGGGTTGGGGGTTCTGAGGGGGGCAGTCAGGGGGTGGGAAGTGGGAGGGAGTGGATGGGGGTGGGGCGGGGCTAGGGCAGAGCTCCCCCCCATCCTCTTTTTTGATTGTGGAATTATGGTAACCCTAGCAGTGTGGCTGACTGGGTTCAGTACAGCCCAAAGAACTCACAAGTGGGAGTAGCTGGTAAATCCCTCCACAGGTGTAATATGCAGCAGGTTATAAAATCCTCAAACCCTTACTCCCTGGCTTGAGGACACAGTTCAGGGAGTAGGGGGGTCCCCAAAACAAATTTCCTGACTAACTAACTAAAAGATGGTGCACTCACAAACTCCATGAATGATCCTCAGGTTCGAAGATGACGCTGGACTCCTCAGTCACTGCACAGGGGCTGCTGTCCGCTGGCAGGGATCCTCCTCAGTCAGGAATCAGGAGGCATGGGTCCCAGGATTTCCCCTCACCACAAAGGGGTGCAAGGCTCAAGGTGTAGGTTATACAACTACACTAACATCCAACTGTAGCCTCCTAGCCCAGCCACCAGTCACACACTCCGCAGGCAGCTTCCCTGGACTAGCAGACAGAGCAGAGATGACCAGGTGGTGACTGGTCTCACCTAGGGAGCTGGAGGGCGAACTCAGCCTGGCTGGGGAAATTTCCCAGCAAACGCTACCACTTGTGAATCATTAGTGAGGAAGGAAAAACCCAGCGGAGGGATCTGCTGTCAGGTCCCTAGAGGCCTGTTCTCAGGGGGAACCCTGCATGCAGGCCTGGGACTCACCAGCTCCCCACACAGCCAGTCCTGCCCTTGCCCTGGCTGGCTCCAGACTCCCTACAAAATGGCTTTTCCCTGGGAGGGCCTGTCACTCCCTATTGGTTGCTGGGTGGACTCTGAGTCTGCCTTGGCTCCCCCTCCCTACCAGGAACAGTGTGCCTCTCCCTGAGCTGTCAGCAGACAGAGTCCCAGGAATCTATGTCATCTCCTTGGGGGTTACACTAATAAAAACAAAGTCTCCCGGGGCCATATCCTCTACCACTCTGGAACTTGTGTACTCATGTGCACCAGTGCACAGTGAGAGCAACGCTGCTATTCTGATTTGGTAGCAATTTTACACCCACTTTGTACAGGTATAAGTGGCTACACAATGTGCAGAACAGCGGAGAATCAGGTCCAAAGCACTTTGCAAACACACTTTTGTTTAACATATCAGATCTCGTGAGGAAACTGTTCAGAAAATGAGGTTTCCCCCTAAGTGGACAATTTTGACTTTTCAAAAACAAATGAAAAAAAAAAACAATTTGATTTGGAAATCCTTCTGCAGTGCCTTATGCTCCCATTTTCCTCTACAGGCTGGGCAAACTGATCACACTACATCTCCCATAATGCACCATGGTATCCCCTTTTCAGGTATGTCTACATTGCAGCTGAGACTATGCTTCCCAGTGAGTACAAACCCACCTGGCCCCCTCAAGTACATACTCGAGCAGCTAAACTGAGCCACTGCCCATGCTACCCTTGGCTATACTGCTATTTTTAGAGAACTAGCCCCAGCAGAGCTAGCACATGCCTGTCTACTCGCATTGGGAAGCATAGTCCCAGCTGCTGTGCAGACATATCCTTAGTATGTCTAAGGGGAGGCTGTTACCCCATGAGTGTCCCTAACCATGGTGTATCAGAGGAGATGTAGTTCAGCTGAGAAGCCAAGCCCAGACAATAAAGGAGAATGTGGACATGGGCTAACCAAACTACAACTCCCGTGTAGCACCACTGCAGGATATCCAAATTGAAATCTTTTGGTTTTCAAAGTGTTTGGTTTTTCAATTAAAAAAAAAAAAGTTTTCTCTGGAAAGCTGGCATATGTGAAAGTCTTTGTTTTGTCAAAACCCCAATGTTACATCAAAGTAGTTTTAATGGAAAGTATTGAAAAACAGCTCTACTTGTGGCTGTAATAATCCTTTTACTTTTACTTTTCAAAGGGGTGGGGGCAGGAGCCAGTCAGCCAATAGATCATTAGCAAATGTTCACATGGGTTAGGGAAGCCACCATGGCCCATTTAATGACAAATTTAAGTGTGGGTGGGTGGGAAGGAGGAGTTCAGGCCTAGGGTTTTGAAAGGACACAGACAGGTCAGCATTTTCTTTGCTTTTTTCTAGGCCCTCTTGTGGATCTTCTCCCCACTGCAGCAAACCTGCAGGGCTTTTTCTCAGTAAGAAAAAGGGAATAGCCAGGGCTGAGAAATGTGGTGTTCTAGCAGTGGCAATAGCATCTAGTACTGGCCTCCCAACTGCAAGGAGAGAAGGTAGCTGTAGCCTTATAATAATAATAATAATTCATACCAAATACTATGGAAATACGCATTATAAAATGCCTATTAAGTTCTCTGATATTTGGGACCAAAGTCTGTGAAACAGTTCACAAGGTTATGACACTGTTGAATTCAATTCCAAGCCCTCATTTAAACCTGTTCTGGTTCTGAATACTCAATATCCACATCTAATAAAAACTGGAGATGTGTGTGAGACTAGTTAGAACACTCAATTGCACCATATCCACATTTTTTCTTTTTTGAGAAAGTTAAAACATTCATATAGGAAAAATGAGTGCAACATCACGCTAGAAAACTCATATTGCAAACAAAGATTAAGAGAAAATATTTCTTACCCTTTCTGGAGACAGAATCAGGAGCATGTAGGAATGTCTATAAGATGACCAATTACACCTTTGTATCCTACTTCTCATACCCAGTAGTTCAATATTGTGGCAGTCCAGATACCTGTTGCCTCCTAAAGAAAAGTGGACACTACATATATTTGACCAATTTGTTTACTTTCTTCACAAATTTCAAAACAAAACTGCTCCTTTTCCCCATCCCACACTGACTCTTAGACTTTAAGGTCAGAAGGAACCATCATGAACATCTAGTCAGACCTCCTGCACATTGCAGGCCACAGAACCTCACCCACCTACTCCTGTATAACCCCCTAATCTCTGGCTGAGTTACTGAAGTCCTGATTTAAAGACTTCAAATTACAAAGAATCCAGAGAATAACCAACTAAATAGCTACAATGGCATGCATATACCTGGAGTACAGTATATTCAACTAATAATGTAATTTAATTATTTTAAAACAATTGTTTGAAGTTATCTCCCACAATACAAGGCAGATCAGTGTATGGAAAATCAGAAATCATGGAAACCTTTTCCAGTGCTTCTATGCATAGCAAAGTATGTGTAACCTGGTTCTCTGAACAATTAAATTAAATGTAGACTGTAAGAAAATATAAAAAGAAAGTATCTGGAGGATGTAGTCTGATATTTTTTCACAATCTTTGGCTAAGGAAAAGAAATCAGGTTAAAATTCTCTGTGTAGAAAGGTCAAAGCCAATAAAATAAATTTCCTCACATATTCTATCATTGTGCCTGGATAAAACAAATGTGCACAGTTCCTGATAAACATTATGCCTCCCATCAAAACATACCAACAACTGTTGGTGTATTAAAGTATGCAAAACACAGGTCAGGAACCCAGTTAATACATGGCTTGTATTGTTTACATTGTAATACTGAAATGAGGCTACTCATGTGAGGTACTAGTCAATATGAGGAAGGGTAGCAGAATTTGCTTCAAAGTAAATAAAATATATTTTTATTTACATTGCACACATTTCTATTTGCTGACTAAAGATTTGTTTGATTCCAATCCAGAACACTAATGTTGTTGAATGCCGAGAACATTCTAAAGTAAACAGTTTTCTGCTTCAGTAGTTTAACCGTTGGTTCTGGATGACAACCTTTTGTTTTTGGATGGAGATAATAGGTCAATGATCTCTTGAGCGAATAGCAAACTAGCAAATCCGTATGACATTTAATATATGATGTCCTGGAATGGATATTAATATATTTATCTTGATAAAGTAATTTTGGCCAAAGCTGAACTTAAAGTATGGGAAGATCAGTTATTTACCATTCAGTCACTGTGAAGGGTAGACTGTTCTTCCTTCATATGCAGTAATGATTTCACAGTCTAGAGGTAGTACAATAGCTCCTTACATTTCTTAATTTATCACTATATACTTTAACAGGTCCAGCAACAAATTAAGGGTCACTATTCTTTCACCCTTACTCACATTGAGCAAAATCAATGGGATCACTCTCAGAGGAAGGTATTACCTGACATGAAGGGTGGAATAATCTGTTTACAATACTCTTATACAATACACAAAATCCCCCATCTCCTGCCAAACCCCACTCCCAACCTAGGACCAGTTTCTGCTCTCCCAAACCTAGGGCCAGTGTGTGCTCCCACACACATCTTTATTTGATGAGGTTACAAGTTTGATCGATGAAGGCAATAGGATCCATGAACTATACCTAGTCTTGGCTCTCGCACCAATAGAAGTTAATCCAATAAAATATATTACCTCACCCACCTTGGCTCTTTAATATCCTGAGACTGACACGGTTACAAGTACACTGCATACAGAGGCATTTTGGTACTGCATGACTGTGACATTACCCAGGGCACAGTCTGTTGAGCAGCTGTGTCCCCCCAATTCTCCAACATGGGGTGCCTTTTAAACTGCTTCTCTGGGAGAGCAACCCCTGCTGGTCTGCTCACACACAGCCTCCAGCATGTAAATTACTATATTGTATGAGTGCTATGGCCAGCTACTCTTGAATTACACTGCAGAGCAACACCAGCAAATTCCCAGTACCAGACTTCCCTTCAGAAATGTGATCTCATACTGCCCAGCCCTCTCCTGGACAACACAAGCTCATATTAACGCCATAATTTTATTAATAGAAAATGATATGCACAAATCCTAGAAAATGGAGTTTCCCAAATGCTTCAGCCCAAGCTCACTGGTTTCGATAAAACAATAAAACAAGTTTATTAAAGAAAGCTAGATTTTAAGTGATTACAAGTAATGGGGCACGCTAAAAGTCAGAATTGGTTACAAGGTAATAAAAAGTAAAACAACTAATATCTAACTTAACAAGCTAAATGAATTCAAAGTAAAGGTTTCTCTTATCAAATGCTTCAGCCGTCTTACAGCCTGGATTCTAGGAACAAAGAATCTAGTCATGCAGGATGGGGGACTATCCTGAGAAGCAGTGACTCTGAAAAAAATTCGTGGATCATGGTGGAAAATCAGCTGAACATGAGCTCCCAATGCAGCACTGGCCAAAAGAGTTACTTTAAGTCCTTGGATGCATAAGCAGGGGAATCTCAAGTATGAGCAGAAAGCTTATTTTACCTCTCATTTGGTACTGATGTGACCACTGCTGGAATACCGTGTCCAGTTCTGGTGTGCACAATTCAAGAAGGATATTGTTAAATTGGAGAGGGTTCAGAGAAGAACCATGAGAATGACAAAAGGATTAGAAACCATGCCCCATAATGAAAGACTCAAGAAGGGTTCAATCTATCTATCTTAACAAAGAGAAGGTTAAGGGGTGACTTGATTGCAGTCTATAAATCATGGGGAACAAAGATTTAATAATTGGGTCTTCAATCTAACAGAGAAAATTATAACAGGATCCAATAGCTGGCATGGGTGGCAGGTCTGTAGAAATTTTGGTGATGCCCAGAACCCGCCCCCCCAATTCTGCCCCCAAACTCTGGCCCCCACCTGCCTAAGGTTTTGGGAGGGAGTTTGGGTGGGGGGAGGAGGTCTGGGGTGCAGGTCCTGGGCTGGGGATTAGGGTGCAGGAGGGGTGCAGGGTGCAGGCTCTGGGATGGAGTTTGGGTGAGGGAAGGGGTCTGGGGTGCAGGCTCTGGGATGGAGTTTGGGTGCAGGCTCTGGGGTGGGGGCGTAAGAGGGGGTGAGGGGTGCAGGCTCTGGGAGGGAGTTTGGGGGCAGGAGGGGTGCATGCTCTGGGAGGGAGTTTGGGGATAGGAGGGGGTACAGGGGTGAGGGCTGTGGGGCTGAGGATGAGGGATTTGGGATGTGGGAGGGGTCTCATTGCTAGGGCAGAGGGTTGGGGTGTGGGGTGGGGCTGGGGATAAGGGGTTCATGATGCAGGAGGGGGCTCAGGGCTGGGGCAGAGGATTAGGGTGCGGGGGATGAGGGCTCTGTGTGGGGCTAGGGTTGAGGGGTTTGGGGCATTGGAGAGGCTCGGGGCTAGGGCGGAAGGGCAGGGTAAGGGCAGCCTGCCCTGCCATTAGGAGATGGGGGACACTAGGACCCTGGGGCAGCAGACAGCAGTTGATGCCGGGAGCCGGTGTAGTGTAGGATACTGCTCTGCATAGGAATGTGCTACACGGCAGCACAAGCAGGCACGGGAAGGGTGCGCGCTGCTTTCTTTCAGGCAGGGACGCGGCTGGGCAAGGGGGGAGACGCGCGGGGGGAGGGGTGGCAGGCGGGGGCCAGGGCCCGCTCCAGGCAGGGCCAGGGAAGAGACTCAGCTCCAAATATTAGTGGAGCAGGGCCCCTAACCCTGAATATTCCTGGAGCCCGGGCACCACAAAAGAATATAACTTGCTGCCCATGATAGCTGGAAATTGAAGCTAGATAAATTCAGACTGGAAATAAGGTGTAAGTTTTTAACAGTGAGTCAAGTGAGTAATTAACCATTGGAACAATTTACCAAGAATCATAATCAACAATTTTTAATTCAAGATTGGACTTTTTTCTGAAAGATATGTTCCTGCAATTATTTTGGGGAAAGTTCTATGATCTGTGTTATACAGGAGATCAGACCAAATTATCAAAATGGTGTTTTCTAGCCTGGGAATCTATCAATCTAAGTAACTCCATTAACATGTAAGTAACAATAAAATATGGCCTTACTGTTCTCTACAAAACATTTTCTACAGTGCTCGGAATAGTGCCTATGTCCTCACTAGAGATTGTAACTACTGGCATTTTGGCACATTTTATACTAACACTGTTGTGTCACAGCTACATACTGTAACTATATTCCAATATTACAGTACTATAATGGGGCCAAATTCTTCTAACAACCCACTGTAACTCCATTGATTTTAACCTGAGTACAATCAAGTAATTAGACATGTTAGCGACAAGTTGAACTGCAAAACTGTGGGTGTAAAATTAGAGGTCCAGGTTAAGGCCTGGCTGAAAATCAGGCTGCAAAGGTGAAATAAATGTTACGGTCCTTCCCTACTAGGGCTGAGGTAGCACAACAAACTAGGCAGCCAGCCAACAGTACTATCTGTTTAGCACAACTCTTGTGGGGAGTGTGGACAGCAGTGGCTTTGGGGTTGTGAAAGGGATGTATCTATATATTGCAGAAATTCATAACTCTCCCACAGAACCTCAGCAATCTTAATCTCTTAATACTTTATAGACAATCTCAGGAGAAGCAAGGATTCTGAGCATTTCCAGAATTGCTGAAGCAGTTTTCTTCTCTGACTTCGCTAATTTCCTGTTTGATCACTTCAAGAGTGGAAGGTACAAAGTATAGGAAGTTCCCAAGATGCTAACAGAGCCATGTCCATCTAAGGAGGTATGTTCTAAATAGACCCCCTAAGCCATAAAACAACTGACATTGTGTTATGGACGCTGGCTAGCAATAGGGAAAGTCAACTATTGATACAATCGCATTTGATGTCTAAAGATAAACTCAGTCTTATTGCCATACATTGTGCACATTAGCATCATGTCTGAGATAACGGGGGGAGTATAACTATGTGTAGGCTGGACTGGGGTAGTCTCTATTGAGGGCACACACTTCCCCATTTTCTGCCTACTTAAGTCACCAGTGAGTATTACAATCACAGGATTCACGCCCTTGGAGGCAGATGATGGTACTGAACTCTCCTGCCATTGAAAGGCCCTTCAACCCCTTCCCTACAGAAGAGGTGATGGTATTAACTTTATACCACTCTATGTAGAGGATGAAAGTTGCAGTTGAATCTTCACCAACAATGAGAGTACGGGAATGGTCAGTGGCAACAGAATCTTAACATCTTCCTGGGGAAGGGAGGATTCCAACCTTCCAGGATTGTCCTGGAGTCTCCAAGAATTAAAGATTAATCTTTAATTAAAGATTATGTCATGTGATGAAACCTCCAGGAATACATCCAACCAAAATTGGCAACCCTAGAAGGGACTAGGCAGCAGATTCCTACCACCCACTCCTCTCCCCAGCAAGGGGCACACAGAAGAATTTTCTCTCCCAGGTACATGGCAGGTGGGGCAGCATCTTCCACTCTAGCAATGGCCCTACTAATAGAATCATAGGGTTAGAAGAGACCGTAAGGGTCATCTAGTCTAACCCTCTGCCAAGATGCAGGATTTGTTGTGTCTGAACCATCCAAGGCAGCTGGCTATCCAGCCTCCTTTAAAAACCTCCAGTGAAGGAGCTTCCACAACCTCCCTAGGCAATCTGTTCTATTGTCCTACTGTTCTTACCATTGGGAAGTTTTTCCAGAGATTTAATCTCAATCTGCTATGCTATAGTTTGAACCCTTTGCCTCCTGTCCTGCTCCCTATGGCAAGAGAGAACAACTTTTCTCCATCTTTTTTGTGGCAGCCTTTCAAGTATTCAAAGACCACTATCATGTCCCTCCTTCATCTTTTTTTCGATCTAAACATACCCAATTCCTTCAGCCTTTGCTCATATGGCTTGCATTCCATCCCTTTGATCATCTTTGTCACTTACCTCTGGATCCTTTCCAGTTTCTCTACATCCTTTCTATACAGCAGTGACCAAAATTGAACACAGTACACCAGCTGAGGCTTAACCAGCGCCGAGTAGAGTGGTACAGTAATGTTACTGAAAAATGTGACTTTAAGTGAAACGATGTTAAGCGAATCCAATTTCCCGATAAGAATTAATGTAAATAGGGAGGGTTAGGTTCCAGGGACATTTTTTTCACCAGACAAAAGACTATAATATATATATACACACACACAGTATAAGTTTTAAACAAGCAATTTAATACTGTACACAGCAATGATGATTGTGAAGCTTGGTTGAGGTGGTGAAGTCAGAGGGTGGAAGAGGGTAAGATATTTCCCAGGGAATGCCTTACTGCTAAATGATGAACTAGCACTCAGCTGAGCCCTCAAGGGTTAACACACTCTACAAGGCAGCACAAATGGAGGGAGGGGAGACAGCATGGCAGACAGAGACAATGACACACACCGTGTGTGTGTGTGTGTGTGAGAGAGAGAGAGAGAGAGAGAGAGAGAGATGTGTATTGCCCCTTTAAGTACGCTGATCCCATTCTAAATACATTGCCTTTTTAAGTAGATCAGGAAGTTGAGACAGCAGCTTCTGCCAGCAAGCTCCCTCCATCCTGAGCCCTGTTGTGTCCCCCCAGCTCTATGCAGATGGGGTAAGCGGGGGACAGGAGTAAGGGGGAGGGGGACACCCTGATATTAGCCCTCTTCTTCCCCATCCCCCCCACACAGCATGCAGGAGGCTCCCAGGAGCAGCTCCAAGGCAGAGGGCAGGAGCAGCATATGGCACTGGAGGGAGGGACAGCTCAACTGCTGGCAATTGATAGCGTGCTGGGCGGCTGATACACAGGGAACTTAGGGGAGCGGGGAGCTGATGGGGGGCTGCCGGTCCACCCTGGTTCCAATCCCCCACCAGCTACCTCCAATGGGCTGCTCTTTCAGCCAGCAATGGACAAAGCAGGCGGCTGCCTAACAACGTCTGAAGGGAGCATTGCGCAACTTTAAACGAGCATGTTCCCTAATTGATCAGCAATGTAACAATGAAACAACATTAACCGGGATGACTTTAAGTGCGGAGTTACTGTACTATCACCTCCTGTGGTTTTCATGCTATGCCTCTGTTAATGCAACCTCAAATTGCATTTGCTTTTTTTGCAACAGCATCACATTGCTGACTCATATTGAGGTTGTGATCCATCACAACTCTCAGATCCTTCTCAGCAGTGCTGCTGCCAAACCAGTTATCCCTCATTCTGTATTTGTGCAGTTCTTTTTTCTTCCCAATGTGGAGCACCTTACATTTGTATTTGTTGAATTTCATTTGTGGTCTGTAGCCAAGTTCTCCAATTTATCAAGATCCCTTTGAATTTTAGCTCCATCGTCCAAAGTTTTGGCAAGCCCCCTAGCTTTGTGTCATCTGCAAATTTGATCTGTATGCTCTCTATTCCTACATCCAGGTAATTAATAAAGATGTTAAACAACACCGGACCCAGAACTGATCCCTGTGGAACCCCACTTGAGACCTCCCTCCAATCTGACATCATTCCATTAATAGTTACTCTTTGTTTGTGGTCGTGTAACCACTTACATATTCACTTAATGGTAGTTCCACCAAGCCCTCATTTCTCCAGCTTGCTTATCAGAATATCATGTGGGACTTGCTGAAGTCCAGGTATATTATGTCCCCGATCCATCTGTCAAGGCTGATTCCCCACTCTGGCACTTGTGCAGAAGGTGGGGGCCCGCAAGGATTCTAAAAATTAATACTGCCCACTCCAGGCTTGTATTAAACTCCCAAGGTTACAGCTTTTCTCTGACCTTGGATGGGTAGATGCTGCCACCACCCAAATGCAAAACCCCTTGGAACTCAGAAAGGCACACTTGGGAATTCCTTCCTGTGGGGTACCCTCAAGCCCTTTCACCCCCACCCCCCAGGGGAAGAGCTGAGAAAGAAAACAAAGGAAATTAGCTCTTGCTCCCAGCTTCTTAAACAACATATGCACAAACCTCTTAGGACACCAAAAATCCAATCCTGTTCTTTAAAAAGGTAAATTTTATTAAAAACAAAAAGAAAGCAAATACATCTGGAACTTAGGCTTTTGCTAGATTTAAAAAACCCATTTACAAAAATTAAACATCAAGAATAACCTTCTTGAGGTCCAGCTTAAAGGTTACAATCAAAACAAAAAGCATTTGGGGTTAGAACACAGGAGTCCACAAGCCAATCAGAAATAAACAGAAATAAACCTAATCGCGTCTTTCTAAACATTCCTGATCTACTTACATATCTGGGTTGTTAAATAAGTAGTTCTAGATATGATCTGATGATTTTCAGCTTCTCACAGCATAACTGCTCCCTGTTCCCCTCTTCCCCGGAGAACCACCACAACAACAGACAGACAAAGGGAAAGTTTTTCCCAATTTTAAAAAGTTCTAACCCTCCCATTGGCTCTTTTGGTCAGGTACCCACTCCCTTTCTTTTACCTATGGGCTTTTTTAGCCCTTTACAGGTAAAGCAAGTAGAGAATAGCTACTAACAGGGATTTTGTAGCTAACTGGCTGGCTGGGTGTCCGTAAAAGGGAGCTACCCCCCCTCCTTCATTTATCACACCTTCTGTGAAATTTGAGAGGGGGAAGCAGCTAGCAACTAGATGGGATTTAAATTCCAATGAAATAGAGGCAGTGATTATCCTCTCATGAAAGCAGGAGGCAAATAAAATGGAAATAGAGAAGTGGAATCAGCTAGTACATTAATGGGAGACTATTTGAACCCTCTGCCTTTCAAACAGGAAATTCACAATAATTTGGAGGGCATGGGAGGCTAAAGTAATAAATTTACCATTATTTGTGCTGCTCACAGGAGCAGAAAGTTTGAAGAGTAGGAGGAGACCAGTTGGGAGCCAAAGTAACAACCAGGACCTCTCCTCCCCCTTGGAGCTACCCATCACCACAGATGAGACATTGATTCAGATTCACAGTTTATGCAATGCAACAAAGGTGTGGGAGTAGGGGAAATGACTTGCTCCCCTTCCTCAGTTGGGTTCAACATGCAGCCCATAGAAAGCAGCAAAGCAATGTTTCCTTTGGGGATGATACACTGCTATTTTCTGCTGCTCTCAATAGAGACTTGCTTAAGGTAATACATTTCCCCTCTCCACCCCTAGGGACTGTTCCTGGTCCTCAAACCCTGCCTGCTAACCAATGTACTAACCTGCTAACTAATCAGCTGTTTTGATATATCACTGTACATAGACACAGTAAGTTTATGAAGTGATTAAGCATGGACATTTCTCCTCCTCTCTTGGCCTCAACCAGGGCCGGCTCCAGGCACCAGCCCACCAAGCTTGTGCTTGGGGCGGCACCTGGAGGGGGGCGGCGGCGCTCCGGCCGGGGAGAGCGGGTCCACGGCAGGGCTCGCCGCCCTCCCCCCCGGCGCTCTGGCCGCCCTCCCCCCCGGCGCCCTCCCCCCGGCTGCCGGGGGGAGAGCGGAGCCCCCGCCAGGGCTCGCCGCCCTCCTCCCAGGGCTCCCGGCGCCCTCCCCCCGGGGCTCCAGCGGCCAGAGGCTTTTTTGCCTGGGGCGGCAAAAAAGCCAGAGCCGGCCCTGGCCTCAACCAATCTCCCTGGGTCTAAGCATTCTTCAATTTACCAGCTAGGGACTGTATCTTTCTCCATGTCATAATTTTTAGTGGCTTGCATTTTTATTTGCTGACCATACTATAGGATACTATTATCATTGTGTGATTCTTTCCTGTATAGGAATCTCACAAATTAATCACTAGATACAACCTGTTTCTGTAGATGTTAGTTCACACTGTTTTATGTACAATGTGTGCATAAAAGCATAATGATAAATACAAGCCCAAAGGGTAAAATCAGAGGGAGGGAGACTATTTTAAAAGCAAATTTACTTGGCTGGTATGTTACCAAAGAATTGGGGGTAAAATTGGTCCTAATCCTGCTGCTGGATCCAAGTGGATGGAACCCCACTGAAGTCAGTGGGGACAGGTGTCTACCTATGTAGTTCCAGTTGCAGGATTGGAGCAATAAATGAGTAATAGTAATTAATGGTTCAACATTTGGTGGTATTAAAATCCACTCCTAGTATGCATCAACAAGGAAAACCTACTGGCTGAGGAAGATATTGGTCGAGTCTTGCTGCTATTGATTTCACCTGGAGTGTTTACTCCGCTCCCATTGGTTTGTTAGATCACATCTCAATGTTGTGTGACTTGCTGTAGCACATATCACGTACCTCAATATTTCATGTAATCATTGAACTTGTTAAGCAGCTGTGTAAAGTCCAATAATTTGAATGTGTGTGTGTGTGCGCGCGCGCGCACATACACATTTAATGATAACTGGCTAGATTTGCTCCTGTATTCTCCTGATTTTTTTAAAATGTCACTTAATTAATGATTTTTCTTATTATTCATTATATTGCCTAGATCAGCAAAATCTTCAGAACATAATATTAATTGACTCCTAGATTTTATACTCCCCTATGCAGGTTTTCATGGAAAGATTTTACTAGTGTGTTTTATGTTCTGTTTTTATATCTGAACAGAATGTCTGTCATGCAACAATACTCCCATGAGGTATAGTTGTGCTGGGAGGCTTTTAGCAGTTGGTACCTCTATCTCTGGATGTTTTTTTGTTTTGTTTTGTTTTAAGTTTGATCTTGAAATTCAATAGAGTAGGTTATACACAGAGAAGCAAACAGCAATAAGTTTATCTAAAGAGCGAAATAAAATTGACGTGGAGGGATAATGAAGCAGTACAACAAAATTACCACTAGAGGGCAAGCTACGTCTGTGATTAGGACTAGGTTAATGAATATATGGATGCGCACACATTTCGAAAGAGCTTATAGATGCAATATAGTTTTGTGTACTAAAATCAGAAGTATAACTACCTACTTTTCCCCACAGAAATAACCAAGTAAAAATGAGAATCAATACAGTATATATCAGTAGTATTACACTTGTTCCTGTATTCTGATCCAGAAAAATTCCTTTTAACTTTATTTGTGGCTTTTCTGGCCAGTGGGGGATAGAAACATGTTGGAAAGGCCAAATGTGGGGAAAATGAGATATTGTATTGGTTAATTTATTTCAGGCTGTCTAACATGAGTATTTTATTGCAGGTATTACAGCTACACGTCATCCCAGTGGACTCAATCCTGAAGTTCTTACTAAGTCTGCAAGATAATAATCAGGAAAAACTTCTGTTCCTAAGTAACTAAAGCCTTTTATACTTTTTTTTTTTTTAAAACCTGTTGTCACAAGGTGACACTGGGCCTTGAAGAGGCAAGAGCCCAGTGCATCTGTGACTGGTCAGTTACTGCCTAATTAGGCTTGAGAGGGCACCCAGGCCCTAGAGGGATGTGAGCTAGTGCCTGAGCGTCAGCCAGAGCTACTGGAGACCTAAAGGGGAGACAAGCAGCAAGGAAGAGCTATTGACCATAGAGCAGCCACCCTGTCCTAAAAAATGGCATCCCATAGCTAATCTGGGTGGGCAGAGTAGGGTGGGAGAAATCAGTAGGCTTGCCACATATGGTACAAGCTAAAGTCATGTCCGTCAGGCCAATGGGGCACCAAGAGATCCAAGGGAGAGCCACCAGATGACACTTTTCTCACCAGCCCCTAAAAATAGGACATCCCTGCCATTGGGCTTGGGAGATTCTCTGGTTCTCTTGGATCTTACCAAGATTGGAGGAAGATTAAAATCCAAAATTAATAACTTTTTAAACTAACTTCTCCTTGATCTCTAGTGTTCCCCCTTCTCCTTCCTCCAGCCCCCTGACTCCACCACAGGTTGCTCTTGCCAGGAGACAGCTGCATTCTCATGGGGAACTATTTTATGCCTTGGTATCTAGAAATCAACCTAGTGCAAAAAATAGACTCCAGTCCTAGATAAACCTTATCTGCTTGACATAGACTCATAGACTTTAAGGTCAGAAGGGACCACAATGATCTTCTAGTCTGACCTCCTGCACAACACAGGCCACAGAATCTCACCCACTCACTCCTGTAACAAACCTCTGACCTATGTCTGAGCTATTGAAGTCCTCAACTTGTGGTTTAAAGACTTCAAGGTGCAGAGAATCCTCCAGCAAGTGACCCGTGCCCCATGCTGCAGAGGAAGGTGAAAAAACCCCAGGGCCTCTGCCAATCTGCCCTGGAGGAAAATTCCTTCCCGACCCCAAATATGGCAATCAGCTAAACCCTGAGCATGTGGGCAAGACTCACCAGCCAGACACCCAGGAAAGAATTCTCTGTAGTAACTCAGATCCCACCCTATCTAGTGTCCCATCACAGGCCATTGGGCATATTTACCGATAGCCTAATTTTGGCAATTAATTGATCTTTGACTAGCTCATCATACCATCCCTTCCATAAACTTATCAAGCTTAGTTTTGAAGCCAGATGTGTCTTTTGCCTCCACTGTTCCCCTTGGAAGGCTAATCCAGAACTTCACTCCTCTAATGGTTAGAAACCTTTGTCTAATTTCAAGTCTAAATTGATGGCCAGTTTATTTCCTTTTGTTCTTGTGTCCACATTGGTACTGAGCTTAAATAATTCCTCTCTCTCCCTGGTATTTATATTTATAGAGCAATCATATTTCCCCTCAGCCTTCTTTTGGTTAGGCTAAACAAGCCAAGCTCTTTGAGTCTCCTTTCATAAGACAGGTTTTCCATTCCTCGGATCATCCTAGTAGCCCTTCTCGGTACCTGTTCCAGTTTGAATTCATCCTTCTTAAACATGGGAGACCAAAACTGCACACAGTATTCCAGATGAGGTCTCACCAGTGCCTTGTATAATAGTACTAACACCTCCTTATCTCTGCTGGAAATACCTCGCCTGATGCATCCCAAGACCGCATTAGCTTTTTTCACAGCCATATCACATTGGCGGCTCATAGTCATCCTGTGATCAACCAATACTCCGAGGTTCTTCTCCTCCTCTGTTACTTCCAAGAGATGTATCCCCAGTTTATAACAAAAATTCTTGTTATTAATCCCTTAATGCATGACCTTGCACTTTTCACTATTAAATTTCATCCTATTACTATTACTCCAGTTTATAAGGTCATCCAGATCTTCCTGTAGGATATCCCAGTCCCTCTCTGTATTGGCAATACCTCCCAGCTTTGTGTCATCTGCAAACTTTATTAGCACATTCCCACTTTTTGTGCCAAGGTCAGTAATAAAAAGATTAAATAAGATTGGTCCCAAAACCGATCCCTGAGGAACTCCACTAGTAACCTCCTCCCAGCCTGACAGTTCACCTTTCAGTATGATCCGTTGTAGTCTTCCCTTTAACCAGTTCCTTATCCACCTTTCAATTTTCATATTGATCCCCATCTTTTCCAATTTAGCTAATAATTCCCCATGTGGAACGGTATCAAATGCCTTACTGAAATCATCTGTTACCTTCTCAAAGAAGACTATTGTTACAAAGAATAGCAACGTAGGTACACCACAACCCGTCTTGGGCAAGGCCTCACCTATATTTTCCTACTTCCTTGGGTATTTCCCCCATCCATTTTATATATAAGTTAACTAAATCTGAAAATTTTTCACAAGATCATGCTGGGTAGGACAGAACATAAAGCCCAAGACTCATCCATTCAATTACATACTGCCTCTCAGAATGAATATGCTAAATCTATGTGCGTGACTATTGTGTATGAAAAACTTAACTGCTCCAGTGTACCCATGTTCACAAAGTGCTTTGAGTCTTACAGATGAATAAGCACTATATAAAGATGCAAAGCATCACTAAGCAACTGGCACCTAGGATTTTACTCTTAGTCCCTTGCTTTAATCACTAGACCACACATCTTTCTCCACAGCCATCAATAAAACCCTATAATCCTGATTCCTAGGATTCTACTGCTATCTGGCAAACAGTTGCTAGTAGGCTACTTAAAGCATGCACTACGACGTCCTCCATTGACATATCTGGCTGTGAAGTGTTCTATGTTGTAGGCTGAGCTCTAGGGCTACAAGGAGGCACCCACAAGGCAAACAGGAATCTTTCTGTCTTCTTTTTTCCATAGCCTTGGATTCTGCAAGCTATTCCAGAGAGCAGAGGAGTTCCCTGCCTGCTTGTAGCCATAAAGACAAGGTAAAGCTGCTTTTGGCATATTTTTGACCCTCTCCTGCTTTCAAGGATCTTTCTTAAAGTGAAAAGCTGTGATCACCAGTAGTTCTGGGCACCTGCAGCTAAGTCCTGTGTGAGAACAAAGCTGGAAGAAAGAGGGGAGGAGCTGAGGAGGAAAAGAGTGTACTCCAAGTTAGTCTATAGGGCAGATCAGGCAAGCAGGGCTCCTTCAGGAGCCATAAACCAGCTAAGGCTGCCTTAAAGATTTGCTGTTACATTAGCTTTTCTTGGGTTTCCTCTCTCTGTTCAGGGCTTAAATCACTGATCTCTTCCTCCCGTTTGCAAGGCTGTTCTCTGAAGTGAACACTTACCACATCTGCTCAGAATCACAGGGAACTGTTGAAATAAGCCCCATGTGGGAGTAAAGCAGGGATCAGGAGAAGGGAGAAAGTAGAAAGGGGCTGCAAAGGAGCCACAAGCTCTCTTAGAAGAACACAGGCTGAATGCTGCTGAACTAAGGGGCATTCTCTTCAAATGGATGAGCGCTTATTGGCTTACTGGCTGTTGGGTGCCACATGGGCCAAGGGGCAGTAATATAGAGCATGCTGGCATCCACAAAGCCATGAAGGAGGGTGCGTGGGAGACTCCTATGAATCTGAGTATTCAGGAAATGGGTGGAATTTCTAATTAGCTGCTTAATGAGAGAACTGGCTAGTGGTAGACCTCCTCGCTTGTGAGAAGCCTATGCAAATGACTCTATATGCTAAATGTTCCTGGTTGCCTCAAACTATCATGCATAAACGTGGCGTGATGGATATTATGGACACATCCAATAACCTCAAAGATATTACATCAACTTTATAAGTGCTATGTGTATCTTTAGGAGCTAGGGATTGCATGCTAGCTCCATTGAAGGAGGTTAGAGCTCCGTCCAGGAAGTAGAATTAGTGGTGGTGGGTAATTGCTGCAGACCCTGTGATAGGTAAACAACTCCAAAGAAGTACCACCCATGTCCAGAACACAGAGGGGTCACAGGTAGAGGTACCCTGAAACTGTGATGGGCCACTTGGGAACTAGCCATTGGGCATTCCAGGACTAGCTCTGAAGAGGCCTTCATCTGTTTGTGTGCCAGGCGGAGGCAGGCCAAGGCACAGGGTTGAATTTTGAGCCAAGGGAAAGAATCACAAATGCATCGGTAATGAGCCAGTCATCAGTGGGAGTCAGATTTACACTGAAGCTCTGCAGAAAGACAGACTTCGGGGGAAATTAGAGGTGGGTGAATGCTGCCGAGACTTACTGATGAGAGGGCTTGGAGCACAGGTGGCCCCTTGAGCCAAAGTGAGTGGGAGGTCAAGTCTGCCACAAACTTGTTGCAGCCAGTTAAGCCATCCCAGCAGGGGCTGCTCTCAGTACCAGGAATCAGATGTCACACTGCAGCAAGGATCCAGGCTACTAGTAAGTACAGCAAAAGGAGTCTACTCTTCAGTCACATCAGCAGTACGTAGCACTGGTGCTGAATGTAGCAACAGATCAGACTTAGGCATACACATGGACCATGCATGGTCTGGATTGTTTGTTCCTTGCCCCATTTCAAATACAAAAGAAAAACCACATGAGCGTCTATGCACTGCAAATCACTCACACCATAAAGCAGCAACTGTGAATTCCACCAGTTACCTGCCTCCTCAATCCTTCTCTGTCTCCACAAAAAACACCACCTACCTCCTTCCTCTGTCCAAGAGATCAGTCCAGACTTGTAGGTAGACTGTTACAGAGATGTAGCAGGCACATCTGGTTGTATTGCAGGCAATGACTCCTTAGGACAGTGGTGGGCAACCTGTGGCCCGTCAGGGTAATCCGCTGGCGGGCCACGGGACCGTTTGTTTACATTTGCACGGCCGCCCGCAGCTCCCAGTGACCGTGTTTTGCCATTCCCAGCCAATGGGAGCTGCGGGAAGTGGCATGGGCGCAGCCGAGAGCTGCAGGTGGCCGTACAAATGTAAACAAATGGTCTGGCGGCCTGCCAGTGGATTACCCTGAGGGGCTGCATGCGGCCCGCGAGCTGCAGGTTACTCACAACTGCCTTAGGATGCTGACATCCCTCTAAATCAGTGGTTCTCAAAGCCGGTCCACAGCTTGTTCAGGGAAAACCCTTGGCGGGCCGGCCCACTTTGTTTACCTGCCGCGTCCACAGGTTCGGCTGATTGCGGCTCCCACTGGCCGCGGTTCGCCACTCCAGGCCAATGGGGGCTGTGGGAAGCGGCGCAGGATGTGCTGGCCTTCTGGGAGTCCATTAAGCCATCTGACCGGCATCTGTCTCATTTATTCTCTTCTCCTCCCCAGCAGAAGTGTGTCCAATATCTTTTGCAATTTTTATATACACACAGCTATGTTTATAGTAAAAGGCAAGATCAAATAAATGCACCTTGCCTATGGAGTGGAAGGTGGTGAGGCTTGCGATGGCCCTTAATTCCCAGGGGAGTTTATTTCAGAGTGTTTACCCTGATCCCCCAAGAAGCTCTCTTTGATATTCCCACGTTGCTGCCTCATCTAAAGAAACCCCAAGTGCTTTGAGCTGAACTTGTGTTTATGCCTGCCTATGACATGTTGAAGAGACATTCATGTTACAGCATCTTCACTCACCTACTTGCTCAGTTACTGAATGGAGTGAACAGCACTGTGTAGGAGCTTCTACAATTTCCCTGCCCACGACACTAGAGGCCAGCTTTCCGTATATTTTCACTTTAATCCAATATATAATCAACACAAAAATATAATATCCTTGGGAATCAAGTTCTTACAATAATTCTATAAATATATATAATATAAAATATATAACAACTTATTTAAATATTATAGACCAAGAGCCCATCGATGCACAAAATCCCCACTCTTTATGCTTGTTTCACTGTTTGTAGACAAGGCCTCAGATGGCAGAACTGCTGAGCTGTAGAAGAGTATTCATGCAAGTGCTGGAATGAAGTACTGAAGGGAAACCTCCTCATGAAGCAAAATGAAGTGAACAATCCTTTTGCTCACAATATCTGTAAAAGAGACATCATAAAGCCAATTGGAAGGCTGGCACAAATATGTAACACAGTGGAACTTCTATATAGGAGAGGCAGAAGCTCTGTCATCTTCAGAGGAAAAGCCCGCTTCAGCATAATGCAGCAGTGATCCAGGATCCTCCTCTCAGCAGGGTCTAAACTTGTATTGAATGTGATACAAAATCCTACGCGCCATTTCTATCTGCCTGTGGCTGTAATACACATTTAGGTCTCAACATACAAGAGCAGTGACTGTGTACATTGATAGCATACATCATACACTTAAATAGACTTAGAAAAACAGCCTTGAACACACTGGAAAACCACTTGAGAAAAGAAAGGGTAGCCAGGATACCTAGGTTATTTTCTAGAGATTTGAGAATTTTGCAATGGGGCAGGATTGGACTTTCCAATGGCACACCATCTGCATAACTTTGACAGCTCAAATTTACGTGACTAAATTTTCAGAAATGACTAGTGATTTTGGATGCCAATTTCAGACACTTGAAAAAGGTCTGATATTGCAGAAGCTGGACTCTCAGCACTTTCTGAAAATTAGGCCCTTCTAAGAGGTCTCCAGCTGGCCACCTAAAAGCTGAAAATGGCAGTCTGAATAAATTTCTCTTGAAGTCAGAGCCATTGAACTTACTGCACAAGGCTTTCGTGGGATTTACTTGTTGCCCAGCAAGTAGCTGCAGGAGCTTCCGAATGTCTATGCGTGCCTCAGCCATGCTTTCCGGATCTCTGTCTTGAGTAGAATTTTGCGAACCATCCTCTGATACTAAAATGATATAAAAGAGGATTTTGTATCAAAAGTACACTCACAAGATGAGAATCAGCTCTAGTTAGTATGTACTAGTTTATATGTAAATTGGTTATGATTTTAAATCCCTTTTCTCTTACAAAATTAATAACTGCAATCTTTTCACTACTTTATTAAAACTCAAATGCTCCAAAAACTAAAACTGTAAAAAAAAAAAAAAAAATTGCCAACATCTATTTTATTTGAATTTAAAATGTGTTGACTACATGTTAATAGTTAAAACATTCTGAAGAGTGAATTTCCCCAGGTATTAACAAGATCAGCCCTTAGAGTTATGTTTATCAGTACCAAAACCAACGCAGTAAGATAAAACAGACATCTGGATGGGGCAAAGCAGGAGACTTACCCCATGGAGGATTTCCAAGACCTTTAAAATGGGTTGTAACCGACACTAAATCGGTTTCTATTTTCAAGTTCATTTCTCCGTTTAAATTTGCTTCAAGCACCTACAATGCAAGTAAGTCATTTGTCAATCACATTTTCACTCTGAAAATAATTAAATTAAATGTAAATGTACAACTCGTAGCGTTTGCATCAGCCTACCTCAAAAGCACCAAGACCAATATGAGCACATCACACTGATAATACTACACTCTCCACAAACTCTCTCCTTGCTTCTGAAATGAGTTCAAACCCCTAGTCGGCAAGGCAAGGTCTAAAACCTTGCAGCTATTTCGCAGTGTCTCACTCTCTGCAACAGCTATGCTCCAAAGGGACAATGCAGCAGGAGATAAATAATGTAAAACTGAACTCCTTAGCAGGGGTGGTCAGACATAACTCAAACCTGACTATAGTCTGATAAAATACAAGGGGTAAACTTTTCAAAAGGTGCCTACATGATTTAGGAGCTTAAATCTAATTTTCAAAAGTGACTTATGCACTGAAGAGCCTAAATCCAATAGACTTTCAGTGAGGCATAATCTAAGTTCCTAAGTCCCATTTTCAAAAATGGAATTTAAGTGTTTTTGAAAAATTTAGTCTAGATTTGGGTTTTCTTAAGGTTTCACCCAATACCTATCTTTACCAAGACTAACATCTGATGGGGATTAGAGAGGAGAAGAGAAAGAAAAGCGGGGTGGGGTGCGGTGGGGTGGGAGGAGCTGGCATTGTGTAGTAGCAGAAAAATTCATTCACTCTCCAATATTTTTAGAGGTCACAACTGTTGTGTTTGGTTCCTAGATACCACCTTAGAAAAATGAAAGGGAAAGGTGGCTGCAAGTCAGTAGTGAATGAAATGATCCCTATCTCGTGCATGCAAGGACTGATTCGTCACCATTTAAGCAGATGGAGTGTTGCCATTTACTCTAATGTGGGTATTATCAGGACCAGTTTTCAATATAATGTGAGACCCTTTGGGATAAAAGGTGATGGACGACTGTAACTTTACAGAGCTTCTGAAAAATTTATGTCATTGCATGGATCCTTCTCACAATGCTGATCACACTTTTACAGACAAAAAAAAAGATAACCCTGCCCAAGAGAGTTGTAAAGAGGATAATTCTAGATATGTTTATCCTTTTGAAAGTGAAAGACTACATGAGAAAATTTTCAGCAACGATGAGTTTTGTGCCTAGATATCATCTGAATGACTGAAGTGATGAGCTCCTACCACTGTAATCAAAATAATTCTTGTTATCCCATAGAACTAAAAATTTTCTGTAACGCAAACTCTGCTAATAATACTGTTTCTAATGTTACGCAATTCTAGAGCACTTTCCCTCCAAGGATTTCAAAGTACTTTAAAAACAAGCAATACTTAAGGCACACAACATTCCTGAGTGGAAAGTAATGGACATACAAGGATCATTTCATCCAACACTGATATGCTGCTATTCCTAGTATGGAATGTGACAGACCTTTAACAGCGCTCAGCAATGCTAGCCAACCATTTCGGTTAAGAAATGAAGATTGCAATTTATAGCTGAAATGCTAATAAGAGAACTTAGACAGGTTGAAAGGTAAATCCTAGGCCCCCAATTCTGGAAACACAGACATATGTTTAGCTTTGTGCCAATGAATATTCCCATTGAAATCAATGAGACTACATACATTCATACATTTAAGCATATGCATCAGGATTTGCAGGATGAGGGGCTCTGGTTGTAATTTGATCAATAAAACAGCATTAACCTGTTTTCTCTTACAACCCAAGTAGGAACTCAATTTTACATCTCAGCTGAAAGACAGTATCTGTGGCATCACATTTCTCTCTAACATCACACTGAAGCAATGATTCAGTACTGATTCAGAAGGAAAAGTACTACCTACCGTGAAGCGCACAGTGTACTTTTAGGCCCTGTAAAATAACAATAACACTGAATCCCATCACTTTCTGCAGCACTTGGATGTTCTTTGAGGGTTTCCCACAGAAGTACTAACCTGGCCCAAGCATGCTTAGCTTGCAAGATCTAACAAGGGATCACTACACAAAGTGAGAAGGAAATATTCTATGTAAGGGATGCAATTGGTCCCTTTTTCAAGGCATTAGGAGAGATATAACTTAACTTACAATGCAATTGCTGAGATTTTTCATTCTTTCCACAACACTCTTCATGGTCTTCAGCACTGGTAAGTAAATACTGACCTACAAAAATCACATCAACTGCATTTAAAAATAAAATACACAGCACTGTGATATAATATTTCACAAAGTGAAATAGATGGGATGGGATACTTCTGTATTTATCGAATGAATATTCAGCAAGGGGTGCACAACAGAATTGAAATAAATCACTGAACTACCAAGGAACAGAACACTTCCCTTACCAGATCACATCATTGGTTCATTCAGACCAGCATGCTGCCCTCCCAGCAGTTCACAACACTTGAGAAGGAGCAATTATTATATACTCTTTTCCCCTTATGTTCCTAATCTGTGTTATGTGTCAACAGCAGAAGGTCTAGCCCAAACAACTTTCCAAAATATGTATCAGAGTTTCTGTTCCTCAGTGATAAGCATTCCTATGAACTCAGGAGGGGAGGGCTTTGTTATAACAAGAAACATCTAGAGCTGAAGGGGAAAAAAATTCTGCGCCTATTAAACTCAAAGTAACTTAATTATTCAGTGGAGTTACTGTGGCGTTACATTGGTGAAACAGAACACAATTCATCCCAGTTATTTACAAGCCACATGAATTCAAAACTCCATTAGTTTCCTCTTGTTTATGAAAGGTTTTGTACATCTAGTGTAGTAGACATGGTGAGCAGATAGACACAAACTACATACAAAATGTATTCTCTTTAGAGCAGTTTAAACTATATGTAAAATGTATTCTCTTTAGAGCAGAGGTCTTTTTCGTACATAGCTGTAGAGCTCATGACAAAAGGATCTGTACCTTATAAGAATACAGTCATACAAAATAACGTACCTGGGCTGCTTACTGAAGAGTAAAAAACGCAAATAATCTGATGATAGCTCTGCCAAAAGTTATGTGGTCTCTTGTATCCAGAAAAAGAAACATCTATAATGATATCTGTGATCTACACACCTCATAATGACAATAATTGGGCTACCTTTTCAAGCGGGGGAAAAAATAATATTAAACTTTAAAATATATATAACAACAAACACAGTTTATAGTGTTTCACCCCAATCCTGTGCATTCAATAGAGACTTAAAAAAAAAGGTTGCTTACATCAAAGTCTGGTACACTGGGCTCTCGGAAATCATTCCACAGTCTTCTGGGAATAACTCCCACTGGAATGTCATGTGTCACAATGCGACTACTGCTTGATAACGAGGGCTTGAGAGAGAAAAATAAAAGTTCTTGTGGTTAAGGAGCAGGATTAATAGTCAGGGAGACCAGGTTTCTAATCCTGTCTCTACCAGGTATTTGTGATGTGCCCTGGACAAAACACTTAAGATTTCTGTGCCAGAAAATGGGCATAATTATACTTCCCTTCCTCAAAGGGATTTTGCAAGGCTAAATTAATTAATGTTTGTAAAACAACTTAGGATCTGCTAGTGAATGGTGTTACAGCAATATAATGTAATATTAAAATCCTCAATGGGGCAGATCTAAATTAAAAGAAAACAAAACTAAAAAAGCCACAGTTTTGCCCTTTTACCTTACGTAACCTACTGATTTCAATAGGAATGCAAGAGGTATATATCAGGGTAAAACCTGGCCCAGTGGATGGAAAGAAGAATGGAAGCATTTGCCATTGCCTTGTTGTAACTCATTCTGTAATATTTTATTCTCCCTTTCCCTTCCTGGCTAGTATCATCCACATTCTACTAGGTGCTTTCCAAGCATAAAAGAAGGCATGCCCCTATCAGTATAGTTAAATTAGATTCTTTTCCCAGCAGCATTTCAGACTATTCCAGGAAAGGAGATATAGGAATTTAAAATCAGCTATTAGATTTAGGGAACAGCACAATATTTACTACATTGTTCCCAAGGGCACTTAAAAAGCATTTCTGCTCTTACCAGTTCCACAGCTACTGTGAGACAGGGGCAGTGCTTGTTAGTCAATTTGATTTTCACCATCTTGGCATTCTGGGCTGTTTTTAAAGCTCTTGATAGGTTTTCTGGTGTCAGCTCCAAATAAATTTCATTGTGTTCTGCTGCTACTCCTTCCATCTGGAATTCATCAAAGAAGTTCCCCTTTAAAAAAAAAAAACAAAAACAGAGGGGAGAAATGATAGGAAAAATTGTTTAAATTTAAAATACAGCAAGTCACAGTAAGCAGAATTAAAGTATTGTACCATATATTCAGAACTGACTGTCTACAGGTTGAAACTTCCCTCTGCTTTGTGTGTTCTGTATGTTACAAAACAGACTCTGCAGGCATAAAGGTCCAGCTGTGTGGACCCCATGCAAATTCAGTGCTTAACGTATTAACTTCAGACTTTTACATGCCACCTCCCATTAATAAAAAGAGAGGTTAAAACATTCTTATCACTTGTGCCACTACACACAAAATCTGAGCCAAAATATATGTGAAAGTCACCCTAGAAACAGAAAAGTTCAGCCATATGAAGACACATTCTCTATGGGGAAATTAAGAACATAAGGAGGGCCAGAGTGGGTCAGACTAATGGTCCATCTAGCTCAGTATCCTGTTTACCATCAGTGGCCAAGTTACAGATGCTTCAGTGAGAATAAACAGAACAGGGCAATTTATCTACTGATCCATCCCCTATCGTCCAGTCCCACCATCTGGCAGTCAGAGGTTTAGAGCCACTCAGAGCATGGGGGCTGTGTCCCTGATCATCTTGGCTAATAGCAATTGACAGATCTATCCTCCATGAACTCATCAAATTTGGTTTTGAACCCAGTTATGATTTAGGCCTTCACAACATCCCATGGCAATGAGTTTCACAGGTTGCTTGCACATTGTGTAAGTTGAACAGTCTCGGTCTATTTAATCTCTCCTCATATAGAAGCTGTTCCATATTCCTAATCATTTCTGTTGCCCTTCTCTGTACCTTTTCCAATTCTAATAGATCTTTTTTGAGTTGGGGCAACCAGAACTGCACACAGTATTCAAGATGTGGGCATACAATGGACTTATATAGTGGTATTATGATATTTTCTGTCTTTATTAACTATCCCTTTCCTAATGGTTCCTCACATTGTTAGCTTTTTTGATTGCTGGTGAAATACATTCCTGCAAAAGTCTATACACCACTGAAGTCCCTCTTAAACCTTTAGAACAGCCACCTTAGTTTTAAAGACATTGAGAGATGTTTCATATACTGTTAATTATGCAGTATCAGCCTATTTCTCTGGCACGTACCTGACTTAACTCACACCACATGCTGACCCCTCCATTTGCCACTTTATCAGTAAGGATGAAGTAAAGTTTGTCCACTGTAAGGCGTAGAGTGCACGTCTTGGCTAGTTTGGCAATTGTATTGATCACACCTATGGGATAAAGTTTCAATAAATGACTTCCTAAAACTTCTAGCACAGGACAAAACAACTTTGCTTGCAAGGTTGTGGTTTGCAGTTCAGTTGGAAAGAACATTATTAAAATAAATAAATCAATGGAAAGTGGGAACCCAAGACTTCGATATTTTGTTAAATTCTGTTGTTTTAGTTTATCCCTGCACCCATCATTATTTTGTTTGGAGAGACAAGGTGGGTAAGGTAGTATCTTTTGTTGGACCAACTTCTGTTGGTGAGCAAAACAATCTTTCAAGCCACACAAGAGCTCTGTGGTTCAAAAGCTTGTGTCTCTAACCCACAGAAGTCGGTCCAATAAAAGATATCACTTCTCCCACCTTGTCTCTCGAATATTGTGGGACTAAAAAGCTACAACTATGCTGCAAATAATTATTTTTTGTCTTGTCACCTATTTCCTATCCTGTCTGACATCTCAACTGTGAGAAATCTGTGGTAGGAGCTATCTTCTTTATTTTTTTTCTGTATTCTGCTCTGCAAGAGGACTACTTGTTTAGGGTTCATAGGTGCTACCATTACCACAAATAGTAAACAAACACATAAACAAACAAAAGTGGAAGATTACAGAGCACAATTGTTGGAACATAGGAACAAGCCACAGACTAATGGTCTTTTTTTTTTTAATTCTTGTTTTATTTATGTATAATTGTGCCTACATGTTACAGTGCAACATGCCCTGGAAATATCTCACATGGACAAATATTCTCAGATCTACCACTGAGCTGTTCTGGCAAGTTGTTGCAGGGCTCTGTGCCTCCGTTTCCCCATTTGTAAAATTAAGACAGTGACACCTTTCTTAGGTAATGGCTTTTGGGATACAACGTGCTATACAAGGGCCAGGTGTTATACTGCCCAGTAAACAGGGGTTGACATTTGTCTTCTAAACCAGCCAGTTTAGTCGCTTTGGATATAAAGCACTCTATGACCAGGACAGCAGCAGCCAGGAAGATGAGGCCCATGGTTCTTGTGCTTGCAAAGCAGCCCCGGGTTCCCCTCCTCACGCGTGTCACTCTATGGGGGGTGCATGGCTCCTTGCGGGACAGGGATAGGCTAGGGGATCTGGCGGCACATATCACCGAGATTTTAAAACTCAGGGGGCATGAGGGTTTGTAATCTCCCTCCCACTCCATCTCCCAGCCCCCGCCACAGCTCACTCTGCCCCTTTCCCCACAGACAGGCTCCCGTCCCGTCCCCTAGGGTCCCTCCCACCCCCGCTGCTGCAGACCCCCAGCCCAGCCCAGCCCGCTCACGGGTGAAGTGGTTCAGGCAGGCGACGTCCACGATCTTGGCCCGAAACCGCATAGCGGCAGCCGCCCTGAATTTGGAAGCAAAATAAACCCGCCCCAGCTCAACCTCTCCGGGAAGCCCGGCCCAGGGCAACCCAGTTCCGCTTCCCCTTCTCTTCCCCTCCCACCTCTGCTGCCTCGTATAGCGTCAGCGTGCGCCTAACCCGGTGAGAGTGTAACAAAGGGCCTGATTCGGGTGTCAGTCCGGAGTTACTCCATTGGGGGTCAATGAGGCTGAGCTGGTGTAAAAGCAGTGCCAGCGCGAGCTCAGTATCAGCAGCATAGAGGGGGTGTTTCCGAGAGAGCAGATCACACACACAATGCACTACTGCATGTGCCTTGCTGCATAAAAGTGGTGATGATGTTACTTCTTTCCTTTAAACAAAATGAAGAGCTAAAGGAAATAGAGAAAAGTTGGTATCAAATATTAACAGAACAAAAAACTACACAGATAAAAAAGGTAGGAGTTGAGCAAAAAAAAACAAACAAAAAAAACAACCATAGTGTTAGAAATGGCTCAAAATATGAAAGAAGGGAAATAAGCATAAAACAATAAAATAAAAAGTGAAAATTGGTAACAGTTAAAAAAAATAGAGACTAGACCTGTGCTTGACTCTCCACTCCGTTACACCAGTGTTACACTGATCGAAATCAAGGAGTTAGATTGATGTAAAACTAGTGTTGCCATGTGGGGAATCAGGCCTAAAGAAAGGTTAGGAAAAGAGAGTGAAAAGGAGCAGAGGAAAAGGGGGGGAAATGAACTGAGTATTTTTTAGGAACTAAAGCAGTAGTTCTCAAACTTTTTTTACTGGTGACCCCTTTCACATAGCAAGCCTCTGAGTGCGACACCAGCCCCCTCCCCCCCCCTTATAAATTAAAAAAAACACTTTTTTATATATTTAAGCCCATTATAAATGCTGGATGCAAAGCAGGGTTTGGGGTGGAGGCTAACAGCTCCCAACGCCCCATGTAATAACCACATGACCCCCTGAGGGGTCCTGACCCCCAGTCTGAGAACCCCTGAACTAAAGTTTGGCAAGGAGTTGTCTTAAGGGGCAGGGGAAGCAAAATGATTTAATGTGAACACTAGATGGGGCTGGTGAGCTCACAGTCAGTTACAGTCCGATGACAAGCATAGTATGCATACTAATAAAACCCCAGTATTATAATACAGAAGAGTTTATGTTGCTCTGACTCTTGGTACAAGGGGAACCCTATATGGAATCAGTGCTTAAAGCCACAGGATCCAAGCTTGCTGCTGTTGAAAATGCTGTTATTAGGTTTCAGAGTAGCAGCCGTGTTAGTCTGTATCTGCAAAAAGAACAGGAGTACTTGTGGCACCTTAGAGACTAACAAATTTATTAGAGCATAAGCTTTCGTGGGCTACAACCCACTTCTTCGGATGCATATAGGATGCTATATGCATCCGAAGAAGTGGGTTGTAGCCCACGAAAGCTTATGCTCTAATAAATTTGTTAGTCTCTAAGGTGCCACAAGTACTCCTGTTCTTTTTGCTGTTATTAGGTATTATTTGTAATCATAGCACCTACCTAGGAATCCTAGTCATGGACCAGGATCCCATTGTGCGAGGTGCTGTACAAACACAGAACAATAAGACAGTCCTTACTCCAATGAGCTTACTAGGGGTCCTGTACCCTCTCCCTCCCCATAACTATCTGGGCAGGTAGTTCAGAGTGTGAAGAGAGAGGGAGGAGAGAAAGAGGAAAAATCCTTTACCCTGTGCAGTTGGGAGGAGGAAGGGTAGAGGCTCCTCTCCTGGAAAGCAACAGTGGGTGTAGTGGATGGAATAAGGCTATCTTCCACCTGAGAGCAGCTGAGGGGGAAGCTAGAGGTGTTTGTAAGTAGAGTACATGTACCACTGCATGTCCTCCCAGCAACTAGGAGGGAATAGTCTAATGGGGCAAATACTCATTGGAATGGCAAGGCATGTTGGTGTCAGTCTGGCCTCACAATAAAAGCAGTGGGTTTTTACATGATAAACCATCAACAATGACAACTGTGTGAATTTTCCAGTGGCAGGAATTGTGAGTAGCATAATTTAAGCAACTCACTTCATGTGAAAAATTCATGTATATGGCAGCTTTGCATCATATCTCAGAGAGGAGGCAGGGCCATGAGGCATTAATGCCCACTCTGACAGACACCATGTATACCCTTATCAGAAATGAAATGAGTTGCGTGCCTGTGTTTAAATTATTTGGGCAAAAACTTGTTAGAACATGCTGAGACAAACTCTGTTATAAACCAAAGCATCTCAGGCCAAATCCAGGCTCCAACCCTGAGGCCTCTCTGGAGTTTGCTCCCATGTAGCACTAATCAGATCCCAAGTAGCCCCCTCAGCAGCAGCCAGGGATCAGCTTGACTGCCACCAAATCCCTCTTCTGGGGGCAGACTCCATGTCTCCCCCTACTGCATTACCATAAAAGATAGTGAATGATACCACTGAAATGGGGGTCATATAAGAACTGCAATAGATGTTCCTGATGGAGTTGTGTTCTCCCCATATGAGTGACAGTTAGAGGGACCATGAAGGAGCTGGGTACTCTGAAGAAACAAGCTAACTCACATGTCTTAAAATGGAACTGTCAGTCAGGGAGACTGGAACATCAAAGCCCAAGATTTCATCTAACCGCAAGGTCATTGGGCTGTTCTAAATTGGCGTATGGGTACAGGGCCTCACAGCGGCTTCATCAGGATTAATGAAGTGCGAAAGTGAGCTTCAAGTCTGCTTTCCACATACCCTGTAACTTGTGCTGCATGCAAGTCCTCTGACTGGATTTGATTTTCTCCTCATTCTTTGTTCTTACAGCTTCTTTTTTTAAAAGAATTTTGCATTTATATGTAGAATTATCTTGCAGTGCCATTGTCTCTTTTTTATGATTACTTTTGTGATTCTACTAATAATATTTTGATGATTGCTCTATGCATGTTAATTTAAGTTCTTTTTCAGGTTCTGTTCTATTTGGTTAATGCTTAGGTTGGTTTAGTATTATATTTCTGTGTGTTAATTATGAAAAATGAAAACAATTAAACAAGAGAAATGATAAATTTATTTTGTTTTGCTTTTATGTCAACTGTATTATTCACAACCCCATAGCTATTTTTAGTAAAACAAGCTAGAAGTAAATACTTCTCGGGACTAAGAGCTGCAAAACTGCAGGGATCAATAACTGAATCACAAGAGGGCCAGTTCCATGATGTGTTCAGTTTGCTCAACTCTTATGCACCATGCAGAAAGTGCTCTGCATTTTGCAGGATGGGGCCTACCATGATCTGGAAAACATTGCAGATGCTCTTTGTTTGCCATGGAAGCAAGTTTTCTAGCCACAGAATCAGGTTATTCAAAGATAGAAAAAAGTGCAAGCCACACATCCAGTCAAATTTGCAATACCTAACTTGACCATAAAACTACATTGTGCTAGTTTGGTTATTGGCTGAATTTTTGGGAGCTATCAGAGACTTTGGGAAACATTATACAGGAGTAATGCATATGGAAGATATTAATAAGTAACAAGATTGGTGCTGGTGCCTCCTGGATCTTGTTATTAAACTTACTGTCTGGTGTCACAGATAGTTAGCAACTAAGCTGCAATGCTGTTGTTATTAATATTGTTGGATGAATCCTATGAGGATAGAAAATGGCATGTCTCAGAGGTAGTGCATTAAATGTTCGAGAGATGAATGCCAGCTATCCTATTTGTACAAAACCAATTAATAAATCAAAAACTAAAGGGCAGAGAGAAGCTGAAGAGAGAAAGGGAGAGGGGTACATATACATCATAAAATAACTGTGTGACTTGATGGGATTTTAGTGGCAAACTGTCTTGTCTTGGTAAAAAGCTTGGGGAATATAATACATAAGCTTCTCTTCTCACCAACAGGAACATACAGGCCCAGATCCTCAACAGTATTTAGGCTCCTAACTTCCATTGAAATTATGTGAAAATGAGAGAGGAGATTGGAGATGCACCAGGAAAAAATAGCATTCCTCGAGCAGATCCTCAGCTGGTATAAGTTGTTAATGTGAAGTCAGTGGATCTAGGACAATTTACACTAGCTGAGAAACTGCCACCATGAGTTTAAGGGGTAGGTGAAGATTGATCTTGGAGAGTTTCAATCACTGTCTATGAATTCAGGAGCCCCCAGCCAATACTGTGGGTCAACAGAGGATACGCAAAGAAGAGTGCCACATGGAACACAAGGGAAAGCTTTGATAGGAAATACAAAGAGCCCATCTCTAAGGGAAAAAAAAACCCACTACGTTTTTTCTGGTTAGTAACTTAGATTTGAAGAAAAATCCATCCAACATATTTCTATCTCATTAGAACCCCAGGTCTGGATTTCCAATTAGGCACAGTAGGCACATGCCTAGGGGCACCAGTGTTCTAGGGACACCATGGGTTAAAAGTTTCATTTTTTTTTAAAAAGAGAAAACACAAAGGTCAGCTGTAGGTGGGGGGAGGGGGGGAGAGAAGAGGGGGATGCAGAAAATGCTGTGCCTAGGGGCACATAAGGTTCAATCCTACCCTGTAGAAACCTCTTCACTCTGATCCAAAATTTCCTACCCTAGGCAATCTCGGAAATATTAGACAAATGCTATTTATTCACTATACATACTGTTTCTATAGAATAAAATACAGCAATATTTTGAAGACTAAAAACAATTTTGCCAAAAAATATTTTTCTTTGCATTTTTATTTTTGTCTGCTATGGACACCCTTTCACTTGGGTGATGAAGCAGAGTGGATCTTAAGAATTTCATTTTTAATTTGCTGGTGTTGTTGCCATTTTGAGTTCCTAAGGTATTGGGCTCTGTTCAAAGAACTCCTGGGTATGTTTTAGATCTCCGTGTACCCTGAATCGATAAATGCAGGTATATTCTGGGTGGCCCCAATTGTTCAGCACTTTCAGTTTCACATACCTCATGAATTCAGAAAGTTCATTCTGAAAGGAAAGAAATTAAAGCTATTATTTTTTACTTTATGTATCTCTCATTGTTGATCAACAATTAGCATCATGCAGGGGTGACTTGTTCACTATTTTACTCTTTGCTGCCATGTGAAATCATTGCTCACAAGATACGAAGATGCTTATACCTCTACTAACTGTACTTTAAGATAGTAATTATAGAGACATAGCCACAAAAAAGGCTAGCCTGCTTCAGTAAGCAAAGTAACTCTATGAAGTTCTCCTCACTTAGAGGTTGACTGCACCACATGAAGAAATCCCATTGATATCTATGTGAGGTCTGTGCACAGAATTTCTACACAGACAAGCATTTAAATAGAACAGATTTATTTTCAGTAATCTGCAACAAAAAGATTTCCTTACAATTATCAGTAATGTTTAATTTGATGGACCAATATTCTGACGGTATGTGATGTGTTTTCTTTTTATGCAGCCTAAGAGCAGATCACCCAAATTCATTGCAGGTAACACAGCAGATTAGACTCTAGCAATAGCGCTGCAGAAAAATGCTTCGTTTTAAAGCCACCATTAACAGAACTACAGACTAAGTTATAATCCTTTCCACCCAGGGCTATTTCTCCAGATCACTTCTGCTGGGAAGCACTTCCCCTCTTCCTTAATGTACCTTCAATTGGAATGTTTGAAATAAATCTCCTTCATAGTTATATATGAACTCTCCTAAGAAAGTTCCTTGCTCCTCATCTTCCTCCTTTAGGCCCTGCAGAAAAACACAGGCATGGAGAAAACAAAAGACAGTGGAAACCCAATTACAACAGGTTTAAATGTGTTTTCTCTTCATGCAGACAGTTAAAACAAAAAGCATAACATGATATCCCAGATGCACAGTGATGAGCTAAATCCATAAAATAAGGGTCCTTGTAGCACAAGTCCATTCCCAAAGCCAGGTTTGACCAGGCTGGTGGTGTCACAGGATATCCAAAAAACCCAAACATGGATGGTATACTCCTGAAATATCTAACTCTCATTCATAAACCAAGGATTTATTTCAAATACATCTCGGAAGTTACAAATATCAGGAGAAGCCTGATAGTTGTGGCCTACTGGTTACCACTTCATGTTTTGGTTAAGTTATAGTCACAATAGTCCCGTGAGATAGGTAAGCAAATACTATCCCCATTTATAGTTGGGGAAATTGTGAGAGGTTGAGTGAGTTAATGGCAAAGCCAGGATTAGAAATCAGGAGTTCCTAGTACCCAGCCCTGAGCAGAATCCCCTAAACCACATTACTTCTCTTGTAGGTAGCATGTAGACAAGGCAGGTTGTGCAGGAATGGGAAAGTCTCATTTTTAAGAATAAATGGAACAAGAATTATGCTGATAGTTATATATATGAATGGCTCTCTTCCTTCCTACAATATGGAGTGAGTTGCAGGTGTGAAGGAAATATACAGAACTTGCTTTTTTCCTATATTTTCCCACATACTACTCCCCCCCCTTCTTAGAAATCTTATATAAAAAGCTAAGAAAGATGCTTACATAGACAGCGAAGTCCTTAGGAGCACTGGAGATTTCTCCTGTAGGGGAGATTTTCTTGGGAATGTGCTCCATTGTAACCGCTCTTGGAATTATTTCCATAGCCAGTCTGATGACAGTTTCACCCTGACTTCCTGGGAAAGGCCAGCAGTCCCCAGGGTAATTATTGGGCTAAAACCAGAACACAAAACAATGATTATTGGTTTAGACAACCATGTGGCTAATGGTATTGCTGGTATAATTCCACTGAAATCAGTGGAATCCCTGAAACCAGGGATTCCTTTGGCACCTTAGAATCTATCTTGAAACACACCAATGATATTTAAATAATCACAAAGTTCATATGGTTTGAGTCTAATTAAAAATTAAATATAAAATGTATTGTTTAATTCTGAGGATAAATACTAGTTCCATGATGCAGTATTCAGATGGACTGTTTTGGCTGCACCACTCATAAAAGCTCTAGTACCATGGTCTGCCCTTTCCCCCCGCACTTATGAACCATGTTTATTCCAAGGTGCCAATTCTTAACTCTGTTGCTTTTATTTCTCTCTTTCCCTCACTTGTGGTGTCGTGCCAACCTGGGTTTGTCTGCAAAAATGCCGTTAAGTACAGTAGCATAGGCTGTCTTTCTATCTCCACCGATCCCTCCCTGAACTTTGGCCAGTATGGGGAGAAGAACAGGGAAAGCAGACATGGGGAATGGTAGTGGGAAAAGGAGACCCAAAAGGAAGAGAGGAAAGGGTAAAGGAAACTCTCAAGACTTCTTTTATTTTGATTTCTACCTGAAGAATAACTTCTGGAGACTTTACAAAAACCAGCATTGGAAATGATAACCAAAAGAATTTTCCTCTATTATGACGGTAGCTCCTGGTAGTTCTGGACTGAACAATGCTGGCACCTGAAATTAAAATATTCATACAGTAATGAGATAATATCTCACATATAGCACTACTTGGACCTGAAGAAAAGCTTTAAGTAAGCTCAAAAGCTTGTCTCTCTCACCAATAGAAGTTGGACCCACTTTGCCTCTCTAATATAGCAGGTATTCTTAACAATGTGTAATATACAGAGGATCTAATGACCAACACCAGGAGTTAAGCACCCAACACGTAACGTATAGACAACAAAGCCCCTGTAATACAATTATCATTTATATGAGTGACTCTTTCAAACTGGACATGTATCATCGCATGTGACTCTCAGAAAAAAAAATCATTATCAAACAACTCTTTTATGTGACCCAGTCAACATACACCAGCCATAATTCTTATAGCTCTCTCTTCCCTACATGCTTACTTCCATATACTCTTCTCAAATGGGCATGAAGAGATGTTGGCATAGCTTTCTCACCAGTAATACCATAAGAATGTCAGCTCTTACCATACTTTGACCTGAACAAGCACAGGTTTTGACTGATTTCTAGCAACAGTATTTGTCTCTCTTTCACTTATTCTGTCCTTCTCTATAGTAACAGGCCATGGTGGCTAATTAAAATATTCAAAATTGATAATTGGCAGTGGGTAATAAAACTGAAGATAGGAAGTGATGAATAAAAACAATATTAAAATAAGCATTCATTTTTATAAAAAGGCTTGGAACATTGTCAGACTATGTAAATGCATAATCTTCTTATACAGTGACCCTTGTCCTCTCTTCCACTTCCCTCCTATTGTAGGTGACATTCATTTGTACATCGTCTTAAACTAGATTGTAAGCTCTTTGGGGGCAGGGACTGTGTCTTCTTATATGTTTTTTTACAGTGCATAACACCGTGAAGACCCAGATTCTAATTGGGAATAATAATAATAATACCTGCTGATTTTAGGGCATAATCAGGCATCTGGACTTGGTCTTCATCCAACTTTTCAAGCATTTTATTCAGCATCCTTTTAACAGTCTGTGAAGGAATATAAAAGGTAAGAACTGTTAGAGGGGAAAGGAGTTTGCAAGTAGTACACACACCAGTTCACCTACAATCCGAAGTATGTGTAAAACAATCATGAAGTAACCATTATGTTAGACTAAGGTCTGGTCTACACTTAAAATTGAGGTTGACATAGCCACGGCAGTGACGGGTATAAAAAAATCCCTAACTCCCCCAGTGCAGATGTTGCTAGTGCTCTAAAAATAAAGTGTAGTTGTGGTGGCACAAGGAGATGGATGGGTATGTACTTGCGACAGCTAAAATGCTAGGTATGTACTTTGGGTGGCTAGCCCCTCCTGCTGCTCGCCCCACTGTGGCTATACTCTATATTTAACTCACTAGCTTGATCACAGCTAGTACAGGCATGTCTTCTTGCACTGGAAATTACACCCCCAGCTCAAATTGTAGACATACCCTAACAGGCTGGGTGTGGAGCCCTGGTATCAAGTGCATGTATTATCTCTTGAATTAGAGACCACTTGTTAGAGGTTCTGAAAACCACCTGGAATCTCAACCAAAGTGTCAGAAAACTATTGTGTTCACCTTGTTCTATAATTTTGGCAATGGCCACCTTTGTAGGAGAGTGTGTGTAGCCCTCCTTCTAGGCAGTTGTTATACTATGTCAGAATAGTGGTAACTACCTATATAATGACCCTTAGTATCATTATTAAATGACCCCTTATATATGTGCAATTTAATCACTACCTACCAAGTAGTTCATAAAAGTGAGTGATCACATTAATTGGTTAAGTTCCTATAACTTCCAAGAAATAGAACAAAACTCAAAAGAGCAAAGATGTTTGATATACTCTGTCCTCAAGAACACTGAGCGCATACTGCCAACAAGATTCCCCTTGGGAAACCCTTACCACACTAGTCACTTCTACCTCAAAGACCAGCTGTTGCAGATGAAGAGACAGATTCTCTAGACAATATTACTTGTGTGGAGGATCCCCTGCACAGACCTGTGGGACAGACTGTGGAAGGCTAGGAGGACATATCATAATATCCTCTGCAAGCCCTGTGAAATAGAGTTTCTCTGGGGAGAGGCTGGGGGAAGCCTTGGCAGCAGCCAGGTCTCCCATGGGCGACACTGACAGGGAGCAAAGAGAGCCCAAGGGTACCAGAAGTGACTCAGGAGACTGGGTTGCAGGTTCTCCTTATGAATTTTCCACCAGATCATTCTCTTGGTGTAAAGGTGAAAAATGAATACTGTAGCTTAGACTATTGTTCCTTCAAATGTCTAATGTAGTGTACTGTACATCTTGTTCAGGAGGTGATGGCATTCTATTGATGGTTAGGGTGACAGAAATTCCTACCTATGTTATCCCACCCTTCCAGCTACCCCGCAAAAAAAGTCTCCAAAGAGAAATTTTTTATTGTGGGTGAACATTTGTTCCTGGATTCCCAAGACTGTTACACTACATATGTCAGCGAAGTATAAAAAAAAAGTGTGATAAGGAACTATGGTAGATACAAAGAAAGCTAGAAATCTCTACTTACAAAATCCTGCAATGTCCTTACCCATGTTGTAACACCTTTGATCTCACTCCCTTTCAGGGCTTCACTGATAGCACGCTGGGTGATCTCCTTTGTACCTTGTCTCAGAGCATGAAGCTCTGTCTGTAGCTTATCTACCTGCTCTTTAAGAGATTGGATTTCTTTCAAAACATGGTTTGCCTGCCTAGAAAAAGTGGAAAAGAGTGACAGAAAGCACTATTTTCCTGGCCTGTCTGGCTTGCGGTATGTCATGAGAATGAGAGACAGGCAACAGACACCTCTTTTTATACCTCTAAAAAAATCTGCTCCGGATGATCAATTTGTAAGTGAGAGGAAAAGTAGACTTTGATACTAGTTCTAATACCTTCAGATGGAGAAGCCACCTCGCTGCCCTATGGGCAAAATTTTCAAAAATATATCTAAGCAATTTAGGAGCCTCAGTCCAATAAACTTTCAATAGAACTTAGGTACTTTCAAAATTTTTTACCCTGCTTCCTGAGTAATACGGAGGTGAGTGGAAGCATATCTGCAACCATACTAAAAAATGTGTAAGGGCGGGTCTGAAGTACTAAGATTTTGTTTGATGTAGGAAAAAAAATAAAATATGGACAAAAGGATAAGGATCCTGCCTGGAAAATACTGGCATAGAAGATGCAATAACCTGCATTTTCAAAGATTCCAGGGCATTTCAAAACAAGAAAGAACATATGCTTGAAAAAGTAAACCGGTTTTATCTGGAATGCAGACCAAGCCAGCAGCAGGTTACATTTGATTAAAAACTACTCACACAAATGGCACACTAGGCCACAAAAGAATATGCTCAGTTCCGATCCCTCAGTTGCCATCTCTGACACAGACCACAAACAGATATAAAACAAGGAAAAATACACATTAAAAAGTGCAGTCACCACTGCAACAACTTCTAAAACATATTTTACTGGACAAAAAATGTCCCTGTTTCCTTACACATAGGAGCAGTGGGTTCCCATGCCCCCTCCTACCTGAACTGCAAAGCCCCCATCACTTCTTTGGCCTACACAGTTCTGTACACAGGGCTGGCTCTGGCTTTTTGGCTGCCCCAGGCAAAAACCAAAAAAAAAACCAAAACAAAAAAACCACACCTGCGGCGCGGCCGGAGCGCAGGTGGACCGGCTAGCAGGGGGGAGAGAGAAGGGGGGCGGCCAGGGCTACTGTGGGGCTCTGCCACGCGGCCCCTCCCACCGCGCTGCGCCGCCTGCCGGGAGGGCTCCGCTCCGGTCGGCGGGGACGGAAGGACGAGGACTGCCCTGCCGGGCTTGCTGCAGGGCGCTCCCGTCCTCCACGCCGCCGCCCCCTACAGGGCAGCCGGAGCGGAACAAAAATTTAAAAAGCGGCCGTGCCGCCCTAGGATTGGGTGGAATGCCGCCTCGTTCGGTCTGCTGCCCCAAGCACCAGCTTGCTCGGCTGGTGCCTGGAGCCGGCCCTGTCTGTACAGTACCCTAATATCTCCTATATAATTCAACATTCATGTTTTCTTTCTAGCATCTTGACATCAACTTTTCAATCAAAAACTGCTGCTTGATAGGGCTCCCTTGTTTTTGTTCTTCCTTCTCTTTCCATTCTTCATTCATACGCTAAAGTGGACTGTAAAAGGTATCTGCTACACCTGTTTTGGTAATTTCTATTCCTTCCCTCTGATCTTTCTGTATTCCACTTTAAATATCTTTTTTCTGTTAAACATTTTTCTCCTTCATTCCTCATGTCCACCACTTCCCCGCCTCACTCTCTCTCCCCAATAATGAGTGTCTTACCCTAAATGTTCTAGTTTCTCATTTTGCCCACAGCTGCTCTTTCCCCCACTCCATACTCCTGTATTCTCCCCTTAATGACTTGGATGATTATTCTCTCATGAGTCCTCTTATTCCTCTGATCTTGGCTAACCATGAAGGGCTTCTTCACATGCAGCTCCTACGCCACCAGGCTAGGGAAGAAGCAGGGTTGGGAAGAAGCAAAGGTTTCCTCCACCTACAGTGGGAACTGTGTACAGAGGAGTGTCTATTCCACCTTACAGGAAGGCAGAACAATCAGAAGTTTCTATTTCTATTCATTTCAGAATATGGAGGGAACCAGCAAAAGAATTTCTCCATCCCTCCACCACAAGGAAGACAAAGCTGAGCAGCAGGAAAATAATAATCTTTTCCGCTACTCCTCAAACACCCAGGGAAGATGGAAGTGCAAGCAGTTTTTCCTTCTTACCTAGTCGTGTACACGACGAGCAACTTATATGCCTGTAAGACAGAGAAGAAAAACTGCCAGCTCCAACATCTTCCCTTCCTCTGCATTTTAAGGGAGGGGGAGAAAAAAATCCCTACAGATACTTTTGGGGTTGGGAACATCATCAATGTGTATAAAGTTTGTGGGAGACCCAACTCCTCCATTTGTGCAGTTGTTGTGCTCAGGGTTTGAATTCCTTTACAGCAATGAGTCAAATAGTCATCCAGAAATCCACCTTACCTTAGAGACTCCAGATCCATTCCATATCTCTCTGATTCATCCTAGAGGGAAATATTAATAAAACATTCATTCCAAACACTAACATCGCCAATACAGAGCCTCCTGCAGAGAAAGGCAATCACTCTCTACAGGAATGTGAGATGGTAGACACTCAGAGACATAATGCCTACATACAACAAGTGTTTAACACTAACATACAACAGTAACTGGCACCCTATAAATACCCAGGAGAGAAAGACAATTAAATAGATCATAAGATTAATGCTGGACAATTCCTTATTCATGAAGCAGATATCACAGTCTCCCATCATTCATTTGATTTATTTATTCTAAGATGGTAAATATAATTTATTAAAAACAAAACACCACCATAAGAACCAATCATCATATAGGTAAATATATACACAAAATGTGTACTGAATTTTCAACTTTTCTGTATCTGTAAATGTCTCTGAGCTTATTCCATAAAGGCTGCAATTTTGCAGCTAGCAGACAGGAAGTAAAAGACATCTGAATAAAAAGTAACATCTTTTCCTGTGGAGGGAGCACGGAAACTCGAATATTGCTGTTATGTTATAACAAACATTTACCTAATTCAAACTTATCTGATTGCAAGCATTATCCAGAATTTTACACATTTTTAAAGCAATTATTATTAATAAGAAAAGTAAAGAATTTACATGACAGGCTCCTGGATATTGGTTAAGACACTTCAAGAAGCATACCATCTAGTTTGCTAACACAGAAAATTAATTGATACATCAAGGATACACTTATTTTCATATAGTTTTATGTCAACCTCCTAGCTACCCATTCTACCAAAACCTCCTATCCTCAAAGTACGTCTTCCAAACTCTTAATCCAATAACTTCTTCCCCTCTCTAACCAGCTTTTACAGTTCTGAAAAAGGGTCAAATGAATAGCAGCCAGCCAACTGGAGGTCAGAACCTTCCCTAAAACTTCTCCATTACTAGCTCCATTTTAGGTTTTTCCTCTTTTCTTTTCCAGTTGTTTTCTGGGGCCACCGTAACTGAGGATTTCCTCTCTGTTATCAATACAACATTATTTCACTGTCTACTGACACAAGTAGATATATTCTCTATGAGGAAAGGTTGGAATACTAGTGGCCACACTCTTGTTACTCTCTATGATAAAGTGTGTTCCTATTCCAGTTTCTCTTTTTGATACAAGTCTTAGGCCTTGGCTACACTTGCAAGTTAGAGCACATTAAATCAGTCCCAGGCACCCTAACTCCTGAGGTGTCCACACTGGCAAGGCACTTAGAGCGGCTGGAGCGCTCCTGGTAATCCACCTCCATGAGAAGCATAGAGCTTGCTGAGCCCTGGCTGGAGCTCTGGGGTGTCAGTGTGGACGATGTATTGCATTACAGCGCTGTGATTGGCCTCCGGAAACGTTCCATAATCCCTTGAAGTCAAGTGGCCACTCTGGTCATTGTTTTGAACTGGGCTGCAGGCATGCGGATATTCCCTTTCAAAGCTCCATTTCTGACAGTCAGCATGCTTATCTGCTCTGGGACACAAAGCAAACCATTACTGTGGAATGCTCCTGCTGCAGAGGCAGGCATTTGTGAGTGTGAGAAAGAGAGAGGCTGGGGGTAGGGGCTGATGTCAGGTTTCCCCCTGCCACTGTCTGAACTTACAAGATAGCATGCTGACACGCTCTGCCCCCCATGCTTTGCAAACCCTTTCCAAAGCATGCTGCAGCCACTATGCTAATGTGGACATGCTCCACTAGGGTTACCATTCGTCCGGATTCTCCCGGACATGTCCGGCTTTTCTGAGTTAAAAATAGTGTCCGTGGGGGATTTGTAAATGTCCGGATTTCCCCCCCCATGCAGAGTGCACGCGGCTGACGGGGCAGCCGGCCGGATCGTGCCACTCGCACCGGGCTCCGGCAGCCAGAGCCCCTCCTCCGCTTCCCCCTCCTCTCCCCTGCTGCTTGAGATCACTCCCCTCCTCCCCCTCCCCGCATTCGCAGATCGCCAGACGTTCGCAACGGGCCTCCGGCAGTCTGGAGCTCCTCCCCCTGCTCCGCCCGCCCGCCGCCCAGTGCGCTGCTCTGCGGGGGCGGGGACCGGGCTGTGCACTCCGCTGGGGAGAGCGGCAGCGTGTCAGGCTCCGCGTGGAGCCCAACATGCTGTTCTGAGCAGCACGGTAAGGGGACCAGGGGGTCGGAGAAGGGGCAGCGGTGTTCTGGAGGGAGCAGTCAAGAGACAGGGAGCAGGGGGAGGGTTGGATGGGTCAGGAGTTCTGGGGGGGCTGTCTGGGGGTGGGGGTGTGGATAAGGTTTTGGGCAGTCAGGGTACAGGTAGGGGGTAGGGTCTCAGGAGGGGGCAGTCAGGGGACAAGGAACAGGGAGGCT
>NW_020664530.1:10447491-10457959 GCF_002925995.2 Terrapene triunguis
GTAGGGTCTCAGGAGGGGGCAGTCAGGGGACAAGGAACAGGGAGGCTTAGGTAGGGGGTGGGGTTCTGGAGGGCAGTTAGGAGCAGGGGTCCCAGGAGGGGTAGTCAGGGGACAAGGAGCGGTGGGGGGGAGGGGGGGTTGGGAGGGGGCAGGGGTGGGGAGAGGGATCGGAGCAGTCAGGGGACATGGAGAAGAGGGGTTTAGATGGGTCGGGAGTTCTGGGGGGGGGGCTGTCAGGGGGTGGGGAGTGGTTGGATGGGGCGTGGGAGTCCCGGGGGTCTGTCTGGGGGTGAGGGTGTGGATAAGGGTTGGGGCAGTCAGGGGACAGGTAGGGGGTAGGGTCCTAGGGGGCCAGTTAGGATGGGGGGAGGGTCGGTGGTTCTGAGGGGGGCGGGAAGTGGGAGGGAGTGGAAGGGGCAGGGGCGTGGCTAGGGCAGGACGGGGGCAGGGCTCCTCCCGTCCTCTTTTTTGATTGTTGAAACATGGTAACCCTATGCTCCAGTCACAAGGAGCACAGTGTGAACACACAGCAGCGCTTTCCCTGCTGCTGTCTCCGAGGGCTAGTTTAACTCCCGGCGCTCTACATCTGCAAGTGTAGCCATGCCCTAACTAACACTGAAACTATAACAAAAGGAGTTTTCTTTTAAGTGGTTATATTATAAAGTCTTTTGTTTGATCATATGCCTTCAACTGGAGTTGTAGGGGCTCAGTACATCTGATAATGGGATCCTAGATACCTAAAGCTGAGCAACCAAAAAAATGAAGAAAACCAAAATTAAAGGCCACTTCTGAAAATGTTAGCCCAAGTGATTTGCTCAAAGGCATATTGTAAAATAATAGCAGACCCAGAAACAAAATAATTATTAATGTGTGGTTAAATATAATTAAATTCTAGGACACTGGAGTCTCCAATATATCTGAAACTCCACAGAAAGAAGGTGCAAGTTATTGGGTCAGCACTTTCTGTCCTAGAGCTAGACTGGTAGTGGCAGTCTTTATTTGATTACATCTAATCATAAATCACCTTGTGCCAGAAATGGTTAAAATCATAGAGGACAAAGCCATTATATATTCCCCTGGACATCTGAATTCCTCCTCCATCAAGCAATCCCATGTAGTAAGTACCTGTTAGTCAAAAAAGAACAACTTTGTTTAAATTTAGAACATTATCATCTCCAGCAGATTATTCTCTTCAAAAGCAAGGGGCCTCAATCTGTCAAACACTTACACATGTGCTTAGCTTTAGTAAAGCAACCAGTGAAATAATCCCACCAAAGTCAAGTTAAATACATGTTTAAGTGTTTGCAAGACTGGGGCCTAATTTTGGAATGGATGTAAAATGCAGCCTTGAGGGACTTCCAAGGGCTGTATTAGTTGTCATCAGCATTTCAATAAGCAAAATCAACCTCTATGGCCCCTCTCCCTTTCTACATTCCTACCATCCCTCCACTTGAGTTTCCAAATTGGATATTTTGCAACGAATGGTGAAATGACATTCTCATAGATTTTGAGTTGGGGAGATACATTTTCAACACATGTTAATGGAGCATTATGGTTTACATGGTTAAAATCAATTTTCAAATGTAAAAGTTAAGGCTTATTCCACATTAAATTGTTCACGTATTATATGTTATTTTTAAAAAATATATAGAAGTATCACCTACAGATCCCAGTCAGGATCAGGGTCCCCTATGTTTATAGGCCTTAATCCTGAGAACAGGTATTTGACTTTACTCACCGTCAAGTCAATGGGTCTATTCACCAGTGTCTGGATTTGCAGGACTGGGGGTCATATAAAGAGACAGTTCTTTGGAACAGGGATTATTGTGGCCTCAGTCCTGCAATGATCTCCATGCGGGCAGGACCTTGTGGCCACACACAGCTGCACTGGCTTCAGTGGAGCTCAGTGCACATTCAAGGATATGCCTCCATGGAGCTCACTGCAACACCAGAATCTAAGGCCTGGTCTACACTAACACCCCAATTCGATCTAAGGTACGCAACTTCAGCTACGTGAATAACGTAGCTGAAGTCGACATACCTTAGTTCGAATTTACCGCGGTTCAGACGCGGTCCACACGCGGCAGGCAGGCTCCCCCGTCGACTCCGCGGTACTCCTCTCGCTGAGGTGGAGTACCGCAGTCGACGGCGAGCACTTCCTGGTTCGAATTATCGCGTCCAGACCAGACGCGATAAATCGAACCCGGAAGTTCGATTGCCAGCCGTCGAACTACCGCGGTAGTGTAGACAAGCCCTCAGTCACTGGTCCGGCAAAGACACATGGACTTAATTTTGCTCCTGTGCATAAAGTTAAGCATCTGTAATTCTCTGCAGGTTCGTAGCCAGAAATTGAGACAAGAGACAACTAATGGGTTTAACAAACTGTAAACAGTGGTGAAAGGAGGAAGGATGAGGCATGTGGCAACATGATTTCTGATGCAACTGGAAAGTTGCTTTATTTGTTGTTTATTTTTTAACCTCTGCTTATTTCCAATTTTTTTTTAACCTGCTTATGTTTTTATTAATTTTTTGTAATACCTGCTATTTAATTTTTTTTTTACTACCACCTATTTCCATTTATTTCAAAAAACTATTACTGCCTATTTTTATTTAATTATTTTTATTTCCCTCTTTTTATTAACTTTATTTTTAATAACTGTTTGTAACTATCAGAAAAGATACAAAAAAGTTGAATCAAAACAACACAAACTGTTCCATGGTGACCCCAATTTCACAAACTGCCATTGCCCCACAGTCAGTAAAGACATTTTTTCTTCTTCTTCATTTTAAATAAAAAGAGTTAGTGATATCTCATGGGCTTCTGAGGCTCTGAAGATTTCTGCCCCCTAGCTGTTCTTCCTCCCAAGCTGGGTTGCTCTGCCTCCTGGGGTGAGTGAAGGCCAATCGCTGCTGCTCCTCAAGACTGGGAAAATTCTGGCCCCATACAGCTAGTTTGGGAGAGGGCACTTAGGTCCTCCAACCCCCACATCAGTCTCTGCCCAGAGAGCGGACTGGAGGGAGGGAGGCAGGCAGACCCAGCTGGGATATCCAACTGCCTACTTCAGTTCTCAGCTGTGCTTCTCTGTTAAAGCAGCACAAAGGGGCCAGGGGAGATCAAAGAATTTGGTCCCCCTTATAGAGTGTCAGTTAATGCTGTACTTTATAGAAACTCACCAAAAAAGAATAAAGAAAGGAGGAACAGCACCAGTGAAATAATCTTTCGAGCCCAAATCTTCCTGGGGAACAGTAAGGAGAAAGAAAGCATAAAGTTAGCAGCATCCACATATTTCACGTACATATTCTGTATTAGCAAAAAGTTTCTTTAGGATTTCTTGAAGCCCATATTGTTGGCTTTATTGAAGTTAATGGTGAAGCTTCTTAACTTCTGCAGTGGAGATTCAAGCACTATATCAAAACTGAAGAGACATTAAAATTAGTGATTGGTCTTGTGACACCTGATCCCAGAACTGGTTTCAGCAAGAGCTTGGATTGACACCAATGTAAATCACTCTCTTAATTCTTTGTCAGGTTTGGGAGTGTGATTAATACCAATCTGTCTCTCCTGCCCATCTGCATTTATCTATTTCCCCACCCATCCTTGAGAAAAAGATTCTTGTTCATCTTTACCTTGCAAAAGCGCTGCATATTTTCATCACAAAGTGCCACAGAACTGTTATGCATAGCCCTAGCAAGTGGAAGACAAGCCTGATACCTTCTGAAAAACATGCAACAAGCACACAGTTAAATGAGCTCAGATGTAGTTAAAAATGCAGTTCTACTCTCAAAAGTCACTGCAAAATAGGCATAATGGGGTTCATGTTTGTCTCTCAGGCTATGTCTTCACTGCAAAGAAGGTGTGTTCTTAACTTGGGTTAGCATAGCAGTGAAGACACAGCAACTCATCTTTTAATTTGGATTAGCATCTTGATTTAAAGCACATGTAAAGCCTGGGTTTGACGTGGAGCTGTTAACCCTGTATTTTCACTGTTCTTTTAACCCAAGTTTAAAAAACACATTTTCCTTTTTTCCAATAAAGACATAGCCTCAGTTGTTCTAGATTACATTATCAGTTTATAAAATAAAGAGATGTTGCTGCATTTCCTATCACCACCTCTGCAAAAAGTCCATCTGGTTTCTTTCTGGCTCAAGCATCGTCACCACTAAGGTCTTATCGTCAATGCAACAGTTAACTCAAATTGATACACTTGAGCTACTCCACTTGAACTAACCTAAACTATAGATCCATTATGGAGCCTCCACAATTATTTTTATTTTTTTGTCTCCAACATTATAAGGCGAGTCCTTTAAGGTGCACAGTGAATGAGACAAGGAGACCTGTGGAGCTCTAGCTTTGGTCTCTGCCAATATTATAGACAAATGCCATGGACTCTGTTTGTCTGATTAGTACATAATACTATAAGATGCTTCCTGTGCATTTAGGGTTGTAGAAAAAAAAATTACATGGAATTATTTGTGAAATAGCATATGAACATATAATTGAAGACTATATTGTCATACATAGATATAAGGGAATAAAGTTAATGTGGCACACACAACCTCAACTTTGTAACTTCCTGACTTTTGACTGCTTAGCCATGCAACCTTAACGTGGTCCTAATTCAGTTCTGCTTTAATATATTTCCCCCCACTTTATAGGATGTGTCTATCAACAACATCTCTTTAGGTGCGCAAACAATCAAAAATGTAAAAGCCCATACAACAGAACAACTTACAGAACAAATGTAAGTGCACAACATACAACAATGCACACAACTAGACAGTTTACAATCACTCAACACTTGAACTTACTTTTGGGTGAGTGTTGAAGCTGCCTATCTTGCTGCCTGAGACTAATAGGGGTCTGGCTTTCAGTACTACTGGGTATGCGTCCTTGTCTTTGAGATAGCCTAGAAAATAGAAAAGGGCTTTAGAAATTCAAGAGTTGCATGAGTGGCCAGATGCAGGCAAAAAACAGGCTACATTTTCCAAAACAACCTCTAGAACTAAGGTACAAGTATTTGCACCCACAGTTGCACTCATTTAGAAGCCTAGCTACCCGTATCTGACTGACAATTAGTTATCCAAATGGGTACAATTAACTACACATGTAAACACCCGGGGGGGGGGGGGGGGGGAGAGCAAAATTTTAAACCTGGATTTAATTACCACTTCACAGAGCAGGAGGCAAAGTTCTTTACCCTGTCTTCTCTAGCTTATCTACCTAACAGCCAATTCAACTAATTGGACTATCACTCGGCTCTGGAATTTGGCAATAATGAATAAAAATAATTAAGAAACTACCTTAGTTTAATAAATCTTTTTTTTAAATTCCATTAAAAATCCTATACTAAGAAAACTTTAAAGTCACATAAAAAATTTAAAAGCCAGGAAATGCCAGCAGTTAAATTGCACATGCAAGTTGCCTGACTCTGGAGTGTTTAACTGTGCAACTGTAATGTTTTCAACATATTTTCTATTTATGGAATATATTTAGGCAACTAACCAACAATATCAGATAAAAAATACAGTACAATCCGTAGTGAATACTATTTGCTATGACTGAAGGTGTTCAACCTGCAATAAATACACTTAACCATTCCTGCAATTTTTAATTGACACACTGCATGTTTTAAAACTAAGCCTTACTGTATCCCTCAGGGATGAAGAGGCAGCAATGACCAGCACATATGATACCCTTACTAACATCCAGCATTTTCTATAAAATGCTGCAGTTGCAGTACTGTGGGAGATTAAGAAGGCTTTACAGTGCAGAAATGTAGTTCTTCAGTGAAACTCCTGGTCAAATTAATTGAATGTTCAAAGGAAAAAGATAAGATGAGATAAGGTGTTTTTTTATCACTATGAGTAGTGACAGTACACACATTCAGAGATTTGGAGACAGTATTTTATAATATGGTCCAAAAACATTTAGCAGTCTAATGAACTTTGTCATCCACAACATTTAAGTAGAGATGTGGTGAATCTCAAAATGAAATCTGCTGGTACACAAATCTTGTCATTTTGCTGGATTCAGATTTATACAAATCTGCTTCTGAAATTTGACACAAATATTGCACACCTAGAATAATTAAAATGGCTACTAGTATATGAGAGTAAGATATTTTAAGGATGGCTCAGATTCTGTTCTTGCTCATTCAGCATCTCCTTTTGGCTACCCTGATACTGTGTCATATCCTGTACTCATTCCATCAGATTCCCAGCTCCTGACATCCATCCTGTCCCAACACTTCTTCCCATTCTCCCACCTACTCTCTCCCACTGGTCCTGCTTTCAACTGTCCTGACCTTGTACTCTATCGTTCATCAGTTCTCTCCAACTGCAGCATCTTCCCTCCAGCCCAGCTCTGAGCCCAGTGTCCCATCCATTCCCTCTTAATGTCACCTGTCTCTTGCCACCCAAACACTGTAGCCTGTCCCCCACATGCTGATTAGTACAGCAGATTGCTGCCTGTAACCCTGACCAGATGGCTCTTATGAATCCCCACAGTTTGTAGAATCAAGTATTTTTGTTTAATAAGAAAGACCAAGGATTTGATATTGAAAACATTTCAAAAATATTTTACCCATTCTTATTAACAAGAGCAAGAATCGTAAAGAGCATTGTGTACTGTACAGTATCTTCACAGTTTTCTCTGTTTCTACGATCCAGAGCCTCTCATGAACAGCAAGCTTATTCAAAGTTTGCTAGACTGCTCTAGTTTTATTGGTATGTATTTCAGTTCAGTATTACATTGCAGGGAGGATTATGATTTATGGGCTTTTTTTTTTTTTGGAAGAGCAGTGTTTTGAGGAGGGACCTTAATGAGCAAGCATGCAATTTGGGTTATAAGAACATAAGAATAGCGATACTGGGTCAGATCAATAGTCCATCAATCCCAGTATCCTTTCTTCTGACAGTAGTCAATGCCAGGTGCTTCAGAGGGAATAAACAGAAGAAGGCAAATATTGAGTGATCTATTGTTCACTCCCAGCTTCTGGCAATCAGACGCTCGGGACACTCAGAGCATGGGTTTCACCCCTGACCATTTTGGCTAATAGCCATTGATGGACCTATCCTCCATGAACATATATAGTTTGTTTTTGAACCCCCGTTATACCTTTGGCCTTCACAACATCCTCTGGCAACAAGTTCCACAGGCTGACTGTGCGTTCCTTTTGTTTGTTTTTAATGTGCTGCCTATTAATTTCATTGGGTGATCCCTAGTTCTTGTGTTATGTGAGGAGTAAATAACACTTCCATATTCACTTTCTCCACACAAATCGTGATTTTATAGACCTCTATCATATCTCCTTTTAGTCGCCTCTTTTCCAAGTTGAAAAGTCCCAGTCTTTTTAATTTCTCCTCATACAAAAACTGTCCCATGCCCTAATAATTTTTGTTGTCCTTCTCCATACCTTTCCCAATTCTAATATATCTTTTTTTGAGATAGGATGACCAGAACTGCCCAGATTGTTCAAAGTGTGGGCATACAATGAATATATATATAGTGGCATTGTGATACTTTCTGTCTTATTATCTATCCCTTTCCTAATGGTTCCTAATATTCTGTTAGTTTTTTGACTGCCTCTGCACACTGAGCAGATGTTTTCAGAGAACTATCCACAATGACTGCAAGATCTCTTTCTTGAGTGATAACAGCTAATTTAGACCCCATCATTTTGTATGTATAGTTGGGATTATGTTTTCCAAAGTGGATTACTTTATATTTATCGACATTGAATTTCATCTGCCATTTTGTTGCCCAGCCACCCAGTTTTGTGGGATACCTTTGTAACTCTTTGCAGTTTGCTTTGGACTTAACTATCTTGAAAAAATGTGTATCATCTGCAAACTTTGTCACCTCACTGTTTACCCCTTTTCCCAGAACAGTTATGAATATGCTGAACAGCACTGGTCCAGGTACAGATCCCTGGAGGGCACCAGTATTTACCTCTCTCAACTCTAAAAACTGACCATTTATCCCTGCCCTAGCAGAAAGGGTGTTCTAGGCAGATAGGTCAACATGTAGAAAGGACAAGAGATGGGAGTGAGAAAAGAATGTGAAGAGGGCAGGAAATGGTGTGGCTTGGACAGACTGAAGGGTGGAGTTGGAGCACTGGACGGCAGTTGAGAATAAGAATAGGTAGGGGAAAAGTTTGCAGGGCCTTTCAGGAGAGAATACGTTTTTCAAGTTAAACGTGAGGAGCAATCAAGAGAAAGCTAGTGAAGGGACTGAAGAAGGGCCTGACATGGTCACAGATGCAGGAAAAGCAAATGATTTGGTTAGATGAAAAATGGGTACTTGGCCTACTCTCTCAAACAGTAAAAGATTCCAAGACACAGTTTTACTTTCTTTTGCTCATATTTTCCCTCACAAATTCACTATTTGGCCAGATAGAAATCCTTTAAAAATGGCAATATTTGCATACAAATTACATATGAATAGAGTATTTGTCACATCCCTAATTAAATAAAGGACATTACTTTATAAAACAGAACTTGATTAAGAATCAACTTGATTTCTGCAAAAAGGAGCATCTTGCAATAACGGAAGCAAAACACACTACTGACAGAGGAAGAATGACTATCCTCCAAACCACAATTTATATCAATGACAATAACACTAAGTTACTCAATAACTTAGATGTTACTAAATACTTAATCTACAGGCTTCAAAACAGAATGGCTTTATTGGATATCTGTCATTCATTAGATCATATAACTGAGCAGTGCAAATATTTATGACTTTATATATCATATTACATAACTGCCACCTCCCTTGCTCATTTGAAGCAAAATCAAATCCTATTTAGGTTCCAGGACAAATTGAAATCAATGGAATGATTGCCACTGACTTCAATGAGCACATGATTGGGCCCTGAGAATATGCCACTGTTTTCTTTTTCTCTTTTCCCTTCTTCTTAAATGGATGAAGGAGTGGTAAATGTATTTGGGAGCTTAAGAATTTTAAAAAAGATTTTATTATTATTTGTATAACTTGTATACATATGACAAAAGTTAACAGAGATTGAATATTTTAAAAGAAAACTATCCATACCAGTTTAAATCTTGGCTTTGATTTTCTGTGTCTGAGGTGTCACTATTGGTGCCATGGCTTGTTTCATCCCGAGGTAGATAGGTGCTACCTGAAGATTTTGGAATTCTGTACATGTTTTTATTTGCTTTGCACTCACCACTGAAAGAAGAGGAGCATGAAAATGAAGTGAAATAAGGTATTAATCATATTAATTATTATTATTTATGACCCACTATTTTAATAATTAATTTTAAATAATGTAATATCTAGTCATTTTAAGTCTTCTTTGAAAGGAAAGCTGTCCTTGTATTGCACTTGCCTTCTGGATAAATAGTGAGTAACATCATAATAAGAGGAGTCAACCTAGAATGTCCTTTGCCCTACTCAGTGCTGCTAAATACGTCACAGGCTGCTCTTGGTGATATCATAATGAACAAGCCAAGCATAAGGTTCCTAAGCTCAGCCAGAAAAGATGGGACATACGTTCAACATTCTTATTTCAAGAGACTCAACGAGTGAAAAAATATCATGGAGCTGAATCCTCCAAGGTTGTCTCCTGTGAAAGGCTGAACTCCTTTTATTCCCACTGAAATTCAGATTTTAGGACCAGAAGAAACCATTATGATCATCTCTGATACATAAATCAAGAGGACTTCCCTGAATTCATTACTGAGCATTAAGGGCAGGAGCTCCCAAACTGAGGACCTTACATTTCTTACAATCTGTCAAGAGCTGGCAGATTACAGTCTCTTGTCTCTACTAGATGTTTCTACAGGTACCCAGGTCCTTCATTGGAGTCCTTTAATAAGAGTTTGCATGTCTGCAAAAGGAGAAAGTAGCGTGGCTGTCTCCCCTTGTAGTTGCTGCTATATAGGAAGAGAGGAAATAGGAGCCACCTTTAGAGACCATCGGAATCATCAGAAAAGTCAAAAATAGTTTCCTATTACTTTTCTATGTAAGCAATTGCTATGGTTGCCAGAGGGGTGTTGTGCAATCAGAAAGGTGATGGAAGATGGTCTGGGCAATCAGAAACAGTGGGAAGAATGGGAGAAACCCCCAAGAAAATGTGAAAACACCTCACTCAGGTCCCCAACTCAGTCAGAACTGCCAATCCTGCGTGCTGGGCTGTACTGCACCTCACGTATCAAGGAGTTGAGTGGCATTTGCACCAACAAGAGGGAAAGGCTCTGTCTTGCTCTTTTCCTCAAGCCATCTCTAAACTGGTATTTTCAGGTGCAATGATGGTGTGCATTGGCTGAGGTGCAGTCACTAGGGTTACCATACGTCTGGATTTTCCCGGACATTTCCGGCTTTTTGGGCCTCAAATCCCCGTCGGGGGGGAAATCCCAAAAAGCCGGACATGTCCGGGGAAAATAGGGAGGGAGGTGCGGGGCCGGGGGCCGGCGCGGTGCTCGGCAGGGGCTGGGGCGG
>NW_020664530.1:10458359-10479725 GCF_002925995.2 Terrapene triunguis
GCGCCCCAGGGCCCGAGCCGGGCGGGAGACGCCGGGGCCAGAGCCTCTTGGCCCGGGCCAGCCGCCGGAGGGAGCCGCTCGGCCAGGGGGGCCGGACTGGGCCGCGCTGCACCCCGCCCCAGCTTACCTGCTGCCTCCCTGTTTCAGGCTTCCCCCGAACATTTGATTCGCGGGAAGCAGGGGAGGGGGAGGAGCAGGGGGCGGAGCGTTCAGGGGAGGGGGCAGAGTGGGGCGGGGAAGGGGCGGAGTTGGGGTGGGGCCAGGGCCCCATGGAGTGTCCTCCTTTTTAAAAATTAAAATATGGTAACCCTACAGTCACCAACATGCCAATCACATTTAGCGCACCCTGAGGCAGAACAGACCATGGAGTGCACTCAACAGGGCCACAGTACAAGGTATGCTGCAATCAGAGGTGCAACTGCAGCAAGCCTGGGCATACCCGAGCTAGCTTTGATGGAGCCAGCTCAATTAATAATAGCCTCCTAAGCCCCGCCTCACCCTCTACATTGCTAAAAGCAACAGAGGGTCCTGTGGCACCTTTAAGACTAACAGAAGTATTGGAGCATAAGCTTTCGTGGGTGAATGCCCACTTCATCAGAATGCAAGTTATCCCGGTGCTAGGGGCGGGCGGTGCCTGTGCGCTACATGCGGTCCCTAAGGGCTATGCAGTGTAGACGGACCACGGGTTACAGCCCCACCCAGGCTCTAACACCACCCGCACAGGTGCCGGTGCCCATCACGTGCCACGGCCACGCCTGAGGCCGCAGCCCATCGGGGTGGGGTCCTGCCGGGAGGCGGGTCCCGTTACTCACTCACTCACCCTCCCCTTCGCGCGCGCGACGTCCGTAGCGGCTCGCGGGCCCGTCCGCGTCCCTTCCCTCTGGCCCCTGGAGTCCCGCCTCCGCCACGCGCGGCCCTGAAAGAGTCCCCGTTGCCGTGGAAACGGGGATTGTTGTGGTTGTTGCTGAAGGCGGCGTGGTGCTGGGTCGGTTCCTTCCAGCGCGCGCGTGAGCCGAGTTCCAAAGGGACCTGCCCCCCCCCGCACTCCTGGTAAGGGACCCCGAAAGTGGGGGGAGGGGTGGCGTGTCTGTCAGGGGGTAGGGGTGTTTGAGGGGGTGGGGGTGTCTGTCTGTCTGGGTGGAGTGTCTGTGCCTCCCTGTGGGTACCAGGTTGGGTGGGGGGTGTCAAGCTGAGCCCTTTCCCTTGTTCGGGGTGGGGGCTTCCAGGCTAAATCCCACCATGCCCAGGTGGCTGCTTTAGTTCAGGGGACCCCTGCCTTATGCTGGTCATGGCCAGACTGTAGGGCACTAGGAGCCTGGGGAGAGGGGCAGGGCTATGCACCATCTGGTTAAACGGGGGCAAATACAACTGGGGATTTGGAGGGGCTGTAGCCCCTCAAAAAGAACAACAAATCAGGAACCCCTGAGCCTGGAACAGAGGTTTGTTTATCTCACTTAATTAAAAGTGGGCAGACTTAATTTTGGTACAAAGCTACTCACTGAAGCGATATTCAACAGTTGTTATTTTATTATTAACTTTAGCCCTGCCCCAATAAAAAAAAAGTTGTCTACGCTCCTGTTAAATAACTATTTTTGTCTTTCCTTTTTTGACCCTTCCTTCATATAGGCTTGAGGAATGAGGAATATGAGCAAAGAGCCCTCTGGACCCCCCAACCGATATGCTCCTTGTGGCAAGTATACTGTTTGTTCTCCTTATGTAAATGCACATTTTGACATATCTTGGGTATGAAAAATGAATGGAACCCTTTGCTTCCTAAGAAGGGAGACTTCACATATACTATCTACTATATCAGCATTTTATGCTGTGGGGAACATGCATCCCTCAATGCCGTAATCCTTGATATTTTTGGTGGGGAAGGATGAGGCTGATAGTGGAATTTCCTTTGGGTTCTTTCTAGCCTGGTCACACAAGACATTCAAGACAGGACTCTGAGATGCTCTTCAATCTCACCAATGTGAGGAAACAACCATTTCCCATTTTGGCCTTCATCTGTTTTCCTTGTCTGGAACACCCCCCTCTCCTGTGTCAAGGCAGAAGCTAATGCCACCCACACTATAATCCAGCTAGTTAGATGCACTTTACCAAGTGACCTTATCTGCCCTGAGCATCATGACATCATCTCCAGGACATGCCTCAGTACTGGCCTAAAGACCCAAGGTTGTTCCCAAACTTCAGTTTTGCATACTGTAGTACCCAGCAGCAGTCACCATTTTTCAAGAAAATTAGTCAACTCAGATCTAAAAGTCACTTTTTCTTATAAATAGCATTGTGAAAGAAGGAAGTGAATTTACTCTGATGAAGTTAACTAAATTTTTTTAATGTAGTGGTTTGTGTGGAATTTGTAGTGATGGAATAATATTTGTCTTGTAAATCAGTAGTTTGTGTTTTCTTTGTTCTAGTTTATTAACAGAGTTTTAAGGATTTATGGGAGATTCCAAGGTACATCACAGAGTTGCCCCCCGCAGTATGTCTTCCTCAGACGCTTCCTACAGATTTGAGCATGATTTTTGTTTGTTGCTCCTGACTGAACCTTTTGCTCTTTCCATACCAAGAGTTATTTTGTTGCTTTCTAAATCGTGCAGATGTTCTGCTTCCCCAGTGCTGCCTGAGAGAAACTCAACTGAGATAAAACCAGCCTTAAAATTTCACAGTCTGGTTTATAAATCAGAACATAGGGTAGCCTGTTCAGTTGGGGTCACGGGTCCTTTTTACAGGAGGGTCCCAGAAGGTCTCAAATTGTTTCTGTTGCCAATGGGTAGGCCATTGGCATTTTCCATTATAAACTAATTTTAAAGAGTTTGTAATTCAACTCTGAAAACTCGCTGGGCTTAAAGTATTAAATACAAACACAACAAATATGTTTGAATAAGGTAGGGTTCCAAGTTGGTACTTACCCAGCAAGTTAACTAGGATGAAAAGATTCCTGATAATGAGCAGTTCGATGAAACATCCCATTCCAGGTGGACCAATTAGTAAGTGTGGTGAAAAAAAACCCAACAATCTAATGCGTCTTGCCTCTGCCACTAAGGAAAGATCTTTTATTTTTTAATAGTCATTTATACACTCCTTCCATTGCCATTACATGGAATATATTAACTGATTTCAATGGAAGATCTGTTTACTTAAAAACCACAGTTTTGTCTGAACATGTTTTACCTACACTTGCTATAAGTAACATCTAAGATTGTTATAATTTAAGATTAGTAAATAAAAATCTTCTCTTTTTTCCTGTATATTTACTTTGTGCTTTGACAGCACAATTGTGTCTATTCTGTTTAACCATTTTTCCCATATAGTCAGCCGTCCATTTCCCTTATTTGTGTGGGTTTTTCCTACAGTAATGGGAGTGGAAATGTTTGAGCGGGGGGGAAAGGAAAATGTGAGTGTAAAACTACAAAATTTGGGAGTCAGATTCAAGGGCAGGTGTAGTACATCAAGCTACTCCCAGCTCACTTTTTGAAACTGACTTGATTTCAGGTTGTCTTTTAAAATGGCACCTCAGCAGTATGCAGAGATGTCCAGCAAATGACTTAACCTGACTGGGTCTAGTGCACTGAAAGATTGCTCAGCCATGCAATGCTTGGAACTCATCTTAAATTAGAAGAAATTAGGTGTATTGTGAAAGTGGCTTGCTCTCTAGTGCTCTGTTTAATTTAATCATTATATTTCTTCAGATTATATTTCAGTAGTTAACTAAAACAAGTAAAGAGTTGATAGCAGAAAAGTGTTTTTTGTTAATAGTTGAAGGAAGAAAGGTCACCAAAGAATTAATGCTTTCCACTGCTGTCTTCTTGCGTTTTACTGATCTCGGTATTCATTAACCTAGTTCTCTGAATGGGGAAGATACATAACATTGTATTGTAGGACAGTTGCAGTGACAATTTGAAATAACATTAAAGGCTTTTTAAACAAGGCTCTACAGTGGTATCACAGTTTTTGTGTGATCACCTAGAAGTAGCAAGTATTTATTATTCTCTTATTGAGCATTTCATATCTATTACATCTTTAATAAAATGTAGTATGTTACACTGTAATTTAATGTGGACTTTGATTATTAAATCTGCTCTTTGACACAGTAATGTTATCAGTAAACATTTAGCCTAAATATTTTTTTCTTAATGATTATAGAATGGTACTACCATGTTCCACTGAAACGATCAGAGAAATCTGTGAACTCAGAAATCCCAATCCCTCCACCATCCCAGATCCCAGGTCTGAGCAACCTCGGAGAGTATCACAATGAAATTACATTTGGGAGCCGCAGGAAATGGATCAAAGACACAGACTCAGAATATGTAAAGCTGGCAAAGCAAGGAGGCCGACCTGGTGAATCTCAGTTCATTTGAGCATTATTGGTGGTTTGGGAAGCTTAAACATTTGACAAATATAACTGGAGACTGTTCCAGCAATTTTAAAAGTGATACATTTGAGGGGAAACTGTAGAAAGGGAAATGTTGTATGTTGTTGAAATATGTTGAATCCTCAAGAAAACAATGCAAAAACCTTTATCGGTAAATGTAATCGTTATAATCTAATGTCACATGCAATAACCCCAATACTTCATTGTTTGAGTCTTAACAGTTTTCTGCTTCAGCTTGTGCCCTTCCTTTTCCATCTTTCATGGCTAAAATATTATTATTAGGCTAAAATCCATTGATTAGCTCTTAAAGTATATTCCATCTGATCCGGAACGCTTTTTCTAGTCCTATTAAATTGAATTTAGAACATTGTTAAGCCTTTATGATAAAATCTGGGTATGTTAATGCTGATATATTCTAACCACAGCATAAATTATTTGGCAGGTTAGCTGCATTACATGGGGATCTGAACAATTTATTTTGTGTTTAACAGAGAAAGTATCTGCCTGGGTACTGAACTTTGAAAGGTTTATTAGAACTGTAAAAATATACCTTTTAGCATTGAAACTTGTGGGGGGGGGGGGGAGGTGAAATTGTCATAAAATTTGAAAAAGTCTGTAAAGGTTTTATTAAAATTACTTTTCAGTTTTTGCAAGTAAATAGTTTGTATTATACATATATTTTGTTTTCAGCTCATTGAAGATGTGAAAAACTTAAATGGACATAAATTTTCCACAGAGTTTCAATGATTCCCAGTCTGTAAAATGAGAAATACATCCACATGTATTATCAGGCACTGTATTATACAACTGTATGTCAAGATATGTAAAATGAGATACCTGATACAATTGAAATACAGTATTGGAAATAATATTGAAAAAATGAATTGTCCAGACCGTCAAAACTATTGCCACTTGCTGGCTTTGTGGGTAATCACTGCTGGTGACTATCCCATTAGGATTAAAAAGTAGTGAAAGTTCTGATTGTCCAATTGAATCTCAGTAAGGGCTACAAATAGAAATATTTCTTTTATAAAAAAAATTTAGTAAAAGATAACAGCAACATAAAAATATTAATTTATAACCCTGGAAAATACTACAGCATTAATGTATCTTTTTTTTTAACTTAAGATTTGTTGAAACATTTTACACCTAGTACAAGAAAAACATCCCCAGTAGCTTATGCTGCACCTGACTGGTATACACACCACAGTAAACCACCACCAGATGATGAATCTAAGTAAGTATGCTCTGATTCCATGGAGGCTGTGTAACTTTTTATAATCCACTGTATTTCTCTTTTGTTAGTCTGTTAAATTTTATGTTTTGAATTAATACTTTTGCAATAGAAAAATAATATAGAAAAATAATTGTGAAACCTTGGTCTACAGAGCCCATGTTTCCTCAGTGCCTGACTACATGGTTCATGAAGAGTTTAAGTCTGATCAGCTCAATGGTAACTATGAAACAAAAAGAGGGCCTTTTGATTTTGATATGAAAAGTATTTGGCAGAGGGATGCTGAGGACAAGGAGAACAAAGAGAAAAAAAAGGTACGATTTAAAGACTTTCTTCTTGGTGTAAAACTTCTGAAAAAAACTAAGTGGGTTTTTTGTTTCTTAAGGGGAGTGGCAGTGCATTAGAACAACACATTTTTGTACTGAAGTTACAGAAGTGATTTAAAATACATAGTTCTGTCATGAAGTGTTCTTGTTGCAGCATACTGTACCAGGAATGCATTTTTCAGTCACATTGTACATTTCGTATACTGCAAAGTTAATTAAAGTGAAATATTCTCCAGTCATCTCTCATAATGCAGTTTATTTTCTATTCACTCTCTGCCAATATAGGCCTTTCTCTGGATCTTTTCTTGTTAGAGACAGGTGAATGTTCAGGGGACTGTTTGGGTTTTGTGTTTAGTTTAATTGAGGAAATACTCTGAAAAGTGCTTTGGTACCAGTTCTGGAAACAGATATCCTCCATTTATCCACAAAATAGGTACAGCACAAGCAGTCATTAGTGCAATTTTTCACACATTATCCTTCTAGTTTGGATTGATCTTGACCTGGCTGAAGCTACCTGTGATGGTAGTTAAAGCCTACATTTTTTTTTTTTACATGTTCATTAATTTTGGGTGCTCAATTTTTTCATGCTTTGTTTCAGACACCTGGGACCTGATTTTCAAAGGTGCTGAACACCACCACTTCTCTTCAAGTCAAAGGGGTACTTCTGAAAATCAGGCTCTAGGTATTTCAAGTTGTGAACCTAAGTCACTTGTGCAAATTTGGGCCAAATTACCTTGCATTCTGCTGAAACTACTAGTTAGTGAAGTTGGGAATTGGGGCTCCTGTAATGATATTTGTCCATACAGAACTGGGCAGGGAACATCTTGTCATTCCACATAAGCAATCAAACACTTGTCAGGTGATTACACTGTAATTTAGATAATAATTTAGAGACATGAAGTTTATTTCCTGAACTATCCAGTCCCCAAGAAGACTTAAATAACCAATACTTAAAATAGAAGCTCCCAAGGAAGCCTCCTGGTTAAATTTCAAGGTGATGTAAGCAGGGGAGGAAGCTTTTTCATTTTTAAAAGGATGAAAACAGGAGGGTGTAAGATAAAACAGGTCCCTTGATCCTCCTGCTTAGGATCCCACTGTTGTCAACACATCTGGGGCCAAGTTTATCCCCAGGGTGAGCAGGCATAACAAGTTAATTTCAATGGGAGTTTTGACTATTTGTACCAAGGCCATAATTTGGTCCACAGCATTCCAAGTCAGTAATTTATATTCATTTTGTAGCTCCACTGAATCTGAAATTGGAATACATTACACTATGCTACTTAGACCTGCTTTCTAATCTGTTGAGGACCATCATGTAATTTACGCCACCGTTTTCACCACTGCTGAATTTGACTCAAAGATGCTAAATCTAAAAACTAACTCCCATAGGCTAAATGCCCTAAGATATCTAAGATGATATCTCTGACCACTTAACTCTTTCTAGTTTAAATTTTATTTTGGTTCCTACCTTATTGTCCTCCTCCCTAGAGCCCTTGGTTCATGCATTGTCATTTCAGCTTTTTCCTTCAGGATTTTTCTGCTCTAAGTACCTTGATGAATTAGACCCTAAAGAGGAAGGTGAGCACATATCTGACTTCTATGACAAGTTGGAGGAGGAATGTGTTTCTGAGGGGTTACTCAATCTAAACACTACTTGCATAGGTTGGGGAAATGGTCTGCCTTTACTGAAGAAAATGTCTTGGCTGCAGAAGATTCAAGAGTGATTTTTCTCTACTTGTTTGTGGATCTCTTCCGGTGGCAGTTATGAAGAATTTTCCATTTAACATGAAATATCATGGCATGCCCCACTTTCATAGCAGTTTTACCTCTTTGCCCCCCTCATAAAGATTTTCTATCTTGTTATTGTTTAAGAATGCCTTTCTTCCAAATATTTTCTCCTTCTTACAGATTCTTCTAGTAAAAAAATGGAGAGAGCATTATGGAATAATTTTTATTCTAGTATCGTGGCCTTGCAATCTATATTGTTGAACTTTTACAAATGGATTCTTAATGCTGTTTAAACAAAATTCCAATAAGTCTTCCATTTCCTTATTTGATGGTGATGCTTTAGATAATTTGTAGTTAGCTGCTAGGGTAGAGCTAAGGTTCTGAATGCAGAAACAGAACAATCTTTGGTTTAAAATTTTGAAAGCAAAGTGCCATTTTGAAGTTCAGAATCATTAGACACAGTTCTTTAGGGTACAAAAGTTGTTTGCTGCAGTCATAGAAAGAAACCCTTAAGGATGTACTTAAGGAAACCCTTAAGGACAAGTGCAAAAACATTTTACCTTGGAGGGTTCCTATTTAGTCCAGTCTAGAAAACAAAGTTCCCTTCTGGGCTCTACTGCTGATTCTTCAATCTTCTGTGTGTTTATCTTTTGAATTATGAGAAACTCTCTTATTCCTGATATTAAAAGATGGGTTTCTGACAGTTGCCATGTCCAGGAAAACTGGGGCCTGGGAGATCTTTTCCTTAACCTTCATCCCCCCTCACTTCAAGCTTCTTGCCAAAGATTGTGTTCAAGTTCCATGTCAATCATACAATCGTACAATTTGCAGTTTTTTCCAAAGCCACATTCTGCCAAGGTGGCTCTTGGTACTTTTAAGACTCGTAACATTTAAGTGAACAAAGCTCAGTCCTTAAGAAAGATTTCAGCTCCCTCTTCACTGATGCTATGCTCACCCATATGTGTCATTAGGACATCTGGAGGCATGTGATGTGAATGTATGAATTGTCACAGCGAATGAATATGAATGGTCACTGATCCAGGAAAAGTGTGTGAGAATGACTCTATAGCTTGGTGGTTAGAGCACTTTCGTAGGCTGTGGATGACTCAAGTCCTTGCTCTAATGACTACTCATACAAAGTGGAACAGCTTCAACAGGAGAGACTGAGAAAGCTCTACACTAGAATATCCCATAGTCCACTGGTTAGGGTGTACTTCTGCAATGGGGTAGACCCCAGTTCAAATTTCTGCTCCACATAAGGCAGAGAAAGAATGCCACAGGGTGTCCGGTTGCATGCCACAAATAAGGGGCTATGACTCAAGTGGCTAGAGTAGGTACTGCTGTCTTAGCCTACAAAGCAGGGCAGTTTGGCCTACTGGACAGATTCCTTGGGGCTGCTCTTGCTCTTGGGGCAGCATGGCCTAACAGCCAAAGTCCCTGAGCAATGCCCACACCCTGTGGTAGGTGTGGGGTAAGGGGATCCAGGCCCACCCTTCTCCACTGGGTCTCGACCCAGGGCCCTGTGAAATCAGTGGTCTGCAGTTTGGCTCAGTTTCCTATTTTAACAGTCATGTTTCCTGGATCGCTTCCTACCCTTGGTTCCTGCTCTGTCAGTTCCCCTGGGGACATTGGCTTTCTGGCTCACTTTCATCCTCCAGGGTCAATGGGGGTTTCACTGTTGATCTCACTGGTTTGGCCTTCACAGTCTGTAGCGCCAGTAACTCCCTGGCAGGAGCTGGCAGCATGTGTCCACTCTTCTCCTCAGCCAGCCCAAACTGAGCTGGGTCACTCCCTTTTATATCCTGTCTCCAGGTTGAGCATGCCAACAGGAGTGAGGGGGCACTGCCTCTTCATCCCACAATGTGCGGTTAACCCCAGATGGGTCAGTGCAGGGTAGATACAGCCCATCACAAGGGGAATTGAACCTGTGTCTCCCACACAGCCCAGGTGAGTGTTCTAACCACTGGGGTAACCTTTATAAGGAGGGTTCCTCCTTCATTTTTTTTTTTGTAGCTGAAACTATTTAATCAATTTGCTTCAAATTTGCAAATAGTTTTGGGTCAACTGAAACTGCATATTTTAGCAAATAAATTATTCATCCAAAAAATTTCACCCAGCTCTAATCCTGAATGCTGTATGGAGCTTCAAAATGCCCCCAAAAGGTGATCCTGATTCAAACGGACAAGCAGGCCACCACATTCTATATTGGAGAAGGGCACTAGGATGTGTGAGACTCAGGGCTTCTTGTATCCAGAAGCCTTGCAGGTGGAAAGTGCATTCTGTCTCAAGACAATCCTGGTTGTCATATGCATAGCAGAGAAAAAGAACATGATCATAGACATACTGAGTCAAACAATGACAGATCTTCACAAGTGGTCTCTGTATCACTGTGGGGGCAGAGCTGATCTTTCGGTGGGCCATGCTGAAAGTGAATCTCTTCACCATTTACTGGAACAAGAAGTTACTGGTCCTCTATGAATGACAGACCACATTAGCAAGAAAAGACCACATTAGCAAGTGACAACTTCTCCATTCCCTGGGGTGAGAAGTTCCTTTATGCCTTCCACCTGATCCCATTTGTAACAAAGCTAATGGCAGACCTTAGATAAGACTAAGTTTGATCTTAAGTTTCCTGGTGATTCAGACAAATAAGGTGCTCAGCTCTGCTGCAGATGGTCAAAGTTAGTCCAATCAAGCTGAGAGTCTTGCCTCAGATAATCACTTTAGAACCAGGACACCTTGTTCCATCCCATTTCCAGACCTCTCTCTCTAACTGGATAGCTTCTGTCATGATAGAGATCTGTAGGCAAGGTGTCCACAGGCTGGTGGTTTGTATTCTCTTGACCCCTAAAGTAATTTACATAGAAGAATTTCTTACATGGAACTTCATTTTTCTGGTGGCAATGACTTCAGCTCATAGATTAAGTAAATTTCTGCTGTAGTGACTGAACTGCCTTATGCCAAATTTCATAAGGGTGTGGTATTGCTATAGACTCATTTTCACTTCCTCTCCAATGTGATATTGGAGTTCCACCTTACTGAGCATACTGTCCTGCTAATATTCTTCAAGTTCTGTATGATTCCATTTCTCATTACTATGACCTGGCTGACATGAAGCTAAGCCATGTCCACACTCTATCCAAGATAAGATGACCACTGCTGCCTGGGTCGGGAATGTTTCCATCACAGACATATATGTAGCAGCTACATAGTGATCTCTCTGCATACTTACATATAATTATTGCTTGTATTCAGGTTTCAAGAAGGAATTCGATTTCAACAGTTCAGTGCTCTAGAACTTGTTCACAAATAGAGGTGGCCAAACTTTCTCACCCATCCCCAAGTATTTTTGTTTCTTATTTTCAGTTAGCCAACTTTTATATCAACTTTCTTGACTAGTGATCGATTCTAAAGATTTGAATTATGTCTGATGTTATTTATTGAGAGGTAGCCTTCTTTATGTATTTATTTAAAAAATTATACTTTCCCAGGTCATATTATAGGCATTGGCCTTATTGTGGCAGCTGTACTATTTTTTTTTTTTTTGGTGTGTGGGGAAGACATCCCTCAAATTTTTACTATTCAGGAGTGAGAATCCTGTATAGATTATATTTTTAGAGAAGAGAAAATTACTTGTTTTGTAATTCTTTTTTTCTGAGAAGCTATGCTGTAGGATTCTCTATCACCTACTTCTATTCAGAGTTTACCTATTATCTTTTGAGATGTCTTTCACTTTGTACCTTTTCTTTCATTTTTATTTAAGGCTTTTTTTATCATGTGTTAATCATCTTGTTCTGGTTTACTGTTAGTAGGAGCTTCACGTCTTATGCAATCAGAACTAAGTGAACTATTTGGAGAGGAGCATTTGGACTTGGGTAGAGTTGATGCATGATAACCAGTTAAGGCCTGAAACATGCTTTGCCCTGCTACTACTGCCTTTAATGGTCAAAAGCCTAAGAGCTAGCAGAGTTCCACCAATCTTATTGTAAGAGGCTAAGACCTAGGACTGAGAATCTTTCAAAGTGGTATTTTTGGAGAAGCAGAATTGCAAAATATATATTTTTCCTGTCTCTGAGATAGCTAGGCCCTGGGACTTTAAGGGCTTTAAAGATAACCAACCAGCATCTTTAATTGCACCCAGAAGAAAGTTGAAAGCCAGTGCATGAAACACTGGTATTAGATGGTCACATGGATTTTGCCCTCTTAAAAGGCGAATAGCTAGCTATGCTATACTGATGGTTTCAAGTGGTTATTAACAGTAACCCTAAGTACATCACATTACCTTAGTCCAACATGAAAATAACAAAAACGTTAATTGTAGTGATGAGGCCTACATCAGAGAAACTGCAATGAAGGATTCAATAAGACCTGGAAACTGTGAACCATTTAGAAACAGTCTAAACATTACCTGTTAATTGGAAGGAGCAGTCGTAATATACATCAGCTTTTCAAGATGTTTCTCCACCACCAGCATCTTTTCAATTTTATTTAGATTTCATGTTATAAATTGAATTAAACCAGCTAGATTTCATCCATGATGACCTCACATTGATTTGGCATGAGGAATGCTAAGAAATCATGGAATCAAAGTTTAAAGGAAAGAGATGCTGAACAGAGTATCAACAGCGTACTAGTGATAGTGCAGCATCTTCTAATGGCCTCATTAACACATTATTAATTATTTTCATTACAGTAGCACCTAAGTGTCCCAATCAAAATTGGAGTCCTATTATTCTAGGCACTGTGTGGGCACATAGAAAGACACACACCTTGTCCCAAAAAGCTTACAATCTAAACGGGCAATGCAGACAAACAGATGTACAAAGAGATGAACCAACTTGCCCAGGATTACACGCTAGGTCAGCGACAGAGCTGAGGATAGAACCCAAGCCTCCCACTTCTAGTGTAGTTCCCAAGCCACTATATCATGCTGCCTTATTGTTTTGAATCTTTGAAATTTGACATTTAGGTATTGGTACAGATTTTTTTTAACATAACCATCCTAAAATGTAACTTTTCTCCCCCTCCTTCCTAGCCATTATTTCATTTTTTGAGCATTGGCAGATTGAGAGGTATGCAAGGGTATTTCAGTGGGACTCCTTTTGCCTAAGGCAGTGATACAATGTTTCCAGGGCTGGTCTTTTTCCCCATTTTACCTGTGATAGCCTGCAAGTCAAATTTTGCAACAACTATCAGTAAATTTTATTGCAATTTACAAAAGGCAAGCATCTTAAATCATGTCTCTTGCATAAGTTACAATATTCACTAATTCTCCTATCAGGAAAATGCTGCTCAAGTTGAGGTCCATGTGGGCAACACAAAAGAGGTGCGTATATCACTAACATAGGGGTGTGGTTTGACAGAAAAGAAATTTGCCTAATGCAGTAATCATTTTACAATACTGTCCAAGAGTACATATTGCCTTTCCAAAAAGTATTGTTCCCAAAAGCGGACTTAATTTATGTTATAATACAGCACTTGACTGTCTCAACTTCTTTTCTAAAATTTTATTTCTTCTAGGGCTAAAATTACTCTTGTTTTCTTTTCTTTTTTTAAGACTTATCTCCTAGTATCTCATCTATTAACTCTGTTATGTGTACAGGACAGTTTACATTGTATTGTAAACAACTTCTTGGGAATTATGCATTTTTAAATCACTTTTATTCAAGATTTAGCAGTAGGTATGTGATTAGAATTAAAATTTTTCAAACACATTTTTAAAAACTAAGTTCAGTATCAAAAATTAAAAAGGTTTTTTTAAAAAAGGATAACCTGATCATTGTCACTCAATCTTCTTCCTTTTTTTAGAGATGCTTTATAATGCAGTTATTTTTCACTGTTATAGTGCCTTATCTTCAAGGACTTCAAAGGATTTTATAAAAATTAATGATTTAAGACTCGCCACCTGTAAAGTAGGCAGTCATTGTCATCAGTTTTACAGATAGGAAAACTGGGATACAGAGAGTAAATGACTTGCTCAAGTCCCTAAGGGAGTCTGTGACACAGTTGGTACTAAAACTCAAATCTCCTGTGTACCAGTTCTGTGCTTTGGCCATTTCTATCTCTGGTCTTTGATTCCCAACTGATACGCAGTGGAACTCAAAATAAGCTCCCAAGTGAACTACTGGTCTTGCTCCGTTACTATGGAAGAAGAAACCTGTTTTCCCCCATGACTATATTTGAGCTCAGTAGTAAAATTATGTCAGAATCCTCCTATATATAGTTAGCAGGACACATCATACAATTTAAAAACTAGTTTTAAAAACTCTAAAGAGTAATCTCAGAACTCCTAGACTTGAATAAGGCTTTAACACTAAATCACAGAGATGTGCAATATTACTACCGATTTTTATTTGAACCACATTAATTACTCAGCTTTCTTTCCTCTCTCTCACTCTTGTTGCTAAAAACAGAAATCTTAAATTCATCTATTTTTATTTAACACATAGGAAAGCTCATTATTTACAATATGAGCATATGAGAAGCAACAGCAAAAAGGTTTAACAATAAGATGTAGGTTTCAAGTATAGATACCTTAAAATTTCTTTGCTTCCTCATATTTTTTTACCCTTTATTCCTAGAAAAATTAAGTGCTTCTGACACGTTTTTATAAAATATAGGGCCAGTAGACTCATCTACAAAGTTTTAAAAAACTTCAGTGAAAGCAATTGTTTTTAAACAATCATTCCCAGGTAATGTTTGAAACTAAGAACCTGAATGTGAAATTCACTCCTATGCAAAAGGCTAGCACAAGGCCTATGATCCACTTATTCAGACTGAAATTATGCATACATTTTGTGCTGATATCCTACACAGAGAGGAATTTCACCCATTGGAATCAACTTCATTGCTAAGGAAAATGCAAAAATAAGCAGAGCATAAATAATGAAATGTGAGCATTTAAAAGAATTATATTATTTAGTAATTGATGGTGTTTTAAAAAACATATGTAAAGAAATGTGTTTATTTACAGAATTTTTTAATTGTCAATGTCTCCAAAAAAAATTGGAACACTTTACACTGGAATGTACATAAATGACCCACTGTTCCATAAAATGACTTTAAAATATAGTAATAGTGAACCACAGTTACACAGCTTTTAATATTGTATCTATATACAGTAATAAGATTCGATGATTGTCACAGTTTGTAACGCTGAAACCTAAAATGTCTGTAGAGCCAGTGTGAAGTGATGAAAACAGCTATAAGCTATATTTTTTTGTTCAGAATATCACCAGATTCAGTTATCGTTAGGTTTTGCAGAATGTTCCCATCCAATTTTTTAAGTTCTCAGCCATTTTGACTTTTATGAATTACATCCCTGCTACAGCAAGGCATGTATTTATGCCATGCCAAGAGTCCTAGATCTCTGTGATATCAGAGATAACTCAACCAATCATCACCCTTACTCTACAGCTAATTTTCATGCAACAGTTTCATTGGTTGCTTGAGAGAGACTGAACAGATGTTGAGTTACTTGGCCTAACTGGCACAGTTCTTCAAAACCAAGCATGCAACAACACAACCAGCATACACAATAACCGCATACACACATAGCTTCGCATTTCCCACTAGCACAGATCAACAGAAATTTCCCAGCACAGTACAAGCCACACACAAATCAACACAGCCACCCACACAACGACAGAACCAGCACACACAATAACCCCCGACATCACTCTGAAGCCTACAATGTCTTTCAGTCAATGTGAAGCAATGGAAACAGCTGCAGGCATTGCCGAGAGCTTATTATGTTTAGAATATCACCACATTCGGTTGTCACTGGGATTCTCAGTTTGTTACCCTCCAAATTTTTAATTTCTCCGCCATTTTTTGCTTTTTTACAAAGATGACTGTACAAATTTCCCCCGTGTGATTGCTTGAGCTTTCAGCTACTAGTAATGTAAAGAACTGTACTCCTTAGCAGAAAGCAAATGACATTTGGCTTCATTGTCCCCGATAGCATTCTCTCTAGTTTGGCTTCTTTGAGTTGTTGCTGTGGTGGCTGTTGCCTGAGAAGCCCTGGAGACTGCTGTTTTATCCAAGTGGGTTAGCAGCCTGAATGGCTTTCAGATGATTCATATATACTTAGCATAAAGGCAGCTGGAAAAACTTTTCATAGAGAAGAGAAGAACTATATTTTTGAACGTAAATCCAACATCTGTCCCAATTTAGTTAGATTTTCCTAAGATGAAGAATGAGCTGTTTTCTAGCTGAGAAACCGAGATCTCCAGTTCATTTGTAATTTAAGGAAATCTTTGATTTACATACAATTTGTTTCATGTTTTCCCATGAAATGCATATAAAAGGAGAATTATCAAAATTAACTATGAAAATATGAGAGTCTGCCTTGATCACAGTCTGAGCACAAGTCTACACAATAAGTATGGCAAAATAGCTTTTTAGTTTTCTCATTTCCATAATCAAGTAAGGTTTTCAGAGCTTCAGGAAGCACCTTCAGTGAATTATTCCTTGGCCTTCAGCTGCAATGTGGCTGTTTGTTGAAATTCAAGTCAAATAAAAATGATTAATGAAAATCAAAAGCAGTAGGGTTTTGCCTACCTCTGCACTTTGTTTTCCCTGTCCTACTTTTTGTAATTGTTTAGGCTTCTCTTTTTTTTCCATCTTATGTTCCTGTTTCTTTCCACTGCCAAAACCAGACTGTTTTTCTCGTTCCATCTGCTGTTCATAATATACATAACCATATCAAACTGTGTTTCTGTGGTACTCTTTGTGTAGGGTCAGCAGGATTAGATTTTTATCAGCAAATTTCAATATATGTCAATTTCACCATACACATACATATCAATGAAAAAATATTTCCATCAATACTAATCAAAATTTACGGATAAGCAAAGTAAGGGCTTGACTACATGGCCCACTGGATCGACAGGCAGTGATCAATCCAGCGGGGGTCGATTTATTGCGTCTAGTCTAGATGCGATAAATCGAGCGCCAAGCGCTCTTCCGTCGACTCCGGTACTCCACCGGAGCAAGAAGCACAGGCGGAGTCGACGGGACAGCGTCAGCCGTCGACTTACCGCAGTGAAGACACGCGGTAAGTAGATCTAAGTATGTCAACTTCAGCTATATTATTCACTGAGCTGAAGTTGCATAACTTAGATCGATTCCCCTCCCCTCCACCCTCCAGTGAGATCAGGCCTTAGAAAAATGCTGCTTGAGATCTCATTAGTGTTTGATTTAAGGCTATTTATTTTGTATATTTTGAGCTGTGATGTTGACAGGTTGTGTTTGAACTGTTATAAAGCTTTAACTTTTTGAATCTCAGTGTCTACTGTCATTAAACAATTTATTGTCTGACCCCCTCATTGTGTGACTCTGCATAATTTCCCACAACTGTGAAAATGTAAATTGATAAAAATAAAAAAAAATACTCACAATGCTGATAATGAAGATAGAGGAAGGCAACAATAAGACAGATTCAGTGCACCTAAGAATATTACTCTGAAATATAAAGCACAAACAAATCACTTAGAAAAACTGAGCCTCAATTTTTCAGTACTTGATAGTGTAGGAGAATGATTCTAAATCACTAGAATTTACAACTTCCAAGTCTGGGTAAAAGACACCATGACATAAAACTAATATTCATGTAAACTCCTTTCATTTTGACAACAGTATCTCCCATCTCTTCATTTTTAAGCCCCAACTCTTCAACAATCATTTTGTCCACAATGAAATAACCCCATCATCTTACTCATTACCAGACGCTGGAATCCATCACCTTAAGTGAAATCCTGGCCCCATTGAAGTCATTGAAAGTTTTGCCATTTATTGGGGGCCAGGATTTCACCCCGGTCTTTCCATTTCAGAATCAGTCCAAAAGCTCTATCCTAGACTTCATATGTCCTCCATAAAATAGAGGTGCAGGGGAAATGATCCAGTTCCTCACACTCATCAAATATTCATCTCTCCTCTTCCTCCTCTCCTCACCACCTCTCATTGTATCTTGTCTTTCACTGGCCTCCTAATTAGTACATGCTCAATCGTTTCACATTTTTATTGCACTCCTCTTCATTCATACCATATCACATCTGCATAGGCTACCTGCATCCTCCATAATTTACTTGTATTTAGAAGAATAAGCTGCATTTGTTTTGGAGGTGTTTCAATTATATTTTCATATGAATGTTACTATATAAAAATAAATTATATTGTAAGGCTTGCAACCTAGTTGCAATTTCTGATATTTATTATTTTGTACTTTAACAATTATATATAATCTTCTTGTAATGATCAGATCCAACTTGATACAGTATGGCTCTATGCCCAGTAGTACACAGCTAATTTATATAGCAATATACTTCACTTCTAATCATCCAGTCTTGAAGCTTTTGTAATAATATGATAGCAGTGATTATATCTATATCTTCTGGTGTGTTGGAATGTCATGGTAACACTGACTTTCAACTAGCTACATAAGATATTTTAGTAGATAAATTATATTTGAACATATTTTTTGGTTCTAATAATCTAAAGAATACACAAAGAAGATCTTAAAAATTCTTAGAGGTGACCTTTAAAAATTGGGCTTGTGCCATTTTTAGCTTATTTATGATGTATAAAGGAAGCTTAAAAGAATGTTTTAAAACATCATTTCTGCATTTTTTTAACCTTAGAAATATTGGGAAAGTCAGGTTTGGTCTTCTCTATTATTGCTGAAGGACCTCTGAGAGGTTTGGGGAATATTTATTTTGACTTCTGCACCTTAATTGAAGAGGCAAGGGTATTGAACCTTTAACCAAGACTTCCTGTAACTTCACTTGCTAATTAACATTTTGGATAAAGATGTTAACACATACAAACAGTTTTAAACAGTCCCATTAAGATTCCTGTCTCTCTTTAGTTACTCATTGTTTACTCTCTTGGCTCTTTTGATGTGACCATTTCACTAGGTCTCCAAGTATCAAAGAATATTCCATGCTAGATTGAACCTGAATTTGCAGTGTAAATAAACAAGCAGAATTTAAAAACCACCACCTTTCAGGTCTTCCTTTTACATAATTAAAGAGGGCAAAAGCTCAGTTTTGAGGCCACCTTCAGTGTGTCTATATTATTTGGAATTTCCCACCTCAGATTAATATAGTACAATGGCTTTATTACTGTCTGGGAGACCCTATGTTTCTTTACCAAATGGACTGTGGTTCTTAAACCAGGGATGAAACCTGACCCCACTGAAGTCAAAGGGAGCTTTGCTATTGACTTCAGTCAGACCAGGATTTAACTTCAAAGTTTTTTCATTTCTTCCATGCAGTGGACTGAGCCATGATGAGAAGCTTTGACTGCTAAATTTTAATTTGGCGGCTTAGTTTTAGTTAGAAAGGTACTACAACTCTTTTTTGTCAGAGAGAAATGCTTATGGCTCAGCAGATTTATTAGTGGTGTCACTTAAAAGCCTACTAATATAACTAGTGATAAATAAATAAGGTTACCACATTTTCTTCAGTTTTATCATTTACTTCCCTAAACTTACTGCTAGTTCCTTGAATTGTGCAAATACTGAAGATATTTAGAGCTACCAAAGTAATCCCTTTTTCTGATGTCCCCTGATCATGTATATTTCCTTAATCATAACATTGTTGTTAAATTAGGTTTTCTTTAACACAGGTAAAGCTTCCTGCTATAAACCCCAAATACCCAAACAGAATACCACCCTCTACTGCAAATAAGGAATTCCACGGGGGAAATAGGCTTTATTTTCCACCTATGTAAGTAGCACACACATTGTATTAACTAAGGCCCTGATTCTGAAAACATTTTAACTTTACTCACTTATATAAATGTTTGTGGGATCAGGGTTTATATCTGTAATGGGCCTGAGCTACTTTGACTCTCAGGCTACCACATGTACTATCTGAAATATTAAAATGGTTTTATAAGTAACTTAAGTCATGTTATTTAATTTTTAGGATGTACCATTAAATATAACTACAAAATTGAAAAAGTAAGCACACACAAGTCAGTACATTCAAAACTTTTAGGTTCCTACAGTGATGTTTATTGTGCACATCCAGTACTTTCTTGTTGTTGTTTTTTTTTAAAACAGAAGAGTTTTTTTTAAAATAGTGATTGTTTTTGGTTCTCAGTGCAATCCAGTGAATGGACCATAATGTCCATTATCACTATTTGTATTAAAGTAGTGTGCAAAGAATCCAGTTAAGATTGAGACTGTTGTTTGGTCTGGGTTCTGTATAGACACATTAAGTTACCATCGTGGCTTGAAGAGTTTACCATCTAATTTAAGACAAGACACAAGTGGTGTAACAAACTATAGGAGGGAGAACCAGGGTAACTGATATGAACATGTGATTACATCAATTAGCTATGCGTGTAATTAGATGGTTTCAAGTTGTTAAAAGAATACTTATTTTAATTATTATAAAATACAAAGGAATAAATGTATAGTTCCAATATGTTTTATAATCTATGCTTAATAATTTGAACAAAAACATTATGTATATATAATGGCAAAAATGGAAATAGAAAATGCCACATTTATGTAACTTTGGGTATTTCTACACAGCATTTTAGAATGAGTTGCCTTTCTGGGTTGGCAGACATGGTAATGGGACTCAGGCTAGCCCTCTAAAAGCAATTGTCTAGACAGCACTTTGAAGTTGTAGCTCAGACGGAAGCCTATGCTCTGAAGCCCACCCCTCTCCGTAGGCTTCAGAGCTTAAACCGCAAATTAAAAGCGCTGTCTGTACAGCAATTTTTAGAGTGCTAGTATGAGCCTTGCTAGCCCAAGCCTGTCAACCCAGGCTGGGAGGCTCACACCAAAATGTGTGTAGCTATACCCTTAGAGTTAACATTGCTTAGGAATCTAGTTTTTGAACTTGTTGACTTTTATTTGCTTTACTTCTCCATTTCTGACATGAATTACCCTTTTCATCTCACTTTACCATTCTGCTATAGGGCCAAATCTTGCAGCCCTCAATCACACAAATCTCCCATTAATTGAGTTTTGTTGAATGAGGACTACAAAATTTTGTCTCTTAATTATGATAAAAACTATGGTTAATTATGATTGATTATGCAAACCTTATGGCATTATTTTATAAGAAGCATGTTAAATTCATATTATGCTAATTAAACCATGGGAAAATAAATAATATAAATGACATTTCTGTTTTTGTTATTTACTTGCATATAAAAGAACTTGGTATAAGATGCCACTCTCCTTTCTGTAAAATAAAATGGTTGCTGCCAATTCTTTCTTATGTTTTATTTCTGAACTCTTGTCTGATATATATTTTATTTTTATTTATTTTTGTATAGGCCTGGTCAGAAAAACAATGAACCAGTAAACTTCAGCAAACTGATTAGCAATGGTTACAGGGACGATTGGATTCAGCAGCGTAATGACTGGGAGAAAAAGATTCAGCAAACCTCAAAAAATAACGAGCAGCCTGAAGGTGAAGTGTATTGTGACTATTTTTTTCTTTAATTTAGCAGTTATCTAAAGTTAGTAACCAAGATTAGCTCTATCAACTCACACATCTTACTTTTGAATATAATTACATTTACTTTTTTATTTTGCTCTAACTATGTCAATATGGGCCCAATTTAAAAAATACATGTGACTTTAATTGTAGAGGCAAAGTTGTCAGTGGCTTTGTATATCTTTTAAGTTGTGAAAGTATGCTTTGGTTTTGTCTTGTGGCTAAATTCTGCTT
>NW_020664530.1:10479735-10498223 GCF_002925995.2 Terrapene triunguis
TGAGAGTTTTTCCTCAGTGAAGAGTGCAGGATTGGGCCCCAAACTTCCTGCCCCTGGGAAATATATATATCTCCACTCCTAGCACATTTTTATCATTTTCCTTATTGAGGTAAAGAAAACATTTAGCTTCTCAGCAACATCTGTCATGTTTTCCCAATAGTGTCACAAGGGGCCTGAAGTCTCTCTCACTGACCTCTTGTTCTTTAAATACTTGGGAACTTTTTTCTTGTTTATTTTTGTGTCTTTTACAATTTTTCACTTCTGTCTTTGGTATCCCGATGATTCTTACATTGCTTTTACTTTAAATATATTGTGTATTTTCTCAATAGCAATCACATTATTGATTTGATTTTTTTTAGCTTATACTCCTTTGCAATTTGGGTCTTAGATATGGGTCTAAGTGCTTAGGTCACACAGAAAGTCTGTAGGAACACAGGGAAATCTCCTGAATCCACATCCTCACTATTTTACACTGGATGACTGAATAAAATATATTTGTTTTCAGTACCCTACATTTTCTTCCAACACCTCAAAGAAAAGCCCCTGTTCCTTCTCCAGGTAATGCAGCAGCTATTTTTTTCTGCAAAATACTGTTGTATAATTAGTATTTATTTTAAGAATGTAACACCCTTTTAATACCTAGATTGTAAGTATAATATGCATATTACAGTTAACTGTTTAATTTCTACCAAAATACATATTCTTATTGCACTACTGGTGTACACAGACTTGTTCAGTTGGTGAGCTGTGGCAATCAAGTAACTGGTTCCCAGCCCCAAAGGGCTTACATTGAGTCACAACCTGATATTATACAGAATACTAAATACAGAACAGAATAGCAGGCAGTATTGTAGTTGAAGAATAAATGAGCTTTAAGGATATCTTTTTAGCTAGATCTTTCAAATTATAATGTTAAAGAATACTTTCTAATTAACTTTTTAAGCTCACATCTTTAGGTAAAGAAAGAATTGTAAATTGAATATATTCCTCCATTTGGTTCTACTAAGTGCATATTTTTCTAACCTTTCATTAGTTTCCAGTAGAAAGTAGCCTGGAGAGCTATTTGACCTCTTTATGTGCCTGAGAATTCCTATCTGAATGTCCTGGTGACAAAGTGAAGCAGCAGCCTTCAAAGGTTTACAAGATCCCAGCCTATCATGTAACTGGGTGGGGTATATAAGAAAAAGAAAGCTAAGCAGAAGGGTGTGTTTTCTCTTTTTTTTTTTTTTTTTTTTTTTTGGGCAGGTGGAGGGAGACTGTGCCTCTGGGGCGTATAGTCAGCATTTGTCAGAGTTTCTCTTTGTTGCAGTTAACTGAAGTACCTATGCTCCAGTTGCCTGGCTCAAGTGAGAATAGCTACATTGCAAAATAATACACAAGCTGTTGTGTTCACACTGGTGCTGCACCCCCTTGTGTGTGCTGCTAGTGTTTCTGGGGGGTTGTCCCATGGTTCTTTGCACTGCAGTAAGCGGAGCCACTTTATGAATTCTTTCCCAGGGAATTGTGGGAGAATGTCTGTCCTTTCTGGGCAGATGGTAGGAATTGTGGGAAGGGATTGGAGGCCTAGAGGCACTAGAGTGAAGTTAGCTTGTGTCCACATTGCAGAGTGGTCATGTTAGCCACTGATGAGCTGTGATAACTTGAGCTTTAGATTAAACATCCTCCAGTTCAGAGTTTGTCTGTGTGTGTGGATGGGACTCAAATTAGGGGCAACACTCAAGTTAACTTTGCAGTGAAGACAATCCCTTAATTATGTTGTTTTATTATGGTGCTGTTTAAGCCCTTTGTTTCAAACAATAAATCATGCCCTGGGGCAAAGGCTTTAAAAAGACTTGGGCATGGTATTTGCATCCCTTCTCTGGCTGGTGAAACTGCCCACCAATATACAGTTCTGTTAGTTCTGGACACTGGATGCTCTATTCACATGGGTCATATGGGGTTTACCAAAGGAATTAACTTCAGTAAGAGACTGCTTGGCAGTAGCTTGCTTCTTATCTACAACTCCGAGGGGGCATTTAAGGAAGCTAAGAAGCTCCCACATCTTCAGTATGTCTTCCCTGAGGGAGGCTGTGGGATTCCTTAGTCCTGAGTTGTGATATTTACGAAGAAGCCCAATAGTGGTGGTCAATTTCCTTTAGCCTATGTCTACACCGCAACTTGGAGCACGCCTCCCAGCCCAAGTAGATAGACTTGTGCTAGCAGTGCTCAAGTCAGCACGCTAAAAATATCAGCAGGGCAGCACTGAGGGAGGCTACTGAGAGCTATAGTCACCCCAAAATTTTCATTAGCCCCTCCATAGCCACCCCGTAGCAGCTGCTGTTCTGCAGCTGCCCAACTCTGAAGGCAGAGCAGAGAGAGTGGCAGCTGCTGGCTGGGCGCACACCTCCAGCAGCAACGGAGAAGTACGCCCGGGCGGGAGGCTGGGGTCCCTGAGAGCAGCCCTCAGTCTGTGTCCCCGCCTGCCAGGGTGCATCGCCCAGGGTCCAGGACTCCCCACAGTGGCGTGGACTGACCCACTCTGGCCCAGGCTACTGGGCCCTCTCCCCATGGTCGCTGATTCCCAAGGGCTCTGCTGGCCCTGAACCTGGGTCCCCCTACCCAGGCAGGTCTTACCAGCTGTGAGCAGCCAGCACCCTGCACTGCCTCACTCCAGCTTTCAGCCTCTGACCTGGGCAGGGGGAAGGGCCATGAAGGGGGTGGGGCCATGGAGGGGGTGAAGTCTCATGGTGGGGGGAGCACAGCCCCCCCTGAATTTTCTGTCTGGCCCATCTCAGCCCCCCCCCCCCCCCCCCGGGAAGAGGCTGGTGCCACCCCTGAATATCTGAGTGGATGTTGTGACTCCAGTTGCAGCTTGTTCCCTGTAGGCTTGAGAGCCCAAGCCCCAAGGTTCATACTGCTATTTTGAATGGGCTAGCTCAAGCCAAGCCCCACTAGTGCAAGTCAGTCTACATGGGGGCGGGGGAGAGGCTCGCTCTCAGGTGCAGTGTAGACATACCCTGCAGTGATCTTAGCAGGGTGACCAGAGGGCAAGTGTTAAAAATCGGGACATGGTGTGAGGGGTATTGGGTGCCTATATAAGAAAAAGCCCCCAAAATCGAAACTGTCCCTATAAAATCGGGACATCTGGTCACCCTAGAACTTAGGCATGTCTGTGACTGACTCAGTTCTTAATAAGACAAAGTCTAGGAAGGAAGCAAAATGTGGAGACAGCAGGAGCGATCGGAATTTTTTTCTTCTCACCCACTTTCCTGCTGTGCCAATCAATTAATAAGAGAAGTATGTTTAGGGAAATCCTGATCTTCCTGTCTGCAAGAACACAAGTATTAAAGGAAATGATTCTGGAGCAATGCCAATGGTAAGTGAGCAAGAACCATTCAATTAAATAAAATCAATCCTACAAAAATCTTATTTGTAGAGAGGCTCAACTGCACTCCTCATTGTTCCATTTTCCCAAATATCAAATCTGACATCCAGTTTATAGATGCAACCTATTTATAGATATTTTGATGGTGCTCATCACCATGGGGAGTGCCTCAATGCTTATCTAAACATATTCCCGAGAGTTGAAAATCTGATTCTGTGGTGATATGCAACACAACATTGCTTGGAAATTAAACAATTCACCATTTTAAAGGGAAAAACTGATTTCTGCCCCCTCCAATTATTTCCAAATCTGATATATGTGTCTTTTAAACAACTCATTCTCCTACCATACTTGGGTCAATATGGATTAAGATTGCTAATGTTTTAAATTATCTTGGTTCACCTCCTTTGTTTCCTATTAATAACATTTCCGCTTTTTTGCCAAAGCAGGGAGGGATTGGCTAGATTAAGCAGCTTCCCTCTAAGCATGCTAGCTTTTGTGGATTGCTTTCCTATCTCTCCCCATTCATTGCATAGGGAACCTGAGCAACTAACTCAGGTTCTGTGTATTGCAGTGTTGTTTTTGTGATTTTTTAGGTGTCTAAAAGGTGCCATTATGTTCAGTGTTGCAATGACTAAGTCCCTTTGTGGATCAAGGTCAAATTGTTTAGACACATGGTGGTACATATGCCATCAAATCTAGTTTATACATTATATGCAAACTCTAGAAAGAAATTGACATGTATGCTTACACTCACTCCATACACATACATGCTGGCTCAGAGCCTGATCCCATTGAAAAATATTGGTTACATGGCAAATCCCCCATTGACTTCAAAGGGACCTGAATTTGTGCTACTGTATACACATACTGTGCACATTTGAATGGTACACACACATCTACACATCCTGTTCAACAACACTGCATCATTTTATGTTTTAGACATGTCTGTCCCAGCATATTAGAGAGATACGCTAGGGGCTGTAATATCTTTTAATGGATCAACAACAGAATAACAGAAGTTGGTCCAATAAAATATATTACCTCCCCCACCTGGTCTGAAACAAAAGTAAACACACATCCCATTGTGCGCACACAGTCATATACATCCAATTCCCCTCACAGTTAAACATGTCCTAATATACACAAGGCCAAATACACACAATTTGTTACACTTGTGTGATTGTGTGTGTATTGGGGTATGTACAGTTTTAAACACACAATTATACACACTTGTAAACACACATACTTCCTGATACACAATAAATTGACTATATACCCATCTTATCACACACGTAATTAACACTCCCTAGTCCATACAGACACACACACATACATTGCCGTTACCCACAGTTACTTGCACAAACATCTTGTTACAGACAGTTACAGCATGCACACAGAATGAAACACACAGCTATCCTGCTGTACACACACACTCACACACACCCTTTGTTGCATACACACACGTCACAGGCACATCCTGGGAAACCACAGGCTGAAACCCTCCCCCCCCGTCACAGTCACAGTCTCCGGCCCGGCTTTTCCAGCATTGCTCAGCCTGGGCTGGAGAAACAGACAACTCATCCCGACCCGCAGGGCCAGGAAGGGCCCCGCCTCTCCCCAGACACCGCCGCGCCTCCGTGCATTGTCGCACGGCAGCAGCAGGTGGCGGTGGCAACAGCCAGCCCAGCAGCAGCAGCACCAGGCGGAGAAGGCAGCGGGGACGGGGACGCAGGGAGACCAGAGCCCCCAGCCGGTACCGACCCGAGAGGCACCGCAGCAGCAGCAACCGCATCCCTCACCTGCCGCAGGTGAGCGACCCTTCTCCTGCCCTTCTCCACACGGCGCAGGCTGCGAGAGGGGGCCAGGCAGAGCCGCTGCAGCAGCGCTGGGGCGGGGCTACGTGCCCTTCCCGGGGCCAGAAGGACAGGAGGAGCCCGAGCGGCGGCGGGGCTGGGCGATGCCAGGAAGGGGCACTGAGGACATAGAGCAAGGTGCTTACGGCGCTAGGTTTCCTGGAACCGGAGCGAGGGAGGAGTGTAAAGTATCCGTGCCGTTGCTAAGGGCATGCTGCTAGCACACTTCCTGCCGCTCCCTAGTCCCGGAGCTTGGTCCAGCAGCAGCAGCAGCAGCACCCATCTCTTCCCTCCTCTGCCAGAGACCTGACTCCCCTGTTTCTTTTCCAGCTTGAAAACCAGTGCAACAGCTTGTGCCATTCAAATACTATTGAGAGCGACTGGAATTGGGCAGCCGCTGGAGTTCAGCTTCTCCTTCCAAGCAAGGTAGGTTACAGCTGATGCAACTGAAGCCAAGCAATGCCCTCCTTTGACTGTGCAGAGAGATGCGTAGTGTGTCGATTGCTATTGTGCCCAATATACGGCATTTCTAGTTAAAATTCCAGTACTGGAAGCCCTTTGTGGGAACTGGGATTTCATTTATTTGTCTTTCTTGACTATAACAGCATTTAAAAGAGAACTGGATAAATTCATGGAGGTTAAGTCCATTAATGGCTATTAGCCACGATGGGTAAGGAATGGTGTCCCTAGACTCTGTTTGTCAGAGGGTGGAGATGGATGGCAGAAGAGAGATCACTTGATCATTACCTGTTAGGTTCACTCCCTCTGGGGCACCTGGCATTGGTCACTGTCGGTAGACAGTATACTGGGCTAGATGGACCTTTGGTCTGACCCAGTATGGCCGTTCTTATGTTCCTCCCCTTGCTGATGAGGAAATGAATCTTAAAACCAACAGCATTGTACTGTTCTTTTATGAAATGCCAGAATTTTTGCTGGTACTGGTAGAGAGCTTTATGGGGTCAGATGTTTGGCTCGGGAGGTAGTTTTTCTTTGGAGCAAAGTATACCCATGTTTCACAATTAGACTAACAGATCAGCTACAGGTTCCTCCTTATACACGTGAAGAAACCTATACTGAACTATCATTATATGAGTGATATATAAGTATGCATACAATATGAAGGGAAAGCCTGCTGCAGAAGTGCTATATAATGGAAGCAATCACTTAAGGATGAGGAAAAATATGCTCATACTGCAAATTGAGGGCCTAACCAACTCCTGTTAATGTCAGCAGGAGTCATTCCAATGAGTTTAATAGGAGATGGATCAGAACCTGAGTATTAGCTCCTACTTTAAAAAAATACTAGTAAGACATTAATCAAAGAAAGCCACAGTAAAAATTATGGGCTTTGCATAGTTGTAAAATAGTAATCATCAGATCTGAACACTGATTAAAATAGGGAGTCTACTTCTAGGTTTGAAATTTGCACCTGTTTTGTACTATATACTGTGTACCTTCTTCAGAAAACAATAATTTCTTAACACCTATCTAATGTCACTGGTATCATAGAAAAGGAAGATTGTTAAAATAGTTTCCATGGCTATCATAAATGGAAATTTTTCTTTTAAGTAATGTTTTCTATTTTAGTAGATTTTATTAATCTATGTATCTAGCGATCTATAACACACTAGCGTATTGAAGTGAATATTGATTCCTTAGTAAAGAGGATTAAAGCTCCAAAATTAAAAGTCCTGAAAATAATTTAAATAGTTGAAAATTTACTTCAAAAATCATTTAATCATTCATCAGTTTAGGCACTAAACAGGATGTGAAAGACTCCTTCTCCATCTGGGATCAAATGCAGCCTGTATATTAGTTATACAATTATACATTCTTATTATTGGAAATAATATAATTCCAGTTCTCTCACATACTTGGATCAATAATTGCCTAAGAATTGTAGCATGATTTTATGCAAACATTAACCCATTTAACAATTATGTTCTTCCTCTATTAAGTACTTGTAATGATGCCTGACTATAACCACAGAGGCAAGTCCATGGAGTTGGACCAGTGTAACTGGTGATGAAATTTGACCCAGTACTTTTATAGTTTACTGCAATGTCTCTATACATTTAATATAGTTTTTTTTGATAAAGCTGATTACCCTAAATAAAGGAAAAACCCTTCCTCTAAGCATCAGCACATTTCCAATACTCAGTAACTTGTTATGAGCGGGGTAAAACCTGTTATAAGTTGAGTTAAAACCCCAGTTAACATAACTGTGAGCATAAGCCCCCACCTAAAACAACCTGCCCTATGTGAACCTGCACAGGAACTTTTGTCTGAATATTATTATGGGTAGGTTGTGTGTGTGGGTGTGTAGAGAGAGATCACACACAAACTGAGGACAGAGGGGCGTGTGTGTGTGTGTGTGTGTGTGTGTGTGTGTGGGTAGAGATCACATACAAACTGAGACAGAGGGAGAGGCAAGAAAGCCAAGTAGGAGCTCTGAGCCTCTAATCACAGTGTGACCCTGGAAAAAAGCTAGAGAGAGCACTTTTGGGTCTGGTGTTGGCTCATGACGCGTGGGGGTGGAGACTAAGGCTTTGTCTACACTAGTACTTTTGTTGGCAAAGCTTTTATCGGTCAGGGGTGCAAAAAGAACACCCCCCCAACTGAAAGTTTCACTGACAAAAGCACCCGTGTGGGCAGTGTTATGTCAGCAGGAGATGCTCTCCCGCCGACACAGCTACACCACTCATTGGAGGGCGGTTTGATTATGTCGACAGGAGAGCTCTCTCCCACCAGCATAAAGCAGTTACTCAGGAGACCTTACAGCGGCACAGCTGCAGCGGTACATCTGTGTCATTGTAAGGTCCATAGTGTAGGTCCACACTACCCACCCGATTCGGTGGGTAGAGATCGATCTTCTGGGATCGATTTATCGCGTCTCATCTGGATGTGATAAATCGATCCCAGAAGTGTTCCCCCGTCGACTGCGGAACTCCTGCTCGCCGAGAGGAGGAAGCGCTGTCGACGGGGGAGCTTGCCTGCGCCGCGTGGACCCGCAGTAAGTAAACTTAGTTCGATCTAGGAAACGTCGACTTCAGCTATGCTATTCTCGTAGCTGAAGTTGCGTTTCCTAGATCGATCCCCCGCCCCAGTGTGGACCAGCCCTAAGAAATTGCTCCTTTTGTTCTTGGTTCCTTCCATATTCAGAGACACAGGACTTTGCTCATTCCTTGTTAGTAAACAGACTGCATCGAAGAAAAATACTGGACTCCATCAATTTCTACTTCCAGCTGGAACATCCCCAGGCCCCCAAACTTTTCACTAGCCACTGGAGTCAAAAAGGGGCAACACACTTCTCTTTTTCCACATGTAAATATTCAGGCTTTTTTCATCAGATCTTCTCTGTTTCTTTCTCGGAAATAATTTATTTTGTAATTTTGTTGCAAAATCTGACTCTTTCCTTCTATTGCAGTCATTAGGTTGAGTGTTTCTTTAAGGAAGAGATTTGACTCAATAGTGTTCACTTCCCATGTATTTTTTACTTACAGGATTTGGGCTCAGCAATGATGCAGAACTTCCTTTACGACATTTTATAATTTGTCTTAGTCATACAGAATGTGTCAATTCTATTTTGCATAAGAATGACAAAAATGTCTTTGTGTAGTTCAAGTTCTGATGCAGGGATATTTAATCCACTGGCATCAGCTGTAAAACTGTCCATATTAATTTTGGGTAAATGCATATTTAAAAAAAATCTAATGGTCAGATGGTCACATTGTTGAAATTTCACAATTTTTGAAGGGGCTGTATTATGTGTGGAACTTATTATTAATGTTTTTATTTAATTTTTTGGAGTTAAGATTAATGCCTATATAGACTAGATGCAACATCTGTGTTACAGTTAATTAAACTAATTTTAAAATGGGACTACGCAGTGTGTAAAATTAAGCATACGTGTAGATCTTTGGAGGATCAAGGCCTTATTTTGTCACTGAAGTACCATACACTGTTTTCTTCCTTCAGGTCTATCTGTATAGAATGGCACCTGGTGTAACAGCTGAGAAGAAGACTGAGGATGAACAGTCATCAAAGTAAGAACCAAAACTAATTTCAATATCTACTTTGAATTTATATAAACGTACCACTTTTAACTCCTCCCAAATAGCATGTTTTTCATTTCACAACCTAATTTTTTAAATAGTAGAACTCTACAGAACATATGTGGACTGTGGCCAGGTCTAAGCTCAAAACTTTCGCTGCTATTGTAATATCAGTTAGGCATGTGATTTCTTTCCAATATTTTTGTCCTGGGAAAAGCATTATTGAGGACTCAGTTATACTGGCAAAAAAGTGAGTTGGCAGGTATAGTTTTATTTAGTTCAGACAACAGCACTCTTGTTGTGTAATATAAGTTGTGTCTAAATTAGAAGGGTTTGCCAGAATAGCTATACCAGTATACTTATACTGAAAAATCAAGTGTAGACTAGGCCTGTGCATGAAATCCTGGTTCAACTGAAGTCAATGGGAGCTTTACCATTGACTTGAATAGTGCCAGAATTTCATCCCATGTATTTTGGAATTTTGAACAAATATGTCAATCCACTTATCTCATTCTTTCTTTAGATTTATGTTGGTATAAGAAAATGAGTGTCAAAGATTAATGGTTAGCCCTCAGATATTTTTATTTACTTAGCTGGCACCTAAAATGTGGGAGGCACTTTACACAGATACAAGAGGAAAAGTTCTCTGCTCTGAAGAGCTTACTATGTAATGCTTCAATCCTGCAAAAACTTTACTATCATAAACTCATGGTACTACTTGTTGTAGTAAAGTTAATGACATACATAAGTGTTTGCAAGATTGGAGCCCAAGGCCCTAGGTGTCTGTGGGTGCAGGGGTCCATCTGTACGCATCTGATTACAGGGGTGTGGCCCTATAAGGACAAAATGCAGACAGAGGGAGAGAGGGGAAACAATTTTAAAGCCAATCATGCAGACAATGCTGTTGGAACAGGCCTTGTGAATTTGACAATATTTGTGGATTTTTATATATATACACATACACATACACATACAGGGCCGGCTCCAGGGTTTTGGCCGCCCTAAGCAGCTAAAAAAAAAAAAAAAAAAGCCGCGATCGCAATCTGCGGCGGCAATTCGGTGGGAGGTCCTTCGCTCTGAGCAGGAGTGAGGGACCGGCCGCCGAATTGCCGCCGAATAGCTGGACGTGCCGCCCCCCTCCAGAGTGGCCGCCCCAAGCACCTGCTTGCCAGGCTGGTGCCTGGAGCTGGCCCTGTGTATATATTTATATTAGGGCTGTTGATTAATCACAGTTAACTCACACAAGTAACTCAAAAAAATTAATCATGATTAATCACAGTTTTAATCCCACTGTTAAACAATAGAATAACAATTGAAATGTATTAAATATTTTGGATGTTTTTCTAGATTTTCATATATATTGTATTCTGTGTTGTAATTGAAATCAAAGTGTATATTATTTTTTATTACAAATATTTGCACTGTAAAAATTATAAATAAAAGAAATAGTATTTTTCAAAAATATTTAAATAAATTGAATTCTATTATTGTTTAACAGTGTGATTAATCACGTGATTTTTTTTTTAAACGAGAGATTAATCAATTAATTTTTTTAATAGCTTGACAGCCCTAATATTAATCCTGTGATTAAAACAATTAATCGCAGGATTAATCGTACTGTTAATAATAGAATGCCATTTATTTTTGGATATTTTCTACATTTTCAAATATATTGATTTCAATTACAACACATGATGAAGGGATATACAAATGTTTAGCATATCTGGCACGTAAATACTTTGCAATGCTGGCTACAAAAGTGCCATCTAAATGCCTGTTCTCACTTTCTGGTGACATTGAAAATAAGAAGAGGGCAACATTATCGCCTGTAAATGTAAACAAACTTGTTTGTCTCAGCAATTGTCTGAACAAGAAGTAGGACTGAGTGGACTTGTAGGCTCTGAAGATTTACATTTTTTTTTTTACATAACTGCACTCAAAAACAAAACAATCTACATTTGTAAGTTGCACTTTCACGACAAAGAGCTTGCACTATAGTACTTGTATGAGGTGAATTGAAAAATACTATTTCTTTTGTTTATCACTTTTACAGTGCAAATATTTATAATCAAAAATAATATACACATTTTGATTTCAATTACAAGATAGAATACAATATATATGCAAATGTAGAAAAACATCCAAAATATTTAATACATTTCAATTGGTATTCTATTGTTTATCAGTGCTATTAAAACTGCAATTAATTGTGATTAATTTTTTTTGAGTTAATCACGTGAGTTAACTGCGATTAATCGACAGCCCTAATATATAGATAGATAGATAGATAGATATAGATATATACAGAGAGAGAGAGAGAGAGATTTTAGCGTATTACAATTTACTTCATTGTGTCTTGGGTTGCGCTTTTATCACAAAAGGGCTGGTATCCAAATAAAAAGAAAGTGTTTTCTGCATGTGCAAAAACAAACTGTTGAATGATTCTAAAACACATCCTATTTGAATCTTGTAGTGACTCCAGCAAATATCACGATAGTCAAGTAATTGCTCTGTATCATTGGTACAAAGAGGTTAAGTCCCACATAATCTGGCAGAAATAGTTCTGAATGATACTGTGGAGTATTGGTCTGGGGACACTGATTGTCCAAAGCCACAATCTGCAGGGCCAGCTGGGCCTTTCTGATGATGTCATAGCTGTTCATCAGCACTCTCTATGGCATGGCTGTGACCTCATCATCCCTACACCAAGTTTGTTAAATAGGGGGAGGGATAAGTAGGGGAACAAAGGTAACCCAAATACTCTCTGGGGACAGTTAGGACCAGTCAGATGTTGGGAGAGGGCATTGCTAAACTGCCCAAAATGCCAATCTGCTTTTTCAGCCATTTTCTCTTGTTAAAGCCAACTGTTGCTTAATGAACATTTAGTGAATTGATTTTGAAAGGGCGATTTGTCACATTGTGTGGGATGGGTCAGTTTAAAACAGTGGTGTAGAAGTAAAAAAAGAAGTAGGTAAGCTAACCTAAACTAAACTCCATATTTCCCAAATGAGAAATGGGCAACTCTGTTTATCCTTGACTATACTACTGATTAAAACTGACACTTTTCCTTCTTCAGCCCCTTCCCACAACCTCACAGATCTGCCTCTCTGTAGAGGATGGGATGGGGAGAAGGGGACTACATAGCCCAGGGAATCTTAGAGAGAAATTGTCAGGAAAAAAATTAAACTATTCATATATTCAACTTGTTAGGGGAAAAATGTTTATAACTTTTCCCTATTTTCTCCAATTTTTTCACTGGGAAATAATTTCCCTTCTGGAAGGATATGTTACATAAACCTCCATAAAATTGATTTGTCGTTTTTTAAAGACTAAACCTAAATTTACTAAGCCATATTCCCAACAGAAATGAGCCACTCCAGGGTATGCATTACTGAGGGTATGTGTACGCTGCGGAGACTATACCAGCATAACCCTCTAGAGTAAACACAGCCTACAGTGACTGAACGTTTTTTTTCTGTCATTGTAGGAACACCACCTCCCTGAACGATGATAGCTACCTCAACGGAAGCATTGTTCTGTCCACATAGCTACATCTACACTGGATGTTATTTCGGCATAGCTACATTGGTCAGAGCTGTGGTTTTTTCATACCCCTGACTGACGTAACTATGCTGATATAACTTTCAAGTGTAGACAAAGCCTAAGCTATTAGTTCATGATTCTGGGTGCAGAAGGCGCTGGGCCTTTGGCCTCGTGTGTCATAAATAGGGTTGCCAACCCTCCGGGATTGGCCTGGAGTTGCCAGGAATTAAAGATTATGTCATGTGATGAAATCTCTAGGAATTCGTCCAACCAAAATTGCAACCCTAATCACAAAGCACTTTGAGGTGTACACCAAGAGTCTACACCAGTTTCTGGCTAATAGTTAGAGTTTCCAGCTTGCTATGGCTTCACTTTGTAAGCTGACTTTTGTAAAGTTTCCATGGCCTAATACAGAAGTTGCATATATAATTTTCCTCTATCCAGTCTGCATTCAACTTAATGTGAGGATATCATAAAGTGTCATGGATTTGAATTTTCCCCATTGCTCTTGGCATAGTCTAATTCCTCAGTCAAGGATGGATGCGCCATCTCTTTTCACTAACAGCTCCTCTGACTAGTTTCTAGACAAATGGTTTATCAGTCTTTATTTAAAAAAACACAATGAAGAGTACTCATGGCACCTTAGAGGCTAGTCTCTCAGGTGCCACAAGGACTCCTCATTGTTTTTGCTGATACAGACTAACATGGCTACCACCCTGAACAACCTGACTTTATGTGTCTTTTCTTCCCTTTCTGTTCGTTTTTACACTTTTCTCTGTTTTCTCTTATCGCTTCTGTATTTTCCCCCCTACTGTGTTGTCTCTGATTTCCACTTCTTCCCCGTTGTCTCTCTCATCTCCTCTTTCAGATCCCCGTTTGTGTTGTCACCAATCTCACCAGCTCCTACTTAGATTCTGTCATTGCTTTCCTCCCACTACGGTCTGGGTGCATGGCTCCAATGGATCCACTCTGCTTGGGATTCCCACTGGGACTGCCCCTGAAATCCTCAAGAAGGTGGGAGGGCTGGTCAAAGTATCTTGATGTTCGTCCATCCTTATCGATGAAGACCTCAACAACTCATTCTTTCGATGACCGGGCTCTGTGCGTCCGAAGATGACTGATCAGTCCGATTCGGGCATGGAACGTCCTGTCACACATCGGGTAGACATGTAATGGCACTGTCGATAATGTACGAGCAGCTCTGGACTTGCGCAGGTCACGCTTTTTTTCAGCCTCAGCAATACGCCTCGCCTCAGAGGTATTACTGCCTGTGAGAATGAGGCTGTGCCATGCTGGACGGTTCAGTGCGAAGGTTTCCCATGTGGCGGTGTTGATCTCGAAAGACTTCAAAGAGGTCTTCAGCGTGTCCTTGAACTGCTTCTTTTGTCCTCCATGGGAGCGCTTTTCCTGAGTGAGTTCTCCGTAGAAGAGCTGTTTAGGAATGCGTTCGTCTGACATTCTCACGACATGTCCAGCCCACCTGGTCTGGGCTCTCATCAGCAATGTGTGAACTGACGGCAGACTGGCTCTAGTAAGGACATCAGTATCGGGCACTTTGTTCTGCCATCTGATTTTTAGAAGCTTTCACAGACAGGAAATGTGGAAGTGATTGAGCCTTCGTGCATGACTCCGATAGACAGTCCACGTCTCACAGGCGTACAGCAGAGTTGAAAGCACCACTGCTCGGTAGACCTTCAGCTTCGTTGGTAGGCTGATCCCTCAATGTTCCCAAACATTGGAGCACAATCGGCCAAATGCAGAGCTGGCTTTAGCAATTCTGCAGTTTACTTCATCATCGATTGACACTGCTCGGGAAAGGGTACTGCCCAGGTACGTGAAGTAGTCCACTGTCTGAAGTCTCTGTCCATTTACAGTGATGGACGGTTCTGGGGCGTGGGGAGCTGGCTGGTGCATGACCTCAGTCTTCTTGATGTTAATGGTGAGACTGAAGTTGTTGCATGCAGTTGAAAACTTGTCCATACTGGCTTGCATTTCCAGCTCTGTACTAGCATTCAGAACACAATCATCGGCAAAGAGAAAGTCTCGAAGTACAGTTTCCTTCACCTTGGTGATGGCACGCAGTCGCCTCAGATTGAATAGTTTCCCGTCAGTTCTATACTTCAGGCCTACTCCTTCAGTGCAGTGTTGAAAGGCATCAGTCAAAGCGGCAGAGAATATCATGCTGAACAAAGTGGGTGCTAAAACACACCCTTGCTTGACGTTGGTGACTGGGAAGGCCTCAGATGTTTCACTGTCATCTAGGACACGAGCCATCATACCGTGATGAAATTGACGTACCATTCGTATAAATCTGTCTGGACAGCCAAATTTGGACATGATCCTCCACAGGCCCTGGCGACTGACAGAGTCAAATGCTTTCGTGAGGTCCACAAAAGTTGTATAGAGTTCACGATTCTGCTCTTGACATTTCTCCTGTAGCTGACGCACAGCGAAGATCATGTCAAAATATAATACAGCCTCAGACCATATGAACTTTGCTGCAGTTTCTTCATGTGGCAGGAGGGTGTGGTGCACATTGTACCTGCCTGCCACAACCCTATCCTCACCTCCTCCCTAGCCTTGGCTCCACAACCAGTTTCAATACTTAATATTAAATTATTTTAGGCAGGGCTGGTAGCACTCCCTATTACTAAGTTTGCCTAACACGAGACATTATACAATCCCATTTTCAGCTCCTTATAACTTTCAAACTTCAACCGTTAGGGCTGAAATTTTCCATGCAGGCTGGTAGGGAAAATACACTGGCTTGCAATGTTAACATTCTGTCAACTTCTTCTTTGAGAAGCTTTAGCACCTCCATGCTTTGGAGCAGGGACTTGAAATTTTGCATGGGGAGGTCTGGGTGTCAGGGATGTATCTTTTGATGATCCCCTAAAATCTGCTCAAATTTGACCAAGTTGTCAGTCTTTGAAACTTCACAGTTCACATACGCTCAGTAGAGATGTCATAGAATTTTGCTGCTAAATTCTCCAAAGATTCTGTGCTCACTGAGCATGCTCCCTCCCAGGGCCGACTCCAGAGTTTTTGCCGCCCCAAGTGGCAGGGAAGAAAAAAAAAAGCTGTGATCGCGATCGGCGGCAGCTCTACCGCTGCCACTTCATTCTTCGGTGGCAATTCGGCGGCAGGTCCTTCCCTCCGAGAGGGACTGAGGGACCCGCCGCCGAATTGCCACCGAAGAGCCAGACGTGCCACCCCTTTCCGTTGGCCGCCCCAAGCACCTGCTTGCTGCTCTGGTGCCTGGAGCTGGCCCTGCTCCCTCCCCTCAGAGCTCATACATGTGTCTGGACTGGGCATGCACCATCCCCACATGGCTGGGCACCTGAATTGAAAGCAGGGATCCTGTGTCTCTTATGCTTTCAATGACTCGCCACCCCCCTATCAGGTGTCCAGGCAGTATGAAGGGGGAAGCCACATGACTTTAGTGCAGAGAGGTTGAGAGCAGAATTAGGGGGCACTGGAAGGGGAAGGAAAGGAGTAGATTGGATCAAGGAGCTTGGGGAGACTGATACTGGCTGGGAGGGGAGATGGGGACTGGTTGAACTCAGAGACTGGAGTGGGAACTAGTGACAGAAACAAGGTGGGTTGGGGGAAGCAGGTCTGAAGGGGAGGGAGGAGACTGGAACTGGCTGGACAAGGACACTGAGACTGGGAACCAGTGGGTGGGGGAATGGGGACGGATGGGAGATAGGTCTGATGAGGAGCTGGGGTGTAAAGGCAGAACTGGGACTGGCTGGGTAAAAAGACTGGAGACAAAGAATTGAGGTTGGGGGAACTGGAACTGGCTGGACAAGGAGCCTGGGACTGAGACTTGGACAGGGAGCTCTGAGGGAGAGACTAGGATTGCCTGGCCAAGAAGAATGGGACTGGGACAAAGAGCCAGGGGTGGGGAGGACTGAAGAGGAACAGGTTGGAGGGGTCAGACTTGGATTAGGGTGGCGGGACAGAGAGAAGTGTCTGTGACCATTAAAGGGAATATTCCTCTCCAGAGCGTGGAATGAAACTCAAGATTCCAGAGTCTCACTATTCTTCTGCTGTCAGCAAATATCTGTGAAACCCACTGGAAAGATGCATGTCTCATCTGACTTAGTGCTGGTCCATATAGAAGATGACAACCTACTATTACTATCATTACTCTTAAGAGGCATGTGTCTGTGTGGTGAATCTGAGGGCAGGTCTTCACTACGGGAGGGGTCGATTTAAGATACGCAAATTCAGCTACGCGAATAGCGTAGCTGAATTCGACGTATCGCAGCTGACTTACCCCGCTGTAAGGACGGTGGCAAAATCGACCTCCGCGGCTTCCCGTCGACGGTGCTTACTCCCACCTCCGCTGGTGGAGTAAGAGCGTCGATTCGGGGATCGATTGTCGCGTCCCGACGAGATGCGATAATTCGATCCCCGAGAGGTCGATTTCTACCCGCCGATTCAGGCGGGTAGTGTAGACCTAGCCTAAAAGTTACACTTTGCTGATCAACCACGTGGTGTCAGCATGATGCCACATGATGAAATTTGTTTTTTTCAGTTTGCTTTTTTAAAAAACTAGGAAATTGCACACACAAACACAAACTGCATTAAAAGAACATAGTAAGGTCGTAAAGTCAAACACTCAAAAGTTAGAAAATGCCAATATTAAGGTTGTCTCTACAACCCTTCATTTGGCCCCCCATGTGTGTATTACTACTGGGGAAATTCTGCACCAAAAAAAAATAAAAATTCTGAGCACAGTATTTTAAAATTCTGCAAAATTCTGAATATTTTATTTCTCAAAATAACAATATAATCATGCCAGTTTCAATAATTTTGGTAATTTATTTCAAAATACCTGTCAGCAAGTATGTCTGTAACAATACAGACAAAAAAAAAAAAAGATTCTGGTATTTTTTTTTTTTTTTTACAAATAGATTCCTTACTAGGCATATTAATACAGAATGTTGAGTAATTCATTTAAATTACAATACAGAACTGTATTTCCTGCACCTGCCAGAAGCAATGCAAAGGCTTGGGGGAGTCAGTGGTAATGGAGGAGCTGAGGGAGAGGGAAGGAGCCTGGGAGTGAACCTGGAAGGTTGTTGGGTGTAGGTGGGAGAAGTATGGAATGGGTGCTTTTTTGGGGGGAGCGGCAGGATTGTTAGGGAGTTGGGAAGCCTCCCCCATGCAGACCTTGACTGACCCCAAGTCTCTCCCATTCAGTCAGGCACATCTGCCTCTGTCTCCGCACTCCCTATCCCTATGGGTTTCTGCAGCCTCCTCCCCCATCCCCATGTGTCCCTGCAGTCCCCGTCCCATGTGGCCTTGAACCCCCACTCCCATTCAGCCCCTGGCTTAACATTGTCACCCCACTAGCTCCTGAGCCTGTACCCCAATCCCCCCACTAAACATTCTGAACCCCCAGTGTATGACCCCCAGCAGCCCTATGTGCCCCACTCTGTCTGTCCTAACCTGGCTCTGCAGGCAGGGTGCTGTGATGAACTTCTCCTGGGGGAATTCTGTGGCACTGTGCATGCACAGAATTTTTTCCCCACAGAAAATACATTCTGTCACAGTGCTGCAGTTCTGCTTTTTGCCCGCCAGAGGCCGCTGTGGGACCAGAACTGCATTCATGATGCTAAGTATCAGGGGGTAGCCGTGTTAGTCTGTATCTACAAAAAC
>NW_020664530.1:10498623-10506644 GCF_002925995.2 Terrapene triunguis
CCCCATACCTGAAATAACACTCCTGAGGTGACAGAAAGTGCCTCATTTGCAAGCCCTATTTTTAAGGTATATTTTATACATTAACCATCAGAGCTAAATTTGTCAGAGGTAACTTTAATTGCCTTTCTTTTTTAGGACACAGTGCTATTAGCAAAGGTGTTATAGCAGTGGTGGTCAACCTGTGGCCCTTCAGGGTAATCCACCGGTAGACCGCAAGACAGTGTTTACATTGACTGTCCGCACGCATGGCAGCCCGCAGCTCCCAGTGGCCGCGGTTTGCCGTTCCTGGCCAATGGGAGCTGTGGGAAGCGGCGGCCAGCACGTCGCTGCGGCCCACGCCACTTCCTGCAGCACCCATTGGCTAAGAACGGTGAACCACGGCCACTGGGAGCTGTGGGCAGTCGTGCCTGCAGACGGTCAATGTAAACACTGTCTCGCGGCCTGCCAGCAGATTACCCTGATGGGTTACGTGCGGCCTGCAGGCTGCAAGTTGCCCACCACTGTGTTACAATGTATGTGACCTGGAAATGGGTTCTATGTTGATACTGGATCAAAAATAAATCTCATGGTATTATTTAGGCTTGGTGTTTGAACTCTTGGGTTTGGCAATACCACTGTATTCCAACTGGGAAGTGCTATCTCAGCCTCAGGGTCCCTTCCTAGCTAGTTCTCTATATGCCAATACAGTTATTGAGTCCTCCCTCCCTTGACATATTCAGATAATTTCTCCTTTACATCCACTCTGCCTCTGGTACCTATTATTAAAAACATACCCCAATACAAAATGCCATTTTAAATAGATGTAGCCCTAGTTCTACATTTTGTACTATACTAATGAAATTCCATTGTCAGGCAATGACAGAGAACTTCTGAGACCATTTTAAGCCTTATTTTCAAACATTTATCTTTACAGACCTCTATGAGGAGTGTAATAATAAAAATAATGTAGTTGGGAATAATTCTGATTAAACCTTTTGCATTATCATATTTGTCTTTCCCTGTTCTTGAATATGCTGCATCATGTAGTCAGCTGCATAATTGATGTGGTTTGTTGAATTCTGTCCATGCTAGTTTGTATGTGTTGGAGGAAGCCCTTCACGGATGAAAGCTTTTATCACTTACATAGCTGAAGAGCTTGGACTTGGGAGCGTCGGCACTGACTATCCCAACATCTGTGCAGGAACTGACCGTTACGCGATGTACAAAGTAGGACCCGTGTTATCAGTCAGTGTAAGTATTAAGCATTAAGAGGCGGGGGTGGGGGGAGGAGGGGAGGAAGAGGAATTATATTTGCCAGTGCTTCTAAAGAAAAGGACAAGGCCTAGTCCTTGATTTTTGTTTTGAGTGTTCCGGAAGTAGAACAGAATGTTTTTCAATATACAATGCAGTAGTTGCAACTGAATCAACAATTTAAGCATATTTTAAATGGGACATAAATGCATATTTCTTTTAAATATTTCTTTAGAGGATATACATCCAAATTTTCAGGTCTACTTCAGTGGTGCAAAGTAGCCGGAAGGCTGGCTCAGCCAACTCCTTCAGAATTTCCCCCATGTAAGGGTAACCACTGTGTCACATAGATGCAATGGCTTTATGCCACCTCTCCTTCCAGATCCCAGGGTAGTATGGCTTTCCAAGGAGAAAAGGGGCATGGCTGGCATATTCCTACATCCCAGTGATTCCTGGCTGCCACAACAATCCTTTGTAATCATGAGCAGCATGTTTTCTACCCTATTGGTCCTATGCTAGGGACAACACAGAGACTGCGTATACTAAGTGCAGTTGGGGAAGAAACAAAGGTGGCTGTTTCTCAGCTATGGCGGAAGATCCAGGGTGAGATTTTCAAAAGATACGTAGGTGGCTTAGGAGTACAAGTACCAATTAAAGTCCATGGGACTTGTGCTGCTAAGTCCTATAGACTATGTGTACACTGCAATAAAAGACCCATGGCACAGCTGGCCCGGGTCAGGGGACTTGGACTTGTGGGGCTCAAGGTGTGGACTAAAAATTGCAGTGTAGATGTTCGGACTCAGACTGGAGCCTGGACTCTGAGACCACTGCAAACCTGGGCTCCAGCACAAGCCCAAAGGCCTATACTGCAATTTTTAGCCCTGCGGCCCAAGCCCTGTGAGCTCGAGTCAGTTGGCCCAGCTCTGAGACTCGGTGCCAGGAGTTTTTTATTGCAGTGTGGACATACCGAAGAGCACTTTTGAAAACCACCCCTAGCCCATAGCATCAACTCCACAACTGTCGCCCTATTGTGCTGCTGTCTTCCCCTCAAGGTGTGAAGTGTCACATCATGATGTAAGCGAGAGCAGATTCAGGATTGTGAACTTTGTGACTATACCATAGCCTTCGCCTTTTGTAAGATTTTAGCTCAGCTAGAATCACCAGTGTTTCAGGTCATTAAGAACTAGTGTGAACATTGCTCTTGGGCCATGTAGAAACTTTATGAGGGCATGTAACTGTAAAAGATTAGAATGGGACTCAGGTTTAGAATACAGAAAATATAACGTTTTTAAAATTAACATAACCCAGGATATTAGGGAACACTGGACCTGATCCAAAGTCCATTGAAGTCAATAGAAGTCTTTCCACTGACCACAATAAACTTCTGCCCTGGCCCATAGGTTAGGTTTCTACAAGAATACTTTTGCATGTATTTTTCATAGTGATTCATTACAGAGATCTGCTCCAATTCCCAACTCTTCTGTTAATGTATATTAATGTTCAATGTGACTTTCTGATTTCATTTCAGCATGGTATGGGCATTCCCTCTATTGCAATCATGTTACATGAGCTAATCAAGCTGCTGTATCACTCCAAGTGTTCCAACGTAACCATTATTCGCATTGGCACCTCTGGTGGAATAGGTATTTCCCCTTCATATTTCTCTTTTCTTGAAATTAAAGCATCTCTGTAGTTAAAGGTTTATAAAACAGAGGCATAATAATGATAATGTCTAACACTTATTTCATTTTCAGAGTGCTTTACAAATTAATTAATGCTCATGACAGTTTGTTGAATATTTATTAGGTAATATTACCACCCACACTTTACAGATAAAGCAGAGGTTAAAAGGTGACTTGCAAAGGAAAATAAATTGGATTTGTGCCCTCTTTTCCTTCTTTATGATGTATAAAGAAATCCTGAAGACTTTTTTTTTTTTTTAATATTTTGCTTGGTTTGTACATTAACAATTCTGTTTTTGTCTAGCCTGAATGTTTCTCTGATGACTGGAGAACTAGTGAAATGGTGACACAAGAATCAAGAGAGTGAAAGCTGAACAACTGAAAGGGAGTTTTTAATCAGCCTGTGTAAAATTTTTGCTTGTTTTTGTTAATATCTATTTGTTTCAAATAATTAAACATTTTGAATAAAGGGGGACTAGATTCAAGATTCAGCAATAATACCTTTTAAATTAAGGTCTCAGAGCAAACATTATACATCCCAGAGAAGTCCTCCATCCAAATAAGGGAGCACCAAAATTGACATTCCTGTTTGTTCTAATATTAAGAAAAGCAGAAGAAATTCCTTTCAAGGCATCATAGAGAAGTGAAAAAGAATGCAAGTCCAATATTTAAAAAAACACACACCTTTTTTGGGTTTTAAGATCATCTTTAAAACACTGGTACAGTCCCAGTGAGTGGATCTTAGTTCTGCTATAGGACACGTGAGTTCCTGTCTTTCACGCCTTAGTTCAGAATTCTGGATCATGAGAGAGAGAGAGAGAGAATGTTCAGGTTTTTAGTCATACATAGCATTCTTATTTTTCCTTAGACCTAATTACCCATCAGCTAAAGAATTCTTTGAGTTATATAATTTTACAATAAAAGGCAATATCTCACTCCCCAGACAGGAAAATGTGCTTGAGTGAGGAGATCTGCAGCAAGCTGGAGAAAAGATCATTCATGCCCTATGTGAAATATTTCCTTAACAGTTTGGATTTGTCAGACCATTAAGATTACTTTACAGCCCTTTGTATTGTCCTTTATATAAATACCTTTTTAATTAGCAGTATACTGTGTCTCCCCTATAGAGTTATTTTAAAGCATTTGGAATAATAAACTACAAACATGCACATAGATCCTAATACTTCTCCTATTGAATTTAGTGGCAACTCTTATTGATTTCAGTAGGAGCAGGATTGGGCTATAATGTACCTTGTTTACATACGAGCAGAGAGGCTGAACAGCTCACTATATGTATTTTTTTTACAACAGGTCTGGAGCCAGGCTCAGTGGTAATAACCAGTCAATCAGTAGATGCTACCTTCAAGCCTCAATTTGAACAGGTTATCCTGGGAAAGACTGTAATTCGCAGTACCAACCTAGATGACCAACTAGCTAAGGAACTGATGCAGTGCAGTAAGGAGATAAATGAATTCAATACAGTAATTGGAAATACAATGTGCACTTTGGATTTCTATGAAGGTAAGGCTAGCAATAGAACAATAGAAGTAAATCAGTAAACAGTAACATATGCAAATCAAACTGGATTACGGGATTTAGGCCCCAGTCCAGCAAAGCACTTAAATATGTGCTTAGCTTTAATGAGATGAGTAGTCCAGTTGATCTAAATGAGACTACAGCTCACATGCTTAAATTTAAGCATGTATTTAAACCTTTGCTGTATTAGGGTGTAATTTTGTGGTGTTTTTTCCCCCTAAATGACTATCTAAAAAAAGAATTGACAACGACTGACAGCTCATAAATTGTATATCTTTTGATTACTGAATTATCAGGTATTTATTTAGTGGAGTTGCTATAATCACCATTAGTGCACTGTGGAATTGATAATGAGAGTTATTGGTTATTTTTTTCTTTTAATTGTTCATGTGTCTAGAAGAAATTTTCTGTAAGCAGCCCTGGTTGCTGATTCATCCTTAATTAACCATTAATTGGATAACTGGATGTTACATCAATACTGCCACATTTGGGATGGGCAAACATCACGGATTTAAATTCGGGATTGATTTAGATAAGCATCCAGAATTTCAGATGTTTCCCTCCCAGGTCTACAAACTGAGCTGGAAATCTTGTGAGAACAAGCTTTCTCCCCAAATATCTGGCACTTCTGCCTCTAGTTGTGGCTGGATATACTGCAAGAAGAGCATTGCTTGGAGGGCACACAATCCATGGTTCTAGCAGTGCTCAAGGCAGATCTCAAGCAGAACAATGTCAATATGTGGCTTTCTTCAGGCACCGTTAGGAAGGATAATGAGTCCATGGTCCAGTCAGTGGGTCCTAAAAGCAAACCAGCAGGTTTCCTACGGATGCTACCAAATCTACTACAAAACTTGCAAACAGGCAGAGAACCTCAGCTTTGGGAATTCAGTTCCCGAAAACAAAAAATATGGTAACTAGAGAACTGTAAAGTTTATTTTGGCTGTATGCAGCCTAACACTGCTTAATAAAAAAAATCTGTTTCTTTGGGGCTGAAGCCCTAAAGAGCTGGAATAAGCTAACTCTTTCCTAAAAATAGGCACCAATAATGTCCAATTTTAAAAAACTCTTGATTTCTCCTTATGTTAAAAAATCTTCTAAGCATCAAAAGGGCTGAGATTGTTCCTCCCCTCACTGCATCTGAAAGGCATTAGCAGATCTGGATGCTTTTTTAGGGGACTGTTAAACTCAAACGTAATCAATACATCAAACTAGCAGAGAGGAAATATCACAATTAAAATCTGATACTTAATTCATCTGAGGGACTATATTTCCTGTTTATGAATTTGATAATTTAATAGTTGGTCTTTTCATATCTAATTACTCTGATCCTAAATTCAAATAATAACTAATAAATTACATTTATAGAGTGCCTTTTAAGTGAAAACTGAGCTTACTGCCGTGATAAAAATTAGGAAGGGTATAGAAACTGTAACAATCTTGTGTCCCTTAGAGACTGAAACTGTCCCCTGTACTTTCATCAGTACCATAAATAAATAAAAATCTATATTTATATGCTTTATAGGCCAAGCCCGTCTGGATGGTGCAATCTGCTTATATACTGAAGAAGAGAAATTGCAGTATTTGAAGGCAGCTTATGATGCTGGAGTCCGAAACATTGAGATGGAATCTTCAGTTTTTGCTGCTATTTGTAATCTTAGTGGTGTCAGAGGTAATTGGATACATGGCATTTTATTTAGACTGAATCATCTGTGTTGCAGAAAATGTACAGTGTACAGAGTTTCAAAGCATTAAATTCATTGCAGTGGAAAGTTACAATACTGCACTATTTGCATATATGATTATAAATATTTATAGATGCTGTTAAGTTTATTTTAGTATGATTTGCTAGAACTTTGCAGTGTATGTGTGCCAGGTCTATGTAAACCCCCTCACACAGCTCTGATCTAGTTTAGTCCTGATTAGTAGCTATTCCAGCTCTTGCCTTGCATTGAGAAGCAATCATTCAAGTACCAACCTATCCGAAGGCACTATTGTAACTGCCTTAAAGTCAGATAGGAAACTGCAGTAACTTTAATCAGTCAGGTAGCCTCTATGTATATGAAACTATAGTCACTTTCTTTACTTGCATGTCAAAATGAAATATCAAGAGAGAGAAACTAGATTTGCATTTGCAATTCTGAAACAATTAAGAAGGGTTTTTAGTTGCCTGGTGAATAATGCAGTTCCCAATAAAAAAGTATGGACTCTTGTGAATTTTAGTTATGAGGTAGTTAAAGTTTGAAAAGAAAAGTTGACCTAAGAAAAGTTGATCTAGTACAACTTTAGAGTAGTCATTTTAAGTTACTCTCCCATTTCCTATGTCCGTGTTCTAAGGTCACAAAGTCTTCCTTTTCTAATTGGTCTGAGATATAAGAGCATGACTTGTTGTGAGGAATTTATTACCTCTTTTTCTCCCATTTTTTTTCTCCTCGGGAAGCCCACACTGCACCTACTCTCCTCATCACTATTGTTACCCACAGTAGTTTGATTCAAGCTAGCTCAAGTAGGTTAGCCCATGCACAGTGTTTGCTGTGTAGACATACCCTTATTCTCTGAGGCAATTTTACCAATCAGCCTTATAGACTCCTTGGGAAAAAAAAAAATCCCATTCAGAAAAAAGTTCTAATCATGCAATGACCATGAATGTTCTGAATGTGACCATATGTTGGAGCAGCTCCATCAACTTTACTAATGGCTTTATAGTTTGCTTCAAACTATTAGTAATTTTAAAACAACATCTAAAGTGAAATAGGTACTTAATCTAGTTATTTATTATAAGGTGTGATTTCCATTGTGAACTGCTCAAACCCATCACTGAAACTATTAGTTTCCTTGGCTTTATCTCCTCTTGTCTGTTTTGATACCTCAAACAGGGGTGTACAAATAGAAGATGCTCTCATGCTTTCTCACTGTGAAAGTTACCTAAATGTCAATTCTAACAAACACTTTCTTTTATCTCTAGCTGCTGTGGTGTGTGTCACACTTCTGAATCGACTTGAAGGGGATCAGATTAGCAGCTCACATGATGTGCTTGTGGAGTATCAGCAGAGACCGCAGAAATTAGTGGGACACTTCATTAAGAAGTGCCTTGGGAAAGTGTGATGTACCCACCCCCTTGCAGATTATTAGCAGAAGGCTAGTATTTCTTCTGACTTGAAATAATGCTCATAACTATAAATGCCTATGAAAGCTCTTTTTTACCTCAGGATAGCTTATACCAACCAAAATGCACTAAAGCTAATCATTAGTAGCTGTATGTTTCAGTAGCAGAACATGCTGAATAATCTTACATGAAGATTTACCTCATTTGTATTATATCAGAGGACATACGATTTTACACTTGTCTGTATACAGTAACTCCTCACTTAATGTTGTAGTTATGTTCCTGAAAAATGCTACTTTAAGTGAAACTATCTAAGCAAATCTAATTAGCAAATCTAAACTATTAGCAAATCTAATTTCCCCATAAGAATTAATGTAAATAGGTGGGTTAGGTTCCAGGGAAATTTTTTTCGACAGACAAAAGACACACACACACACACACACACACACACACACACACACACACACACA
>NW_020664530.1:10506654-10526963 GCF_002925995.2 Terrapene triunguis
CACACACACACACACACACACACACACACACACACACACACACACACTAAGTTTTAAACAAACAATTTAATAATGTACACAGCCATGATGATTGTGAAGCTTGGTGGAGTCACAGGGTGGCAGAGGGAGGGATATTTCCCAGGGAATGCCTCACTGCTAAATGATGAGCTAGCACTTGGCTGAGCCCTCAAGGGTTAACTCGTTGTTAATGTACACTCACTCTACAAGGCAGCAGGAATGGAGAGAGGAGACAGCATGACAGAGAGAGACAGAGATACACCGTGTGTGTGTGTGTGTGTGTGAGAGACATTCACACCATGTGTGTGAGTGAGACAGTTGCACATTGCCCCTTTAAGTACGCTGACCCCACTCTAAGTACACTGCCTTTTAAAATAGATCAGCAAGTTGAGACAGCAGCTGCTGCCAGCAAGCTCACTCAGTCCCAAACCCTGTGGTGTCCCCGCACTCTGTGGAAATGGGGTATAGGAGCAGGGGGAGGGAGACACCCGGACATTAGCACCTCGCTTCCTCCCCATGCACAGCAATCAAACTGCCGGCAATTGATAGCCTGCTGGGCGGCTGCCGCACAGGGAACTTAGCGGAGCTGATAGGGGGACTGCCGGTCTACCCTGGTTCCAAGCCCCCACCAACTAGCTCCAATGGGCCACTCTTTCTGCGAGCAGTGGACAAAGCAGGTGGCTGCCAAAAAACGTTAGAAGGGAGCATTGCACAACTTTAAACAAGCATGTTCTCTAATTGATCAGCAATGTAACAACAAAACAACATTAACCGGAACGATGTTAAGTGAGGAGTTATTGTATTAGAAATTAGCCCTAATGTGCAGGATTATACTATAGTAATATATAAAAAAAGCTTTATTTATTCATTCTAGCAAGAAGAACATGTTAAGTATTTGCAAAGCCAAACATTAAAACTAGCTTCAAAAGAAGAGCTAAATTCATTACATCAAAATGCCATGTAAATAGTTATCACTGCCTTTTATATTCTCATTTCACACAAGTGATCTGGCAAAAACAAGATGTACTTGTTTCATATTTAGTAATCTTTGAATAAACTGCATTATTCTCATCTCAGTAAAATCATGAAATGACAAAGTCTGGGACTGAATTTCCACACCATTCCTCAGCTTCCAAGCCATGATTCAGCAAGGCCATTTGTACTTAACTTTGTGTTTAATACACCTCTACCCCAATAGAACACTGTCCTCGGGAGCCAAAAAAAATAAATCTGACCACGTTATAGATGAAACCGCGCTATATTGAAATTGCTTTGATCCGCTGGAGTGTGCAGTACCGCCCCCCCGGAGCACTGCTTTATCGCAATATATCCGAATTCGTGTTATATTGGGTCATGTTATATCGGGGTAGAGGTGTATGTGCTTAACTCCATACATATTGAGCAAAGCACTTAAAAACATGCTTAAGTCCCATAGTTTAAATTAATCATGTGCTTAAGTGTTTTGATGAATCAAAGGACTTCAGTGAGAATTGAAGGCACTCACAGGAGATATACACTATACTCAGGATTGGGGACAGGTAACAGGTTTTCTCTCTCCTGATTATTTAACAGTCATCAGCTTTTTTCTTAACTTACCTTCACCTCCACATCCTCAGGGGATGGCAGTCACTCCTGCAATCATTCATGGTTCTTTTGGAGAATTCTGGAATGCCTTCAGCTATTGAAACACATTTGATGTCTCCAAAGAGCATCTCTGCATTCCTCCTGTAATCAGGCGCAGACTCACCCATGCGGCGCTTCCTGCTGGTCGTCTCGGGAATTAGCTCACCAGTCGTCAGAGAGCCCTCTGTAGGCCAGGTGTGCTGCCTGTCATTGGCCCCTGTGTCCCTCCCAGACCCCAGTGCACTTGGCTTGGGTGCTGCCCCCCTGGCAGTACCCCACTTTCTCTCTGGGTCTCCCCACCCAGGGGAACTCCCACCCCTATCCCCACATTGCCTCAGTCGTGGCTACTGCCAGTCACCATCTAGCCCCCATGCCCTGGGGCAGACTGCAGTCTATCAGCCAATCATCACAGGCAACTAGGGGTTTGGACTGGCTGCCTTTACCCACCCTCAGGCTGCCCCTCTGCAACCCCAATACCCCTGTGGGCCTAGGACCAGGCCCTGCAGCCTGGGGAGTTGCTGGCCTAGGGCTTCCCAGCCCCCAAGGCCTTTCCCCAGCCCTGCCTCACTCTAGGTCCCCAGGTGAGGTCCCCAGCAGTCAGGCCTGTCTCTCTCTCCAATCAGAGTGAGACTCCTCAGCTTCTGGCTGCCCTGGCCTTCTTATAAGGTCGAGTTGCTCTGTTTGGGGCATGGCCCCAGCTGCAGCCACTTCGCCAATCAGCCAGAGTTTTGCTCCTTTCCCCAGCCCTAGCCCTCTTCAGGGCTGGAGTGGGTGTTCACCCCGCTACACCTTCATTACCATCACCCTGGGTCTCATAGTGGCTCTTGTTAAAATTGCTTTCTTTACAACTATGGACTCTGGATAACGCTAAGAAAAATGGTCTCTCCTGCAATGGATTTTGCAAATGGGACAGGAGTAATACTTGAGAATGGAGAAAAGTAAATAGTGGTGTCCCCTAGGGATCTGGGCCCAGTCCTATTCAACATATTCATAAATGATCTGGGAAAGGGGGTAAACAGTGAGGTGACAACATTTGCAGATGATACAAAACTAGTCAAGATAGTTAAGTCCAAAGCTGACTATGAAGAGTTACAAAGGGATCTCACAAAACTGGCTGACTGGGCAACAAAATGGCAGATGAAATTCAGTGTTGATAAATGCAAAGTAATGCACATTGGAAAACATAATCCCAACTATACATATAAAATGGTGGGTTCTAAATTAGCTGTTACCACTCTAGAAGTCATTGTGGATAGTTCTCTGAAAACATCCACTCAATGTGCAGCGGCAGTCAAAAAAGCAAACAGAATATTGGAATCATTAGGAAAGGGATATATAATACAACAGAAAATATCATATTGCCTCTATATAAATCCATGGTATGACCACATCTTGAATATTGTGTGCAGATCTGGTCACCCCATCTCAAAAAAGATATACTGGAATTGGAAAAGGTACAGAAAAAAGCAACAAAAATGATTAGCGGTATGGAACGGCTTCGGTATGAGGAGAGATTAATAAGACTGGGACTTTTCATCTTGGAAAAGAGATGACTAAGAGGGGATATGATAGAAGTCTATAAAATCATGACTGGTGTGGAGAAAGTAAATAAGGAAGTGTTTGTTTACTCCTCACAACACAAGAACTAGGGATCACCAAATGAAATTAATAGGCCGCATGTTTAACAAATGAAAGGAAGTATTTCTTCACACAACACACAGTCAACCTGTGGAACTCTTTTCCAGAGGATGTTGTGAAGGCCAAGACTATAACAGGGTTCAAAAAAGAACTAGATAAGTTCATGGAGGATAGGTCCATCAATGGCTATTAGCCAGGATGAGCAGGGATGGTGTCTCTCGCCTCTGTTTTCCAGAAGCTGGGAATGAGTGACGGGATGGATCACATGATGATTGCCTGTTCTGTTCATTCCCTCTGAAGCACCTGGCATTGGCCACTATTGGAAAACAGGATACTGTGCTAGATAGACCTTTGGTCTGACCCACTATGGCCATTCTTATGTTCTTGAGGAGACATGGAGAAACCAACCCAAGTATATGGCACTAATCCAGCCTGGACAAGTTTTCTTTCTGTGTACTCTAGCCAATCATCACTCAAGTGATGTAGAGCTACATTATATATCCAGTAAGGAGTGACGTGACCATTTTGTATATATAGTCAGCAACAAAAATGCTAAGGAATAATGCCACTAGATGGCAGCTGTAGTAGGGTCTTACTCCCTAAAACACACCATGCACTGGGATAGGACTCCCATTGGATCTGTTTTACAACAGGGAAGCATGTAATAAAGGATGTCTTCCATCTACACCCACTCTTTCTGGGCAGCACTGAAGAGATGAAAAGGAGAAAATGTGAGAAAGAACAGCCTGCACATCATACTGGAAAGAACCCTGCAGATAGTTGGGCTAGGCACAGTATGGACTTTCAGGAGATTGGGAGTGGGAAGCTGTCAATTTTCTGAGGAACAGGGGAAGCTCATTATGAATTTTCTGTAGTGGGGTAAGGAAAGGGGAAGTACAGATTAATAGATTCTAAGGCCACAAGGGACCATTGTGATCATGTAGTGTGACCTTCTGCAGAACACAGACCATAGAAGGCCCCTCCCACAAATATTTCCTAGAGCAGATCTATTAGGAAATCACCCAATGATTTAAAAATTGTCAGTGATGGAGACTCGACCACAACCCTTGGTAAATTGTTCCAATGGTTAATTACTCTCACTGTTAAAATTTAGGCCTCATTTCCAGTCTGAATTTGTCTATCTTCAGCTTCCGGCTATTGGATCATGTTATACCTATAAATTGAAGAGCCCCCCCTGTCGGTATTTATAGATTGCAATCAAGTCACCCCTTCACCTTCTCTTTGTTAAGCTAAATAGATTGAGCTCTTTGAGTCTATTACTTCAAGGCATGTTTTCTAATCAGCTAATCATTCTCGTGGCTCTTCTCTGAACCCTCTCCAATTTATCAATATCCTTCTTGATTTGTGGCTACCAGAACTGGACACAGTATTCCAGCAGCCATCACACCAGTGCCAAATACAGAAGTAAAATAAACTCTCTACTCCTACTCGAGATTTCCTTGTTTATGCATCCAAGGATTGCATTAGCCCTTTTGGCCACAGCATCACACTGGCAGCTCAGATTCAGCTGATTATCCATCCTTACACCCAAATCTTTTTCGGAGTCACTGCTTCCCAGGATAGAGTCCACCATCCTGTAAGTATGGCTACATTCTTTGTTCCTAGATGTATACATTTACATTTAGCCATATTAACACACATTGTTTGCTTGCACCCAGTTTACCAAGCAATCCAGATCACTCTGAATCAGTTACCTGTCCTCTTTGTTATTTACCACTCCCCCAAATTTTGGGTCATCTGCAAATTTGCTCAATGATGTTATGTATGCTCAATTATGTTTTCTTACAGGTCATTGATAAAAATGTTAAATAGCAAGGGGTCCCCACTGGAAACAGACCTGTTCCATGACAATTCCCTGTTTACAGTTACATTTTGAGACCTATCAGTTAGGCAGTTTTTAATCTATGTAACCCTTCTGCCCATCTAAGTTGGCAGCAACAAGGGCCGGGTTCTGTGTCTAGGGGTTCCGTTTCAATAACACAATGCAAAACCGGCTCGAGCCCCCACCCAGTGACCTGGGACAATTACATACCACCCCCCTGGGTACCTCTAAGAGGCAATACTTCCCCTCTCGCAAGCACGGAGTCTGAGTGTAGCAGAAAATGTTTAATAACATGAGGTAAACGACATCAGCATAAAATTGGAACACCACCACAAACAGGATTCATAACACAAACCATGAGCAAAACCCACCCCAGCAAATTGGGTGGTGTCCTTTCCCTTTGGTTCTTGAATCCAGCAACCCAAAAATCACCCAGAGTCCCCAAAGTCCAACATCCCCAAAGTCTCTTGGGTCCAGCAACCACCCAAAGTCCCAAAAGTCCAACAACCCCCAAAGTCTCTGCCCCTGGTCAGTGCAGCCCCAGAGTAAAAGGGGGGGGCACCCAGGGTGTTAAGGGGCACCTTACGTGATCCGAGGCTGGCCAGCCGTCTGTTTCTCCGTGGGGGTTCTGCCGCAGCCTTTACCACGAGCCAGTCCACTTTCCTGCCATCCCACGAACTGCTCCGCTCTATAAGCTGCTCCGCTCCACTCCGCTCCGCTCACCGACCTGTGAGCCGTTCCAGCCGTCCCCGCAAACAGCTCCGCTCGCCGTTCCTTGGGCCACTCCAACCGGCCCCGCAAGGCTCCATGCCGCTCGCTGCTCGCTGCTCCTCCAGTCGTCCCCACAAATTGCTCCGCCAGCTGCTGAGCAATATAGCTTCAGGCTCCCCCACTAGTTAACACAGCCTCAGTGATCTCAGCTCTTAATAACATCAGCTCTTTTGTGATTTCAGCTCTTAGCGATTTCAGCTCATAGTATAGTAGGGGAGCCCCAGTGCTGGTGCACCATTGGCCCAAAGTGAATTCAGCTCAGCAGTCTGTAACTAGACTCCTAAGGGAATCAAAGTTAGCTCTGACATTCAACAGTGGAGAGAGGAGGTGGTGCAATTGGTGTTTCAAACCCTCAGAGGGGACCCATACCATCCGGTACAAATACCTGTCCCCATCCTCTCTCAATTCACTGGGTTTTGTAACCCATGCCCCTTGTCAAGCAAGTGCTACTTAGGTAATGGTGAAGGACTCACTCAGTCCTTCTGTCATACAACAGTTCCACTGGCCTTGATTCACAGAATCAGGGTAACAAAACTTTATTCTTCCTGCCCCAATAATAGAGAAACTGGGGATCCCACACCAGCCAAAGTAACCACTTTCAGTTGCTGTGTTTCATGCCAGGCGAGTGGGTGTGCCTATGCAAACAAGATCAGCCCCTGGAGTTCTTTTCCACACTCGCCATAATTCACCACCAGATGTCAGGGTAGAGCTCATCCTGACTCTGCTTACATCTATTTAATGTGTGCCACATGAGTTCTGTTGTTCTAGTTTTTTAATCAAGATGTTGTGTGGTTCCAAGTTTAACACCTTACAGAAGTCTAAGTATATAATTATAATGTCAATGCTATTACCATTGTCAACAAAACTTGTAATCTCAAAAAAATTAAATTAGCTTGACAAGATCTATTTTCCATAAGCCCATGTTGATTTGCATTAGTTACATTACCTTCCTTTAGTTCATTATTAATCGAGTCCTGTATTGGCCACTCCATTATCTTGCCTGAGATTGATCTGACCCCCCAAAGCTGGATACTTCACATTGCCAACTTCTCACTCTCTCCATATACACCTCGGCATTTTCGGGGTTACTTGGGGGTTCCTCTACGGGATCATTAGCGGCATCTTCTACATCAGATGCTATTTGAGAGTCAGACTCTGAGGCGCCTCCATGAGGGTCATTGGGAGTAGAACGGGACCCGTCTAGAGAGCCCTCTGGGGAATTTGCTAAACCAGAGTCTGATTCCGCCTCCCCATTTTCAGACAAGCCAGTTTGAGAGCCTCCAGTAGGTGTCATCTCTTTTTTCTTTTTCCTCATTACCTCTTTAGCTCTTTAAAAATTTTTTACAACAACCCAGGCCTGGAACTTTTTGGCAGCCATCTGTTTATCCCCCAAGCGCTGTCCCCCCTTTTGTTTACACATGAGCTGATGTGTACCCTGGAGGGTGCCCCTTTTACCCAGTTCCCTTTTCACGACTAGTCATGCCTGCTCAGAGCCACCCTTTCCAGCCCTTATGTTTTTCAGCATGGCTCTGAACCAAGCATCATATTTTTCCCATTTCTTTCTAGAATCCTGTTCTTTTAGACTACCCGAGGATACATCCTCCACCACTTTTCTGAGGGAAGCCTCAAGCCCTTTCCAACTACTAGAATATGGGGGAGCTGGGACAAGCTTATGGTTTTGGGAGAATGGTTTGTCAGTTCTTGTTTTTTTATTCACAACCCCTAGAGCGCATGCTCCAGGTTTGTGAATGTGGGCATTTTCGCTCACAGTTTCCTCAGGGCTTGGTGTGGTGGTGGCCACTGAGGAACTGGAGTTGTGGTGGCATGGTTGTTTTTTACCAGAGTCTTTTGTTTTGTCCTTGGGTTTGACGTATATGAGGTTTGGACCGCCCGGATGTTTCAGCTGCACTCTTGTGCTGTTTTGCGTTGTTAAAGGTCTCAAAGCAGATTCCTGGTTCGTTGGCAGTTCTGGAGGAGATGTCCTTGTATCTCTGACTACAGCATTGTCAGAAAAGTTGCCCAAGCCTATGACGGGGAAAAACAACATTTTACAAAAACTGAACTTTACCACCTCTCTCACCCACACCTATGTATTTACTTAAAATACAAAACCTCAGAACAACCAAACCAATAAGCAAAATATATTTACAGGGCTTCATCCATCCAGCAGTCACTGATGCTGGTGAATTTTCCTTTTCAGCGATCTTTCCTTTTTCTTTTCAGCTTGTTTTCCCTCTGGTCTAAGGATCTCTCATGTTTTGACTGTACTGTGGAGCAAACAACAACATTATTATAAAACACATGAAACCGTCTTGTAAACATACATATCACACACACACACAGACTTCATTAGGGTGTTTTTCTATTTAAAAAGTCATAGCTTTACAACAAAATAATCCATTTCAGGCTGTACAACAAACAGGTTTTTAAATACATCTCATTTTGCAGAATAAAAACCAAAACTGCTTTTAATGCAGTTGAGGGGACATGATAGCAGTTTTCAGGTATCTAAAAGGGTGTCATAGGGAGGAGGGAGAAAACATGTTCACCTTAGCCTCTGAGGATAGAACAAGAAGCAATGGGCTTAAACTGCAGCAAGGGAGGTCTAGGTTGGACATTAGGAAAAAGTTCCTAACTGTCAGGGTGGTTAAACACTGGAATAAATTGCCTAGGGAGGTTGTGGAATCTCCATCTCTGGAGATATTTAAGAGTAGGTTAGATAAATGTCTATCAGGGATGGTCTAGACAGTATTTGGTCCTGCCATGCGGGCAGGGGACTGGACTCGATGACCTCTCGAGGTCCCTTCCAGTCCTAGAATCTATGAATCTATGAATAAAATCCATTTTGCAGAGAAACCCTTGTTAGTTTAAAATACACATACCACCAGTTTAAAACCCACAGTTTGCAACCAAGTACTTTTCAAAAACCGCACATGCATTTAAAAGCCACATGGTTGTTCTGACCCCCAGCCATGTGCCTTTGGTTTAGTTAGTAGCATCCACCCCATTTTAAAAACCCATCACATTATGCACAGTAAAAAACCCTGTGCCAAGTACTTTAAAAAAAAAAAAAAAAACCTATGCCTTGCACAGGCCCCTCACACACACACACAACAGCAGCTTTATAAAACACACCAAACCAAGTTTGCAGCCATATACTTTTCAAAAACCCCACATGCATTTAAAAGCTTGTTGCAAAAAAATAAATAAATAAAGTTACCTTTCACTATGGGATAAAGTGTTGCAGGCACATGCTTGTTCTGTTCCCCCTCCTGTGTGAGGCTTGAGCCTTCAGGTTCAAGAACAAGCAAAAATGTTAGTTAGTATTACCACCAAATCCCTATACAGCCTGTGTAATACTTTTTTTTTTTTTTAATTCAACAGTATTAAGCACAACTATAGTTAAAATGGTTTTTACCTTGGCCTGGTGGTGAAATGCAGTTTAAAGTTACTGGTTCCATGCTAAACAGATCACACTGCAATAAACATAGGCACCATTATTTACTAAGACAGCATGGGCAAAGAGTGGCCTTATATAATATATAGTTTCAGAGTTAAAGACAGCAAGTCTTACCTCTTTTTGCAGTCCAGCAGCTATCCAAGAAAGTTTTCTGTTGAAAAGGTCAAACTGTAGCATACCTGAGGTTTTTATACCCTCTTAGCCCATTGTTTCAAACAAAACTTCAACATAGTTGCTAACAGGTTAATTTAATCACCCCTCCCATAGCATTCCCTTTTGTGATCTGGGGTAGTGAAACCATTTTGTCTGGGTGTGTGTGGTTAAAACCCCATTCAAATCAACAGACTAAGGATAGCTCAGTGGTTTAAGTGTTGGTCTATTAAGCCCAGGGTTGTGAGTTCAACCCTTGAGAGGGCCAGTTAGAGCTCTGGGGCAAAATCAATATTTGGCCCTGCTAGTAAAGGCAGTTCTATGAGATAAGTATATCTCCATATTAACTCTATTGTACTCAGACACATGTCTGAACTAGCCTTGTTTGTTTTATTGTAAGCACATTTTTAGGATTTTTTCCCCTCCCCCACCACAACATACATTTCAGCTTTTTGCTATACACGCAAAAACACAAGAGCTAATTCTCACAAACAATTTATTTTTTTTATTTAAAAAACATACAGCTTCTTGAAAACAAAACCAAGATGCTTCATTAAAATTTTTTAGCTCACTTAAAGGCCAAAGGCCTGCTAACAAAACACAGATAATCACAAACCCCACCTTTTTAAAAATTTACAGCTACCAAGTTTTATATCGCATGTTTGTCCCCTCACCATTCTCTAACTTAATCCTTTTAGATTTCTTACAAATAGTTTTTTTCTTAAGCAGGGTTCTGTAACTCTTTGTGCAGACTAGACGGTCAATATAATGCTCTAAGCAGGCATCTTCCGGTTTGGTCATTTTCCTTAGAACACGGTCAGGGTCTGCACTGAATTGCACAGCATTTATCAAGGTCACCCCTTGCGCTAAATGTTCTTAGGTTAGGCACAGACATTGCATACCATAACCTATGGCAACAACAGTGTTTAATAAGCTTTCCAAACACAGCTCAGCACACAGGCCCCGGAGCTTGCAGTTTATATCCACTGAAGTCCAAGTCACACAGTCATGGTGCCTTTGGCCTGGTGCATCTATGACACAGCCCTCACAATCTTCAAAAAGCTTTTCCCTAAGGCAGTGTTTAAGGATAGCATAAACAGCAATGCGTACAATAGTCTGCATGACTTTTTTACGCTCACGACGTGGCACGGGCTCAGTTAGTTCTATGCCAAGCCGCCTCCTAAACTCCTCATAGCCATCATCCTTAGAGTCCTCTTCAACAACTCGTATTGGCGTTGAGCAAAAACATGGTGGGGCCAGTTCATCTTCGCTGCTTGATGCATCGCTGTCCGGGTCGTCTGGAAAGGCATCGTCGAGCTGTTGAGAAATTTTCAGAAAAGGAAACGTGTAAGCACCCCCACTGCTTGTTTTTTTAATGTACGCAACCCCCGGTTCCTACCCCATTACCCACCCCTCCTTGACCACCGCTTCTTAAGCATTAATTTTACCTGAGCTCCGTCTTTTCTGTTCGCTTTGTCCGCCGGTGCCTCCCCCGATCCGCGATTGCCTTCCACCACTGAGGGGGTGGACAAAGAGAGACCGCCACGCTCATCGGGCTGCCTCACGAGGGTTTCGGGGTCGGGTTCTGGCGTATCCAGCAACGGCTGGGCCAAAGGGCTCCCCTCGGTCGCTCCCTCCTCCTCCTTGGAACTGTCGCTGATGTAGCATTTTCTCCGCGGATGGTCAAAGACCCTCGGGGCTAAAACAAAGTCCGAAGTTCTCACGGGGGTGGTGAAGGAGTCCATGTTTCCTCTCAGCAGCCTTTCCACGAATTCTATGCCAAGCCTCCTAAACTCCTTATAACCATCATCCTCAGAGTTACCAACCCCTCCTTGACCATCGCTTCTTAAGCATTCATTTACCTGAGCGCCGTCTTTTCCGTTCGCCTTGTCCGCCGGTGACTCCCCCGAGCCGCGATCGCCTTCCACCTCTGAGGGGGTGGACAAAGAGAGACCGCCACATTCATCGGGCTGTCTCACGAGGGTTTCGGGGTCGGGTTCCGGCGTATCCAGCAACGGCTGGGCCAAAGGGCTCCCCTCGGAACTGTTACTGATGTAGCGTTTTCTCCGCGGATGGTCAAAGACCCTCGGGCCTAAAACAAAGTCCGAAGTTCTCATGGGGGTGATAAAGGAGTCCATGTTTCCTCTCAGCAGCCTTTCCGTGATTTCAAAAACACGTGTCCTTGGTAAGAGATGGCCGCCTCCTCTGTCTGGCGCTGGGATTTCTGGGGTAATGGTACTGCATTCTGATTGGCGGAGGGCCTTGGGAGGCGTTCTTAGTGGGGTCACATGACTCACTTCCGGAGGGGTCACCCCAACCCAGAAGTCACCCTGATTGGTCAAAATCTCCTCTCGGGGAGGTCCTATCGGGACGAAACCCCTCCTGATTGGTAGAGGGTGGTGGGGGGAGTTCTTAGAGGGGTCACACGACCCACTTCCGGATGGGTCACCCCGCCCCAGAAGTCACCCTGATTGGTTAAAATCTCCTCTCGGGGCGGTCTTTTCAGCACAAAACCCCTCCTGATTGGTGGAGGGTAGTGGGGGGAGTTCTTAGCGGGGTCACATGACACACCTTGCTTCCGGTCAGGTGGCACCTTGATCCCGGAAGTAATACCCCCATGGGGTGGGACTTCCGGTGACAGGTGGGAGGGACCAAGGGGTCAAGGGGCAGGGCTTAAGGGGTCAAGGGGCGGGGTTAGGATTTGATTGACGGTAAGGCCCTTATACTACTCATTGTCAACAAAACTTGTAATCTCATAAAAAAATTAAATTAGCTTGACAAGATCTATTTTCCATAAGCCCATGTTGATTTGCATTAATTACATTACCTTCCTTTAGTTCATTATTAATCGAGTCCTGTATCGGCCACTCCATTATCTTGCCTGAGATTGATGTAAGGCTGACAGGCCTATAATTACCTGGGTCATCCCATTTACCCGTTTTAAGAATTGGCACAACATTAGCTTTCTTCCCATCTTCTGGAACTTCCCAAGTGCTCCAAAACTTACTGAAAATCAACATTAATGGCCCAGCAAGTTCTTCAGCCAGCTCTTTTAAAACTCTTTGATGCAAGTTATCTGGACCTACTGATTTAAAAATGTCTAACTTCCCTCAGAGATACTAGTGGAAGAAAGTGTGTGTTATTACCATATGATGAGACTTATATCATCTGCTTTTCCCCAAATATGGAATAGAAATATTTATTTAACACTTCTGCCTTTTCTGCATTATTATGGATAATTCTACCATTTCCATCTAGAGATGAATCAATACCACTGCCAGGATTCTTTTTGTTCCTAGAATATTTTAAAAACTCCTTCTTACTGTCTTTAATTCTTCTGGCCATAGATTTCTCTTTGTGTCCCTAGGCTTCACTTATGAATTTTCTACAATTCCTGTCAACTTCCTCTTTCTTCCATTTGTTGTATATTACTTTTTATTTTTTTATGGCTCCCTTCACTTCCTCTCTAAACAAGATTTTTTTTAAACCATCACAGCCTTCTTCCTCAATTGTGGGATTGTGGCTTTTTGGTCATCTAATAAGGTGTCCTTAAATTATTCCCAATGATCATTCATATTTTTTGATTAAATTTTTCCTCCCAGATGATTTGGCTCATAATTATGTTCAGTTTTCTGAAATTAGCCCTATTAAAGCATCAAGTATATTTTATTGTAGGATTGCACTTTATTCTGCTTGAACATTATAAATATGATCAAGTCATGATTACTTATACATAAGCTAACATTAGCTTTTAGTTATGTGATCAGTTCCTCTTCATCTGTTAGGACAAGGTCTAATACAGAATTCCCCCCTGTTGACTGCAACCCTTTTTTTATTTAGGCAATTGCCATTTATAATGTTTAGAAATTCCAAGGATGTTTTAGTACTGGCAGCATGAGACCTCCAGCATATGTCACTCAAATTGAAATCCCCCAATAGAATCAAGTCAGCTGATAACAGCAAGGAGAAAGACACTATCTGATTGTGAGGAAGCAGCACAAGATCTTTTTACAGGGAGGAAGACTATAGGGGTCAGGGAACACTATCACACTGCAGTTGTAGCACAGAAAATGAGTTCTATGCTTAAGAAAACAGTAAAGATGAATGGGCAGCAAGAATCTGGAACCTATTTTAAATATAAAAAATAAAGGACTTTAATTTAAGATCCCATAACAATATCAGTTTAACTTATAAAGTTCTCATATTAACAATGATTTGAAGTAGTCATCTCTTCATACTATCTACCTTTAAGGACAAGAAAGCACCTAGCTCAGGGGTGGTCAACCTGTGGCTCCGGAGCCACATGCGGCTCTTCAGAAGTTAATATGCGGCTCCTTGTATAGGCACTGACTCCAGGGCTGGAGCTACAGATGCCAACTTTCTAATGGGCCAGGGGGTGCTCACTGCTCAACCCTGGCTCTGCCACAGGCCCTGCCCCCAGTCCCTGCCCCCACAGGCCCTGCCCCCTTACCGCCCCCTCGTGCCTGCCATGCCCTCGCTCCTCCCTGTCCCCCCCCAGAGCCTCCTGGACGCCAAAAAACAGGTGATCAGGAGGTGTGGGGAGGGAGTGCGAGGCACTGATCAGTGGGGCTTCTGATGGGCGGGAGGTGCTGGGAGCCAGGGGGGAGCTAATGGGGGGCTGTTGACAAATTACTGTGGCTCTTTGGCAAGGTACATTGGTAAATTCTGGCTCCTTCTCAGGCTCAGGTTGGCCAGCCCTGATCTAGCTGATATCGTCATACTGAAATCTAACAAGTACTATGTCCTAACCAGGTCTAAGGCCCTACCTCAACCTTTCTTGGACTGGCTTTACTTTCTCACTGTAATAGTGGAGATCAGCTTAATAGTTCCTGGGTTCTACCCCTTGTAGATTTTAGCCATTAAACTCCCTCCAAGGTGTGTCCCTTCTCATACACTTATTTTCATGTGTTTATTTTTCTCTATTAAAGCATTTCTACATTTTGCTTCCTCAGGTCCAGAGCAAGCAAGGAGCCACACCAGTAAACAAACCAAAATTACAAGCCAAAGCAAAGCAAAGCAAAGCAAAGCAAAGCAAATATCTCGCCATTTCCCACTCTTTAATGGAAAGCTGCAATAGAACTTTCCTTGCAGTATTGCACTGCTAACACAAGAGGGTGCCACACAACCATATAAATACTACTTACAAGACTTACCCCCTATTTCTCTCCCGTGATCTAAAATGGAATCCAACAACAGCTGTGTTTCTCCTGGTTCTAGAGAAGACTCTGCCAGAAACATTGCCCAAGGGTAAGAACTACCCAGTCTCTGCTTATGAAGGTGACTGGACGGAGGAAGGAAGAAGTCATGCTGCAGTGTGCACCTGACCCTGCAGTCAAGGTCTCCTTCATTATCTTCCCCCTAGGTTTTACATACTACTCAATGAAGGGCTTTAATGTACTCAACAAACCTTTATTTTTAAACTCCCCTTCTAACAGATCCATCCCTTAGGCTTCCACATTCTCTATCACATGCCATATCAATTTGCTGCAGGTGCAGAGGCACAGTATCAGTGGGGAGGTGCATTGTTCTTAAAGGCCCCGGGGGAGTTTGTACTTAACAGTGAAGTTAATTTACATACCACAGCAGCGAGATCCTGATGTAAGCTGCTGGCAGCTCTGGTTTGCTCGGCCCTCTGCAGTCACAGCCCTCCTTCCAAATTGGAGGATGGCCTTGGTCTCCGCAGCCACACCCTTGCACAACAAAGGCAGATACTACATACAGGAAGGAGGCACAGAATCAGTATGCTGGAGGAGGCAGGGGAGACACTGGCTGGTAGAAGGGCTGGCTTAGAGGATCAGTTGAATAAAGGAATGAGGAGGGGGGCAATGTCAAATGATCAACTGACTGGTGGGGTCTTGGGAGACAAAAAATTAATGGGATGGGAATGGCTGTGAGGATGGAGGATGGTTTTATTGGGAGCAGATGGGAGGCCCTAGGGCAGGGGAAGCAGGGCCGGCTTTAGCAAGAGCGGGGCCCAATTCCTGGGGGCGGGGCTTGCAGCAATGGAGCCACGCTCAAGCCGGAGCTCCTGCTGGGGTCGCGGGGCTTGGGTCCAGCCCGGAGCCGGACGAGCCAGTCCCGCGCCAAGCCGCAGGGGCCGGGCCGGACCCGCGCCGAGCCGCGCCGCTGGGGCCGGGCTGGACCCAAACTGAGTCGCCCGGAGCCGCGGGGGCCAGGCCCGAGCCGAATTGAGCCGCGCCGGGGGGGCCGGGCCGTACCCGAGTCGTGCCACAGGGGCCAGGCTGAACCGAGCCGAGCCGCGCCGCGGGGGCCGGGCCAGACCCGAGCCGCGCCGCAAGGGCCGGGCCGGAGTCGGGCCGGAGGGAGCTGCTCGGCCGGGGCTGGACTGGGCCGCACCGCACTTCCCCGGAGCCCTTCTCTCGCCCCCGCAGCTTACCTGGTGCTGCCTGCCTGCCCCTGCTTCTTTTCAGACTTCCCGCAAACCTCTGATTCGCGGGAAGTAGGGGAGGGGGAGGAGCAGGGGGCGGAGCGTGCAGGGGAGGGGAGGAGGGGGAAGTGAGCTGGGGGTGAGGTGGAGAGCTCCGGCATGGGGCCCTCTTAGCGCGGGGCCCAATTCAGCCAAATCGGCTGAATCGGCCTAAAGCCGGCCCTGAGGGGAACGCAAACTTTTTGGCCTGAGGGCCACATCAGGTTTCTGAAATTGTATGGAGGGCTGGTTAGGGGAGGCTGTGCTTCCCCAAATAGCCAGGCGTGGCCCAGCCCCCGCCCCCTATCTGACCCCCGCCTGCTTCTGGCCCCCTGACAGCCCGCCTGGGACTCCTGCCCCATCCAACCCGCCTGTTCCCTGTCCCCTGACAACCCCCTGGGACCCCTGCCCCATCCACCCCTCCCTGTCCCCTGACTGCCCCTGGACCCCACGCCCCTGACTGCCCCCAGCCACCCCATCCAACCCCTCCTCTCCTTCCTGACTGCCCCCCAGGACCTCTGCCCCATTCAACCCCCCTGTTCCCTGCCCTCTGACCACCCTGACCCTTAGCCACACCCACGCCCCCTGATTACCACCCCGAACTCCCCTGCCCTCTATCCAACCCCCACCCTTCTCCCTGCCCCCTTACTGCACTGCCTGGAGCACTGGTGGTTGGCAGTGCTACAGCCATGCCGCCCAGAGACCAGGACAGGCAGTCATGCTGCCCGTTGGAGCCAGTCATGCCACCGCGCAACACAGAGCACTGGGTCAGGCCGCAGTTCTGTAGCTGCGCTGCCCCAGGAGCTCACAGCCCCGCCGCCCAGAGCATTGCGCCGGTGGCGCAGTGAGCTGAGGCTAGGGGGGCGGGGAACAGCAGGGGAGAGGCCAGGGACTAGCCTTCAGGGCCAGGAGCTTAGGGGCCAGGCAGGAGAGTCCCGCAGGCCGGATGTGGCCCATGGGCCGCAGTTTGCCCACCTCTGCCCTAGGGCAAAGAACAAGACAAAGGATAGGGAAAGTTAGGGGAAAGATAACAGAACATGGGACTGGGTGCAAGCAGGAAGACACTTAAAAAGATAGAGAGGGATGGGTTTTTTCCCTATTTTCCACTACTTTGCACATTGTGTAGTCAGCCAGTCACTATGAGTGAGTGAAGAATTCTGATTTGGTAGCATTTCACACCCACTTAGCACAGGTGTAAAAGGCAACACAAGAGTCAAGCCAGTGGAGGATCAGGATCAGGGATTAGATTTAATAAGAGAAAGTAAACAACGGAACAAATATAACATGAGATGAGAGCTCAGAGGAAAGTGAGGTCAATCAAGAGTGAGTGAGATGGAAGAGAAGCGACTTGGAGGGGCAATGTGAATGAAAGTGATCTGCAAGAAACACAGACAAAGGGAAAGGGACAGGCAGATAAGAAAGGGGAAAATGAGTGAAGAAAGTTTTTTGATGAAGAATAAAGTGATGGGAGACACAATTTCAAGTTTTCATTAACATAGATTAGTGGCAAAATATTATATAATCAAACACTGGTATGGTGCTTGTAGGATGAGTGGGGAACAGGAACAAGGCATGAGAATATGTTGTTCCTACCAAACATGAAAAACCAGCCAACAAAATACATTGTATTGAAAAAAATCAAAACGAGAACACAAACAAGTGTTGACACTGTTGTGTATTTGGTTGTCGTGGTAATAGAATCTCATTGTTGCTATGGCAACTGAGTTAGAGTATTAGGGGATAGCTCAGACAGTTTTGGTTAGTTCAGTGGGTGGCAATAAATGGCTGCTTTTAAGGTTTACAGCTCTCTGCGTCTCAAGTGATTTCTTCCTAAGACTGTTGCTCCAAGGATATAACAATGTGGCGACAAGGATGGGATTCCTGTGCTGCCTCAGCAACAGAAGGAAGTAGAAGTCAAGGTACAAAAAAACAAAACAAAACCTTTTTGCTGTTGGAAGGGGGTGAGAACTGGCTTGTTTGCACTTATTGTGCAAACTGAAACTAATACCATGGCTACACTTACAGGCCACTGCAACCTTTTGTGGAGACTATAGTGCAATGGCATGTATATAGTGAGCGTTTTGAGCTTTTTGTTATTGCAAATGACATCACAGATGAGAAGAAGGTGCCAATATTCTTTAGTGTTGTAGGGGCTAAGACCTACTCCCTGCTACGCAGCTTACCACACCCTGTTAAGCCTGAGACCAAATCTTACAGCGACATTGTGGAAATCCTGGGGTCCCATTTTTTCTCCAAAACCTTTGGTAATTGCTGAAAGATATAGGTTCTACAAAAGAGACCAAAAAGAAGACAAAACAGTTGTACAATTTGTAGCAACTTTGAAAAAGCTTGTGGAACACTGTGAATTTAAGAAGATATTAAATGACACCCTATGTGACAGTTTGTGTGTGGCCTGTACAGTGAAGTTATATGGAAATGCCTATTGACAGAGGCTCAGCTTACCTTACAGAAGGCTGTTGATATTGCAGTCTCCATGGAACTGGCTATAAAGGAGGCACAATACATCGATGCATCTCTTAGGGTGCATAAGGTGTCACAAGAACCTACCCACAAAACTGGAGTCAGGAATGTTACTGCTGTGGTAAGCCAGGTCACCATGCATCAGAATGGTGGTGTAAGGACCTGGTGTGTCGAACTGTGGCAAAAAGGGACACATTGAGTGTGCCTGTAAACAAAAGAAAAAGAGGCCTGTGGTCTGGTCAACCAAAAAGCGAAATCTACATACCCTAGAGCAGACCCAGAATGACCAAGGAGACACCTCATCACAAGAAGAAGTGCCACTCCACGTTTTGTCTTTGGCAGTGGGCTCACATGAATATTGGGTAACCCCGTTGTTGGACGGCAAACCTATACGCATGGAACTGGACACCAGTGCAGCCGTCTTGCTGGTCTCTGAGACTGTGTATAAAGAAAAGCTACAGCATCTTCTGCTTAAGGCAACAAAAACTGTTATGAAGACATATACGGGAGAAGCTGTGCCCATGTTCAATGGACAGGCGGATAAATTGCCACTGTTTGTGGTGAGAGATAATTACCCAGCCTTAATGGGTAGGTCTTGGCTTAGGAAGATTCAGCAGAAGTGCACCAAATGACTAAAGAAGAAACCGGTCTGACCGCTATACTAAGGAAACATGCTGCTGTTTTTGGAGAGGATCTGGGAATTATGAAGGGAATCACTGTGACATTGAACATTAAACCTGACGTCAACCAAAATCTGAAAGTCAGAACTGTGCCATATGCCATCAGTCTGAAAGTTGAAGGGGACCTGGAGTGCCTGGTAACAAATGGAGTCCTAATACTAGTTACCCATAGCTTATGGGAAACTCCTATCCTTCCAATAGTGAAGAAAGTTGGCTTCCTCTGGATTTGCCGTGATTTTAACACTGTCAACCCAGTGTTGTGTGCAGAGCAATACCCGCTTCCCTGCATCGATGACCTCTTCGTGGGCCTGGCAGGGGGACAAAAGTTCAGTAAGATTGATTTGAGGCCAGCGTATTTACAGATGCATGTCGATGAAAAGTCCCAAGAGCTGTTGACTATTGTGATGCATAAGAGGCTTTATCGATACTGTTGCCTACCCTTTGGAATAATGTCTGCTCCTGCCTTGTTCCAGAGGGCTATGGACCAGATCTTGTGTGGCTTGCCAGGAGTCCACTGCTATCTGGACGACAGGCTGGTCACTGGAAGGAATGAGGAGGATCACCTAAAGAATTTAGAGGCTACTCTACAAAAACTGGAAGAGTATGGCCTACGAGTCCACAAAGACAAGTGTGAATTCTTCCAGCCCTCTGTTGAATATTTGGGATACATCATTGATGCTACGGGTCTTCGTAAGGCCCCTGCAAAAGTTAAGGCTATTGCAGAGGCTCCCCCTCCTCGAAATGTTAGCCAGCTTCGCTCGTTTCTAGGACTATTGAACTATTATGGAAAGTTCATCTCACAGTTAGCCACACTGCTAAAACCACTTCACGAACTCCTTGGGCAGAACAAGGTCTGGAAGTGGACTGAAGCCTGTGATGTTGCATTTAACAAAGCTAAGGGTGCATTGCTAAATTCTGAAGTTCTGACGCACTTTGATCCATCCTTACCCCTACAATTGGCCTGTGATGCCTCCCCTTATGGAGTGGGAGCGGTCGTGTCACACATTGTGCCTTCGGGAGAAGAGAGGCCTTTTGCTTCATGCACTCTAAGCAAAGCAGAAACTAACTATGCCCAAATCGAACGTGAGGCATTGGGAATCATTTTTGGAATTTGGAAGTTTCATCAGTATCTGTTCAGACGGAAGTTTACTCTTCTCACAGACTGTCAAGGCTGCTTCCCCACTCTGAACTTTAGGG
>NW_020664530.1:10526973-10587074 GCF_002925995.2 Terrapene triunguis
TTGGGTATTGTTGCTTTCCACACACACATGTGAAATCAAATATCAGAAATCCACTCTGCATGGCAATGAGGATGGTCTCTCAAGGCTGGCTTTGCCAGTCAAATGTCAAGATATTGCCCGGAAGAAAATCTTTTACTTTGAACAGGTAGAGAATACACCCATCACTGCTACTCAGGTAAAGAAGGCAACTCGCGTTAACCCAGTATTGTCCCAAGTTATGGACCTGGTGATGCATGGAACATCTTGACGAACCTCTCCGGTCTCAACCGACCTTGTTACCTACATGTCCAGGAGGATGGAGATATTGATCCAATCAGGTTGTTTGTTGTGGGGGAGACGTGTTATTATCCCACCACCACTGAGATCACAGATGTTAGAACAGCTACATTCCGGTCACTATGGAATAGTGCGCATGAAGGAAATTTCATGAAGCTATTTTTGGTGGCCTGGATTGGACAGTGCTATTGAAGAGACGGCAAGCGCTTGTATATCATGTCAGGGTGTGAGGAATGTACCCGAGTGGGCACCCCTACAGCCATGGGACTGGCCTGGAAACCTATGGCAACATATTCACGTTGACTTCGCTGGCCCACTTGAAGGAAGCATGTTCTTGGTAGTGGTAGACGACCATTCTAAATGGCCAGAAGTCTCTATAATGCAGTCCACTACTGCAGAGAGTATTATCCAAAAACTATGGGGACTCTAGTCGTTTCGGTCTGGCAGAACAACTGAGCAGAACAATGGACCGCAGTTCATCTCTCAGGAGTTTCAAAATTTTATGAAGGCAAATGGGATACACCACATCACTTCAGCACCATATCATCCATCCACCAATGAATTAGCTGAAAGATTTGTGCAGACAATGAAACAGGCTTTGAAATTGGCAAGGGGACAATTATCCATTCAAAAGCATCTGGACACCTTCTTACTATCCTACAGAAACACACCGCATGCTACGACCAAGGCATCCCCGGCCTTTCTAATGATGGGACGACAGCTGTGCACTTGCTTTGATCTGCTGAAACCTTCTGAACCCCGACAAATTGTGCAAGGTCAGCAGCAAGATCAAGTCATCAAGCGTGCACCCAGAGCAAAAGACCAAACCGTTAGCCTGGGACAGCTGGTTTTGGCTCGGAATTATACTTCTGGAGCTAAATGGGTCCCTGCCACTGTCATCGCTCAAACAGGACCTGTTTCCTACACAGTCCGTATTGCAGAGGATCTCACCTGACGGAGACATGTAGATCAGCTGTTGCCAGGTCATACCAGTCCTCAGGACACATCTTCAGTTGAGTTGCCTGACTTCACCACTTCCGGCGAGACACCGAATCAAGAGTCACCTGTTCCTGACTTTCCCCCTCCAATACTGCCAGCGGCAGAGATACCCACCTGCCCAGAACAAGTTGATACCGTATCCTCACACATTCACGTTACGAACCCTGAGCCCATTGTCAGGCATGCACCCAAGACACTTTTGGGTGCAACAACACCAGAAGTCTGCTGTAATCCACCTAGAGACAGAAAGTCTCCTCAATGGCTGGATCTTTAGTAGGGTGAACCCACGGTTACGGGGCAAAATATTCCCTGAGGTTTAGCCAGGAATGGAGGCAGTCTACCCTCCTTCTCTAATTTACTGTTTGTTTTATTTAGGGGATGTTCTCATTAAGGGGGGAGGAATATGTTGTGTATTTGGTTGTCGTGGTAATAGAATCTTGTTGTTGCTATGGCAACTGAGTTAGATTATTAGGGGATAACCCAGCCAGTTTTGGCTGGTTTTTGGTTAGTTCAGTGTGTGGCAATAAATGGCTGCTTTTAAGGTTTACAGCTTTCTGTATCTGAAGTGATTTCTTCCTAAAACTGTTGCTCCCAAGAATATAACAGACACTGCATTCTACAGGAGTTTTTAATATGGTTTAGTGTCTGATGGGCAAAATTGTGTTTGAGGGAATTTAAGTGAAAAATACATAAATGTCCACTAGGTGGCAGCTGCCAAAATCTTACTGAAAAAAAGGTCTTTACACAAAACCAGTTACAGTAGAGTAGATGCTCCGTCCTAGCAACAAATCAGTGGCCTTTTGCTATGTCCTAAGCAGCTGTTGTTGTTATGGGAAGTGTTGTCTGACCAAAGGCGTATGAAAGGGGTGGAGAAGCCACGTTGTGGATGGGGAGTTGGGGTGAGTGGAGGGGAACCCCAAGTTTGGGGGGAATGGGTCAGGGGAACCCTGGGTTTGGCAGGGGAGCTCCTAATCAACAAAACATCTGAGCCAGCCTGGCTGCCAGGACAGGCTGAGGGTGCTCCCACTGGCAGCTTTATTCTCCACCACGTGGAGGGATAGATGGCTGGGGAGAGTACCATGTGCACCCTGCAATGGAGGGCAGGGGTGGCTCCTAGCACAGACAGCAGAGATGGGAGGGGGGAAGGGGATAGGTCAGTGCCCTGGGGAGGAGGATCCCTGATCCCCCACTTCAAAATAGCAACCCCTCCCCCCATTGCCTGCCAGCAGGGCCGGCTCCAGGGTTTTGGCCGCCCCAAGCAGCCAAAAAAAACCAAAAAAATAAACAGCCGTGATCGTGATCTGCGGCGGCAATTCGGCGGGAGGTCCTTTGCTCCGAGCCGGAGTGAGGGACCGTCTGCAAAATTGCCGCCGAATAGCTGGACGTGCCGCCCCTCTCCGGAGTGGCCGCCCCAAGCACCTGCTTGACAAGCTGGTGCCTGGAGCCGGCCCTGCCTGCCAGCCCGATACTGAGGAAGGGAGGAGGAAACCCTCCAACTGCGCCTCTGCTGCTCCCACGACCCCAGCTTGCCCCTGTCTACACCCCCCCATCTCCACCCCTGGATGTGATGTCACAAATGTTGATCTTAAGCGGAAGCTCTGTTGCTGTTACCGAGTGGACAGTGCATGGTAGGGAAAGTGTTCCCAGGGGAAATGTTGCTTGTAAGCAGCGGTTGCTCTTACAAGGTGTTACTGCAAACACGCATCTGTTGCATTTCCATTTACAAGAGTTCATGCACCACCTGTGCATTTAAACTATACTTGCAGCTACAAATTTAATTTGCCACCTTTTTCAGCCCTAATGCAGGAGTGTCCAAAGTGGCTATCTTGCTAAACCAACTTTAGCGATATTGCCAGTTTGGGTAACCAAGAAGTTAGGAGACTGGCTTCAGGATGATGATTGTATTTAAACAACACTCTTTTACTTGATCTCTAATTTTACACTTTTAAGGAAAAGCCACCTTCCCTTTTTCGTAGCTTTTCAGTTTCAGATTTTAACCACAACTAAGTACACAAACATACCAGCCTTTCCCCTGACTACTCAGAAAAGGATTTGACTTCCAAGTGCTGGAGTGGGGGAGCTGTCATTTTATCCCACTCTTGCCTCCCTCCCAATCATTTTCTGTCCTTCCCCTCTCCCCACCCTACTCAGTTTCCTCCTCACACTTCCTCCTTGCTTCCCCACTTCTATCCCCGGCCTACACTCTCCCTCCCCCTTCAGTCTCCCTCCTCCACATCTTGTTTCCTTGTGGTAATTTTCCTTTGGTCTTCCTTCCTATATCCCCGTTACTAACACCCTCATTCCCCTCCTCCTCTTCCCTGCAAGTTCCTTCAGCCTGCTTGCTCACCTTGAACTACTCCACTCAAATTCTCTGGATGAGTGTCATTACTTCACCCAACATGGTTACAGTCTCCCCCACCCAACCTACATTCCCCTGCTGTCTGTCGGCACCCAACTTCAGAGAGCTCTTTGTTTTGCTTGCTGTCTGTCTCTGTGTTGGGTTGGTCCTTGAATTGGAATGTTAAGCAGTTAATGGCAGAGCCATCTGCATGCAATGATATTGCGATGACGTCAGTGTCAGGGAAGAGATAAAAGACCATTTAGGTCTGTCCAATACTGTGGAGGTTTGGTGCTGGCGGACAAGTACCCCAGCCTCTTGAGGCTAAGGGAAGAATGGGATTGGGGGTTTAGAAGCTTCCTTGTTTGTTGTTTTTTGGAAACTAAAATTCAAAGAAAGACTTCTTTTGGTGAAATGAGCATACAAAGAGGTTCATACTCCTGTCATAGCTAGCACCTCTGCTGGTTTATGAACATGGAGAGTACCATGAAGGGCACAGTCTAGATGACAATTGTGTATCTAGGCAAGCAGTCCAAATTGTTGGGGAAGTGATTTATTAACTGACTCTAACCTTTACAAAAGCACCTAAATGACTGAGGTTGCTAAGTCCCATTTTCTAAAATTACTAAGGACTAGACTTTTAAAGCTATTGAGGTATTGCTGTGCTTAGAATTGCAGTGCCTAAACCCATTTAAGAGCCTAAGGCCTGGTCTACACTAGGCTTTTATGTCGACTTTAGCGCCGTTATATCGAATTAACCCTGCACCCGTCCACAGCAGGAAGCCATTTAGTTCGACATAAAGCTCTCTTTAAATCGATTTCTGTAATCCTCCCCAACGAGAGGATTAGCGCTAAATTCGACATGGCCATATCGAATTAGGCTAGGTGTGGATGGAAATCGACGGTAATAGCTCCGGGAGCTATCCCACAGTGCACCACTCTGTTGACGCTCTGGACAGCAGTCCGAGCTCGGATGCTCTAACCAGCCACACCCCCGGGAAAATTTGAATTCATTTTCATTTTCCTGTTGGACATCGAGGGGAGCTCAGCAGCAGTGGCAACTATGCAGAGCTCTCCAGCAGAGATGGCCGTGCAATGTAATAGAAAGAGGGCCCCAGCATGGACTGATCGGGAAGTCTTGGATCTCATCGCAGTGTGGGGCGATGAGTCCGTGCTTTCAGAGCTGCGCTCCAAAAGAAGGAATGCTAAGATCTACGAGAAGATCTCCAAAGCCATGGCAGAGAGAGGCTACAGCCGGGATGCAACGCAGTGCCGCGTGAAAATCAAGGAGCTGAGACAAGGCTACCAAAAAACCAAAGAGGCTAACGGACGCTCCGGATCCCAGCCCCACACATCCCGTTTCTACGAGGCACTGCATTCCATCCTGGGAGCGGCCGCCACCACTACCCCACCCCTGACCGTGGACTCCGAGGATGGGATCATGTCCGCGGCCGGTTCCTCGTCGGACATGGCAGCGGACGGGGAAGATGAAGAAGGAGATGAGGAGGACGAGGCAGTCGACAGCGCTGGCACCGCTGATTTCCCCGACAGCCAAGAGCTCTTCATCACCCTTACCGAGATCCCGTACCAACCGTCCCCATCCCTTACCCCGGACACAGAATCAGGGGAAGGATCAAGCAGTAAGTGCTGTAAACATGTAAACATTTATTTAAAACAGAACGGTAATATTTATACTATAAACAATGTATATTTATAAAAGTGCTGTAAACTAGTAAAAAAATAATCAGGTACAAAACAGGAATATTTACAAAGGTAACAAATGGGTTTTCATGATTTCTCTGTCTTAGGCTCTTCTCAATTTAGTCCCAAGTGTTTTAAAAAATTTTCACAATGTCCGTTACTACATGATTCCCAGGCCCAAGACGCTCCACTCCAAAGTCCCAGTGCACCTACGCGAAAATCCGGTCAATGTGGCCGGGGATCGACGAGAAATCCTCGTAGGAGAACTCCTCGTAGGTCTCGTGGAGGTAGAGCTCAAGCCTGTTGATCAGGTTCCGGGGTAGGGCGATCTTAGTGGGCCCTCCGTGGTAGCAGACATGTCCCCTCCACGCCACAATCAAGTACTCCGGGATCATCGCACGACATAGCATGGCGGCATACGGCCCCGGTTTCTGCATGCTTTCCCGCAGCATGCGTTCTCTCTGGGTGTCCGGGATCCTCAGGAGGGTGATGTCGCTCATGACGCCCTGCTTTGAATTAGGGAGGGGAATGTTAGTATTGGGACTGCTTTACAGCCACGCGGTGGAGGGAGAGGGGCAGTATACAGGGATCTTTCCCTGGGACAGCCGCGAGGGGGTGGGACAGGGGCAGAGTTGATGCTGTCCTGATTGCTGGCAGCAGAGACTGGCATTGCTTTCAATGTGAAAGGAGGCCAGTGCTACTGCTGGAGTTTTAAGCAGCCACAAGTCTGCAGCTTACCATTATTGCCCGCTCCAGAAGTTCAGGTCTCCAGCCACAGTTCTCTGAACACTCCAAGACCTCCGCAAGTCCACAGGCACTGAAGGCGAGGGCCGAAAATTCGACCTTGTCCTGAGTGCGCATGTGAGAGGTTCAGTGCATGGTCTTGTTCACAGAGAAAGACTAGGTTCTTTGTATACAATTTCATTTATCTGTCTCAGGAATTCACTCCCTTTTTACAATTCACACAGACACATCTGCGACTGTCCCCCACCCCGCCTGTCAGCACACTCCCAGAGGCTAGCGCAGATTAGGCGGAGGAAGAAGAAGAAGACGCGTGAAGACATGTTCTCAGAACTAATGGGATGCTCCCGAGCCCAGGCAGCCCAGCAGACACAGTGGAGGGAGAACTTGTCACAAATGCACCGAGCAGTCATGGAACGGGAGGAGAGGTGGCGTCAGGAGGACCAACAGGCTACTGAAAAGCTGCTTGGACTAATGAGGGAGCAAACGGACACGCTCCGGCGCCTTGTGGATGTTCTGCAAGACCGGAGGCAGGAGGACAGAGCCCCGCTGCAGTCTATCTGTAACCGCCCTCACCCGCCACCAAGTCCCACACCACCCTCACCCAAACTCCAAAGAAGGAGGGGCGGCAAGGGCCGTTAAAACTTTCAGTCAACCCCTGCAGACTGCTCTAGCACTAGAAGGCTGACATTCCCCAAAATTTCATAAGTCCTTTCCTACCCACCTCACACAAGCCCCCGTCCAAGTTTCACACCCCACGTTTCATGTCTGGTTCGCAATAAAATGTTTGTTTCTCTCCATTACTGTTTCAGTCAGGTTCTTTTGAGGGAGAGTCTGTCTGGAGGGGGGGAAGGGGCTTGGTAATTGGACAGGACAGTGACCTTTAGCAGGGTACAGAGGCGGTGTCAGGTCCAGCATCAGGACACATACACAGTGCAGTCACTGGTTACCCTGGTCAGTCTGGGAGGTGTTTTTCATGTTCTGGGGGGGGGGGGTTGCTCTGTGACTTTGTGGCGGGGGAGGGCAGTTACAGATCTTATGCAGCGGTCCTTATCCTGGCTCACAGATCCACGCAGCAGGGGATATGTAACCCTACCCCCCCCTGCCAGAAAGTCACATAGCCGACACATACACACAGTCCCCCCCAGGAGTGCTGGCAGGCTCCATTGAAATAACCAGTCCACCAGTGCGGAGCCTGTCATTCCGGGAGTTTAGAAGCATCATTTGCATCAGAACACTGAACCCGCCCCCCGCCACAGTCTGCGTCCCCGGTTTAAAATATTCCCGCGAAAACAGCAATACAGACAACGGTGTTCATTAACAAAATCGAAATGATTTTATTTTTTGGGAAGGGGAAGGGGGTGAAGGGGGTATGTAACTGGAGAGGATAGTCAAAATGAACTGGGTAAAGAAACGGGGGCAGGTTCAGCTTTTCTGTCCACAAACTGAAAAGTCACTGGTTGCCCTGCTCACTCAGGAACCTAGCTTTCAAAGCCTCCCGGATGCACAGGGCATCCCGCTGGGATCTTCTAATGGCCCGGCTGTCTGGCTGGACGTAATCAGCAGCCAGGCTATTTGCCTCTAGCTCCCACCCCGCCATAAAGGTCTCCCCCTTGCTCTCACACAGGTTGTGGAGCACACAGCAAGCTGCAATAACGATGGGGATATTGGTTTCACTGAGATCACAGCGAGTGAGTAAGCTTCTCCATCTCCCTTTGAGACGGCCAAAAGCACACTCCACCACCATTCTGCACTTGCTCAGCCGGTAGTTGAACAGTTCTTTTTCTGTGTCCAGGGCGCCAGTATAGGGCTTCATGAGCCAGGGCATTAGCGGGTAGGCTGGGTCCCCGAGGATGACTGTAGGCATCTCCACATCCCCAAGAGTTATTTTGTGGTCTGGGAAGTAAATACCTTCCTGCAGCCGTCTAAACAGACCAGAGTTCCTGAACACGCGAGCGTCATAAACCTTGCCCGGCCATCCGACGTAGATGTTTGTAAACCGTCCCCGATGGTCCACCAGTGCTTGCAGCACCATTGAAAAGTAGCCCTTTCTATTGATGTACTGGCTGGCCTGGTGGTCCGGTCCCAGGATAGGGATGTGAGTCCCATCGATAGCCCCACCGCAGTTTGGGAATCCCATCGCGGCAAAGCCATCTATGATGACCTGCGCGTTTCCCAGGGTCACTACCTTTGGGAGCAGTACCTTCACGATTGCCTTGGCTACTTGCATGACAACAACCCCCACGGTAGATTTGCCCACACCAAAGTGGTTCGCGACTGACCGGTAGCTGTCCGGCGTTGCAAGCTTCCAGAGGGCTATGGCCACTCGCTTCTGGACAGTGAGGGCTGCTCGCATGCGGGTGTCCTTGTGCTTCAGGGCAGGGGACAGCAACTCACAAAGTTCGAGGAAAGTCCCCTTCCGCATGCGAAAGTTTCGCAGCCACTGGGATTCATCCCAGACCTGAAGCACTATACGGTCCCACCAGTCCGTGCTTGTTTCCCGGGCCCAGAATCTCCGTTCAACAAAATCCACATGCCCCATTGCCACCGTGATGTCCTGGGCGCTGGGGCTCGTGGTTTCTGACAGCTCTGTGCCACTCTCCGACTTCAGGCTCTCACGGCGGTGCCGTAGCCTCCTCGCCCGATTTCTCTGCATCTGCCTCAGGGAAAGGTGTATGATAAGCTGCGAGGTGTTGAGAACGGCCACAAGTGCAGCGATGGTCGCAGCGTGATCCATGATCGCAGTGCTGTGGCGTCCGCGCTGTCACTGACCAGAAAAGTGCGCGAACTGATTTCCCGCCGGCGCTTTCATGGAGGGAGGGAGGGCGTTAGTGACGGACGGATGACGACAAATTTTTTTTACCCAGAAGGCATTGGCGGCTCGACCCAGAATTCCGATGGGCAGCGGGGACTGCGGGAACTGTGGGATAGCTGCCCACAGTGCACCGCTTCCAATATCGACGCTCGCCCCGTTAGTGTGGACTCACAAAGTCGAATTACTGTCCTTAGTGTGTCCTTAGTGTGGACACACACGTTCGACTTTGCAATATCGATTCCACATATTCGATTTAAGTAAAATCGAATTACCCTCGTAGTGTAGACATACCCTAACATTCATTTTCAAAAGGGATTTAAGAACTTCGGAGCCTAAATCATTTGAAAACTGTGTCCATAATCAGGGATGATATCAACTTTTGTTTTGTATTATGGTTGTGGGTTTTTCATTACATTAAACTCCTTAAGCAGAAATGATGTAAATATATGAAAGTTTTATTGCTGAGTATAACAGGCTTCCTCGGTCCTGCTTCTGTCTCCAGCTACAAAACCACGCAGAGACCCTTGTGCTGGTTCAACACCCTGTGCTGTTCGTTTATAACTGAGTCCCACCACCTTCACAGCATACTTAGCACCTTGGAGAGGAAGAGAGCTCACTCTCTCACTGCCTGCTTCCTCTTTTTTCACTTTCTGCCTGTGCCTATTTGTGGGCTCTGACTAATGGCTTAATTGGCCTTTCTGCCCTGCCCCCACCCACAAATTAGGCACTGGTCTGCCTCCTCAGCTCCAATCTGCTATGCCTGATTAGAGCGGCTGTGAACAGAGTGTTGACTCAGGGTTTCCTACCTAGCACTCTGTCACACATCTCCACCCTTATTTAACTGCGAGGTTCTTCTTGCCTTGTGCTTTCCTTCCCTTACTGGAGGGGTCACCCTGTAGGAACCTCTCTCAATCTCCAGTGCCATCATCTGGGTTTGCTCATCCCCCCACCCACAGAATTCATACAGTGTGGGGGGCAGATAGCTCTGTAGCAGCCCATTGGTCTTCACACCAGGGGCATCCCAGGGGTTACTCCTCTCCTCTCTCATTGCATCTGGCAGGGGATTGAGGTTACTTCTCTCCTCCCCTGTATCAGCCAGGGCCCCAGGTTCCCACAAGTTGCCAAACTGTGCCTGGGTTTCTTCTCCTGGGGGTTGTGTTGCTCCCTTGGCTCCCTGACCTCTGATAGGGAGTTTGGGCTGTCTGTCTCTCCTGCACCTCCTTCCTTTCTTCCTTCCCTGGAGACATCTCTTGACCTCCTGACTCAGGCTTTGTTGTCCAGGGGTCTCTCCTGCTTCTTTTTTTGGAGTTCCCCCTCTCTTCCCCCCGGTTTTCCTTTTCTTAATGTGGGATTTCTCCCACCACCTCACTTCCCAATGGGGAAGGGACTCCCCAAGACAACTGGATAAAGCAGCCCTTCCATTCCCCAACCTGTTTCCACCGAAACCTTTCCCAGACCTCCAGAGGCACCTGGGCTATGGGGCAATCCCTCTTATCCCCAGGGACACACCGAATGTCCATAGTTGCTCCTGGAATCATTGAGTGAGGCTTCACCAGCTCCCTCTGGACAAGAGAGAAAGCTGAGGCCGTATCCATAAGGCACCTCTGGAGCTTCCTCCCCACCATCACAGAAATGGTGGACAGTTTTTGCCCCTTTTTCTTCCCTCCAGCTCTGGCCTAGCCACAAAACTCGGCAAAGCCACAATCCATGTAGGGGCAGTCCCCTTTCTTGTGTCTGGGTTGTCCTCTTTCTTGTGCCTGGGTCGTCCACATTGGTAGCAAATAATGGGTTGAGCCCCAGCTGGAACTCCTGGGGTTCTTCCTTCTTCCTGTCCATACCCCTTCCCGCTGTGGGTTCTCTGGTCTTCCTCCCCACCTCTGGACCCTTATACGGTCACCCCTCTTTCCTGGGAAAATCTGCTTCTGCATACTAGTCTGTCAGTTTTATGACAGCATCCACCGTGCCCAGATGATGTTGCCTGACCCACACTCATATGTTCTTGGGGAGGCCCTGAAGGAACTGTTCTAATACTGAGAGTCCATTATTTCTGCCACCATTTGGGTATCTGGTCTCAACCAGTGGGTGGCCCATTCCATCAAACTTTGGGCAAATGCCCAGGGCCGTAAACCTCCTGTCCACCTTGCTGAGTTGAACTTTTGACGGTACTTCTCAGTAGACAGCCCAACCCGATCCAGGATGGCTGCCCTTATCATCTCATATTTTCTTGCTTGCTCCTCACTCAGGGCCATATAGGCCGCTTGGGCTTCTCCCGACAGATAGGGAGCCAACCGCAGGGCCCGGGTTTCCCCATCCCATCCAGCACCCATGGTTACCCTTTCAAAAGTGGCCAGGAATGCATCTGGGTCATCTGCAGGGCTCATTTTACATAATCCTAGGCTCTGTGTTCAGACACCATCCCACACCGGGGGACTTACCACCTTCTGTAGGAGCTGCTGCTGGATGCTGGCTTGTTCCCTTATAAATAGGGTTGCCAGGTGTCCGGTTTTCAACTGGAACACCCAGTCAAAAAGGGACCATGGCGGCTCCAGTCGCACCGCTGACTGGGCCATTAAAAGTCTGGTCAGCGGTTCAGTGGGGCTAAGGCAGGCTCCCTGCCTGATGTGGCTTCGTGAGGCTCCTGCAAGCAGCGGCATGTCCCCCCTCCAGCTCCTATGCATAGGGGCAGCCAGGAGGCACTGCATGCTGCCCCTGCCCCAAGCGCCGTCTCTGAAACTCCCATTGGCTGGGAACTGCAGCCAATGGGAGCTGCAGGGGCAGCACCTGTGGACAGGGCAGCGCACAAAGCCGCCTGGCTGTGCTTCGGCTTAGAAACTGGAGGGGGGGACATTCTGCTGCTTCCAGGAGCTGCTTGAGGTAAGTGCCTGGAGCCTGGCCCCCTTCCCCCCTTCTGCACCCCAACCCTCTGACCCAGCCCCACCCCAGAGCCCACACCCCCAATTGGAGCCCGCCCCCCCATGCCCCAACCCTGATCCCCCTCTTGCATCCCTCATCCCCAGCCTCACCCCAGAGCCCTCATCCCACCACACCGCAACCCTCTGCCCAAGCCAAGAACCCACTCCCATACCATGAACCCCTCATTTCTGGCCCCACCCAGAACTCACACCCCAAGCCCAGAGCCCATACCCCAACCCACACTCCAACTCCTTGAGCCAGCCAAGTGAAAATGAGCGAGTGAGTGAGGGTGGGGAGAGCGAGTGACAGAGGGATGGGGGATGGAGTGAGTGGGGGGGAAGGACCTTGGAAAAGGGGCAGGGCAGGGGCAAGGCCTCAAAGGATGAGTGGGGTAGGGGGGAGGCCAAGGGTGTTTGGTTTTGTGTGAGTAGAAAGTTGACAACCCTACTTATGAATGCCTGCAGGCTTTTCTGCTGCTCTGCCTGCCAGGTAAGCAAAGTCTGTCTCTCCATATGGTGGGATTGTTGAAACCCGTATAGGGCCTTCTGCATATCCTCTTGTTGTTTTACCAGCCACTGAAGGGTTTTCTCCATTGCCCAGGCCACCAACCCTCACGCTGGCTGAGATCCCAGATAATCCCCCACATATAACAGGCTTCCTCCATCCTGCTTTTGTCTCAGTCTACAAAACCATGCAGAGACCCTTGTGCTGGTTCAACACCCTGTGCAGTTTATTTATAATTGAGTCCCACCACTTTCACAGCATACCTAGTATCTTTATAAGGAGGGGGGAGAGCAAGCCCACTCTTTCACTACCTGCTTCCCCTGTTTTTACTTCCTTCCTGTGCCTATTTGTGGCCTGGGCTAATGGCTTAATTAGCCTTTCTGTCCTGCCCCACCCACAAATTAGGCACAGGTCTTCCTCATTAGCTCCCATCTGCTATGTCTGATTGGAGCCTCTGTAACCAGTGTTGATTCAGGGTTTCCTACCTAGAACTCTGTCACACTGAGATGAGGTTAATTATCTTTAGTTTCTTATTCATTATGCTAGTATCTTCATTTTTCTTGGTTATAGTCTATATTCTGGCTTTTAACTCCAAATATTCTTTTCCTAAATAAGGTGTTCATTTCTTTTTGCTATTGCTTGGTCCTTGAAAGTATAAGATTTGTTAATATCCTAGAGATTATATGGCCTGTATATTTTTTAACCTGATCACTAGATGGAAGCATTGAAAATGAATTAGCCAGTATTATTTCATAAATCAATAAACTAAGGAATTGTCTGCACACAAATTGGAACCAAAATAGCTATATCTGTTTTCACTGAAATGTTATTTCAGAGCATATCTGTGTGCACTCACATTAATGATCTAGAGGATGGTATGGACTGCACTCTCAGCAAGTTTGCAGATGACACTAAACTGGGAGGAGTGGTAGATACGCTGGGGGGTAGGGATAGCATACAGAGGGACCTAGACAAATTAGAGGATTGAGCCAAAAGATATCTGATGAGATTCGACAAGTGCAGAGTCCTGCACTTAGGACAGAAGAATCCCATGCACTGCTACAGACTAGGGACCAAATGGCTGGGCAGCAGTTCTGCAGAAAAGGATCTAGGGGTTACAGTGGAAGAGAAGCTGGATATGAGTCGACAGTGTGCCCTTGTTGCCAAGAAGGCTAACGGCATTTTGGGCTGTATAAGTAGGGGTATTGCCAGCAGATCGAGGGACGTGATCACTCCCCTCTATTTGACATTGGTGAGGTCTCATCTGGAGTACTGTGTCCAGTTTTGGGTCCCACACTACAAGAAGGATGTGGAAAAATTGGAAAGAGTCCAGCAGAGGGCAACAAAAATGATTAGGGGGCTGGAACACATGACTTATGAGGAGAGGCTGAGGGAACTGGGATTGTTTAGTCTGCAGAAGAGAAGAATGAGGGGAGATTTGATAGCTGCTTTCAACTACCTGAAAGGGGGTTCCAAAGAGGATGGATCTAGACTGTTCTCAGTGGTACCAAATGACAGAACAAGGAGTAATGGTCTCAAGTTGCAGTGGGGGAGGTTTAGGTTGGATATTAGGAAAAACTTTTTCACTAGGAGGGTGGCGAAGCACTGGAATGGGTTACCTAGGGAGGTGGTGGAATCTCCTTCCTTAGAGGTTTTTAGGTCAGGCTTGACAAAGCCCTGGCTGGTATGATTTATTTGGGGATTGGTCCTGCCTTGAGCAGGGGGTTGGACTAGATGACCTTCTGAGGTCCCTTCCAACCCTGATATTCTATTCTATGACTTCAGATGAAGTGTCCTATTTTCATTTAATTTCCGTCAGTAAAAGCCAACTTAAGTCAAATCAAAATAGGACAGTCATAACCTGAAATAATACCCATAGACTAAATAACTAAATGTGCAGCACTTTGAACGTATGCTAAGAAGTTGTTCCAGTTTATATGGACAAGCTCTACGAGCTGTGACTGGTAATCAGCTCTAGAACACAATCAAATGAGAATTCTTTGATTCTATGGTGAATGACAGAATTTTTTAGGAGGGAGAAAGTAGACTCATTTTTAGGATCTAGGGCTGCTCCAGGAGAGGTATACACTTCAGAGGAAGGTGCAAGAAACCTCAAACAGGAATATTGTAGAATAACCCACCCAAAAAACCCTCATCAATTTGTGCTTAACTTATACCCTAAAGCATGATGGTTTAGATCTGTCCTTTTTAAAAAAAATCTTAATTATGGATGTTCTCATTAATGGGAAATTGTGCAAATGTAATGTGTGATCCTTCTTAAAAGTCTTCCTCAGCTCTTTGTCTCAATAATACCTTGTGGCAGTGGGTTCTGCTGGTTAATTATACATTGTATAGAAAACAATTTCCTCCGTAATCCTATGAGGATCAGCAAATATCCCACCAGCATGTATAAGGGTGATGTGGTTTATTTCCAATGACAATTTCAGTGCAGGATACTGAAGTGAATGTTTTAAGATTTGTCTATCAATAGTCAGTTCCATTCCCACTGCTGCATGTCCAGTACTGTATGCAATAAGCTACTAACCATGGGGCATGCATACCACCATCAAATATATAAATCACAGCAGTGAAATAGGAGAGACTTGTACTATCTCATGCAAAATGTGAATAGTCTCTTCCCATCTAAGGGTTTCAGGCTTTAGGGCCCAATGATTGTGACACACATTTTCTGTTAATCTGAAAGTCCCTTCCCTTCCTTTTCATTGTCCGTAATAATGAAAAGTCAAAATAACTGCAACTCAATCATATATTTTTCTTGAATAAAAGACTACAGCATATGGAAAGGGAATAATGAATTAAACAGCAGCTAAAATAAAGTCAGATGGCTGCTGTGTAATGGAGAGAAAGGAGGTCACTGAACAGAACAATGTTAAATCTGAAACTCTCCAGTACAATTATAGAAGTGGCTCTAGCGGTGATGGAAGTAGTGATTCTACTGAAACTCCACTGGAAAAGGAGCAGCAGAAAGAGTGAGGCAAAGCCAGATTTGTACAACACCGAAACCTGATTCCAGATGCTTCTTGTTAGTTATGAATATGTCTCTGTGAGAAAGTTTTCAAAAGCCTATTCTTAACCTTTCAAATTATAAGCAGAACACTCCTAGAACTGACCAGAAGTTCAAATGAATCATTGTTTCTATTGTGAGAATCAGGATGTGTTTTGTTTATTTAACCTATGAATACATTCCCCATTTAAAAAAAATCCCACTATTTCACCTTGCCCTTTTTCAACTAGTAGCCTTTTTTCTTTTGTTTTTTTGTGTGGAAAGATAGGTGAGTGTCACCAAGAAAAGGTGCTGCAGATTGCTTACAAGCTCTTGGTATGCAGAACTCTGATTTGAAATGTAAACATTTACTACTAATATTGCTAAAGGGAAGTCCATGTGAGCAAGATCACACTGTAACTTTGGTCTTCTTTATGTGAGTGCATTTAAGGAGTGCAATGTGAGGGTCAAAGTTAGGTCAATTGTTTCCAAACTGGTGACCAGTACTGCCCCTAAAAGCCATAGATACATGTCACAATGATGAAAGATGCCTATTGGCTGATAATATCCAAATAACTAATTGTGATTGATGACATAATTACTAAAAATATCACCATCTTATGCCTCTAGAATGCCCTAAATATCTGGCAGCACTCCTTTGATTTGGAGTATCTGAAGTTAAGGGAGATAACTTTGCTAGGATGAGAATTTCTTATTGAACACATCTCAGTTATTAGTGCTGATGTAGTCATAATTCTTTTCATGTCTATATCATCTTTTACCAAATGATTGAGCACCTCTTAATTAAGCCCTTAATAAGACCTACCTATCTCATTATTATCCCCATTTTACAAGAAAGTTAAGTGACTTGCTCAAGGTCAAACATCAAGTTGTTGGTAGAGCTAGGAAGACAACCTAAATATCCAGAACTCCAGTCCTCACCTCAAACTGTTAGACCTTATTCCTCCCCACCAAACAGCATTTGTGAGTATTTGCCTTCGTCCAGATTAAGATTTAAAAGAGTGTTAGCTAACACATTCTAATTAACATGTTTTAAAAGTCTAGTGTAGAAAAGGTGCATTAGCTGTAATGTGCTAAGCTGGTTGTATTTTAAAGCTTAGAAGGATGCCAGAACATTTTAAGGAAGACACTGCCTTGTCTATACTGGACTTTTAGAACATATTGGTTAGAACATGTTACACATTCTAACAATACACCCTTCAATCCTTGACTAGATAGGATCTTGGACAATTAAGCAGCTAACAGCAAGAACTGGAGTAGATCCCTCTTCTTTGTCTTCATTCATTCTAAAGATTTTATTTTTCCATTCCAGACAGTTATAAGGGCAGCATTAGATGAAACACATCAGCTTCTCCTGACCTGTAAATGACCTGGTGTTTCTAGAATGCTCCAGTTCACTCTAGTCACTTCACTAAGCAGGTTTTTGAGTTATACAATATATTTAGCTCATGAGTAATGTTTCTCTGGTTTAACCTTTTGAGTTCCTTTAATATACAGTTCCTAAGGAAAAAAATATTTATAAGGTTCCTAGATGCACAATATACTGCCTGACCTTATGTTGAGCTCATCCTAAAAGGCCCTCAGGGTAGCAACAATATGGCTTAAAACTTCTTGCTAAAAGAATTCAAAACATTTGTTTTCTACACTGAACTGCAAACTTTTGCTTAATTTTTAATAGACGTCTCTATTTGCATTTGCTTCTTTTAGGTATACTATTTTTAATTCTAATATTTTTACAGTACCACAAATGATTTGCCGGTTATTAATTATAATAATTTGTCACACATCCTGCCCTGGAATCAATTCCCTACAACTCTCTACAGACCTTTGGTAGTTCTTGGCTGCATATTCATCAGAGACTTTGTAAGTGTCTAAAGGTATCTTATCGGTAAAACAAAAGCTCTTAGTGGAAAAGAGGTCACTAGGTAAGAATGAAATCATTAAGCTGCTGATGATATGATGGGAAAATAAGGTAAGAAAGATCTAAGTCATTCTTGACTACATGAGATTTTTTCTCTTGTGTGGATGCCTAGTATATTAAAATGCAAATATCTAGGTCAGTGAACATTTATAACTACCAAACTCTAACAGAATGTTAATTATATACAATTGGTTTGTTTCCCACATCTAAATAAGACCATTTAAAAACCAAAAGGGCATTTTGGCTATAATTCCTCAGGAATAATTCCATAGCACTGTGTTTTCCAACATATCCTTTTGCAGTGAGTCAATGTTTAACTTTAACATTTGTATCATAGCTCAGAGAATATTTATTTTATAGTCATGTCTAAATTTTCTAAAGTTTTGGATCCAACATTCCAGTTTAGACTAATTTCTGGGGTGTGCATATGTACATGCCTGAGTGTGTACAAAGTACAACAAGGACATTTATGATCCTAGGAATAGAAGGGCCTGCTATCCAAAGGGAACCTTTGGAGGTTCTGCAATCATTTATAGAAATTCTTTTGACAGTCACAATCATGTAGAATACAACAATTAGTAACACAGTTTTACAGCACATCATAAATTGTGTGCACTACAAAGCTGGGAGAACTATTCACAGCAAACAATTTAAGTTATTTTAGCTAAATTTCTATTTGTGAATGACCTGCAAAAAGAGCTTTTTCAGGTTTGCTTCTTTAATTTTATTTGATGAATGGTTTATCTGAATATATTTCAGCCTATCGGTTATTCATCATTATTATTACCATAACTATTGTTTAGATAAGTCACTATTAATAATTTGCCACTCAGACCATTTGATTGCTTGCTTGCTAAATTCCATGATATTATGTCTGCTGCCTGACTGGATAACTTCCAAATCCACACAACTTTTCAGGATGGTCATGTGAATACTTTTGGTTAGAGTAACCTTGCTAAGACATACATATTTAGAAATATTTGCCTGCAAATACTGAGTTACACAAATAGTCACAGCACTTCTCTTTCCAGTAACATTCTCATGAACTAAATTTGTGCTCACATGGATATTTACAAAGGTCCGAGCCCATCAGAAGACTTAAACACATACATTTTTAAGAGCAGGTTAGGCAAACACCTGTCAGGGATGGTCTAGATAATACTTAGGCTTGCCATGAGTGCTGGGGACTGGACTAGATGACTTCTTGAAGTCCCTTCCAGTCTATAACTCTAAGTTTGTGAGTAGTCCCAGCTTAAAGTTACAAACCTACATACCAAAACATTTATTCACATAGTTAGTTTTACATATATGCTTGGGACTTAAGCATGTACTTAATATATGCTATCGGGGGTTGGCTGTTTGCTCTGGGCCAGGCCAGCAGTACCGCCGAGTGGCAGTGCTCTGAGGTGTGATGCCTAATGGCGAGAGCCCAAGGGCTGAGTTCTCTGGCTGTTACAGCTTGAGGTAGTGTCGCCCACTGGTGAGAGTCTAAAGGCCGCTCCTCCAAGTGGCTACAGTTCTAGAGTAGTGTCATCTACTGGCGAGAGTTCAAAGGCTGCCTTACATAATAGCAATAGCTCAGAGTAGTGTTGCCCACTGGCAAGAGGGACAGAGGGGTTAAGGGAACCCTGGGCCTGCCCTACTCCACTGGGTTCCAAACTAGGGCCCTTCCAAGCCATAGCTTTTATACAGGACTTAGGGCTTGATAGCCCTAAACGCACTCCCTACTGTTGTCTCAGTCGCTCCGGCATCGTCAGGGGCTGGACATGGGGAGTCCCTCCTGTGTTTCTCTCTGCTCCGTCTCCAGAATCTCCTCCACTGGCAACAGCGAGTTGTTTCCCTCTGTTCCCATGGTTAATGAGGTTCCAGTGGTTTGGCTATATAGCTCGAACTTGGCGGCTTGGAATCCTGGTGGCTTCCCAGCAGGAGGCTGTTATATCCAATGGCTCTCCTCCATCAGCCCAAACTGAGTTGAACTGCCGCCTTTTGAAAACTCCTGCCACTAGAAGCATGCCCAGCAGAGATGAGGGGGCGTGGCTTCCTGCATCCAGAGAAGCCCCTTAACTCTTGCCTTGCTGTGTAGGGTTGATACACTACATCACACAACCTCCCGCTCAGGCTAGGATCTAGTGGTGGTCCATCCTCCTTTTCTTCTCCCTCCCACCCATGAGAAGAAATCGGCATTCACATGTGCCTTCCCTGGGCAGTGAAGTACTTGAAAGTCATAAGGCTGTAGAGAGAGGTACCATCGCATAATCCAGGCATTGGTATCCTTCATTGAATCAAGCCAGCAAAAGGGGGTGCGGGCCAAGACAACCTGAAAGGAGTTCCCCAGTAGGTAGTATTCAAGGCCTCGACTTTATCGCCAGTGCCTCCTTTTCAATTGTGGAATATATGGTTTCTCAAGGGAACAGCTTCTGGCTCAAGTACAGTATCGGATGTTCCTTACCATCCACCTCCTGGCACAACACAGCCCCGAGGCCTGCCTAAGAAGCATCCATCTGGAGGACGAACTGTTTTGTAAAACTGGGCTGGCAGAGAACGGATCCCTAACTCAGCTGGTCCTTCAAGGCCTGGAAGGCTCTTTCACAATCTTCTGACCATTGTACCCTCGGTGGCCTTGTGCCTTTTATGAGATCATGGGCAGGGGGCATCTTTTGTGGTGTAATTGGGTACGAAGCAATCCAATCCAAGAAACTGTTTTTTGGTTGAGGGAGCTGGGAAATCCTCAGTGATTGGACCTTGTCCACGAGGGGGCATAACTGTCACCATCCAACAGTGTACCCCAGATAGGTCACCTCTCTTTGCCCCAAGTGGCATTTAGCCAGAATAGCAGTTAATCCTGCTTTCTTGAGGGTTCAAAATACTGCAGTGAGATGGTGCAGGTGGTCCTTCCGGTTTGTGCTGTAAACACATATATTTGGCTGTGTACTGGCCGTGTGGTCATAATGGCTCTTTCCTCAGTCATTGGAAGGTGTCAGTGGCTCCATGCAGGCCAAACGGCATGGTCACAAACTGATAGAGGTTTTAGAGTGAAGAAAAAGCTGTCTTCTCCCTGGATATCCTTGTCAGGGTAATTTCCCAATATCCTTTCATTGGGTCTGGGGTGGATATATATTCAGCATTCCCCAGCCTTTCTAGTTGCTCATCTATCCAGGGCATGGGGTTGGTGAGAGATGGTATTCATTTTTCTAAAGTTGTTGTAGAAACTCATCAAGCTGTCCATCTTAGGTACTAGGGTGATGGGGTTCTCCACACACTCTGGGATTCTTCAGCAATCCTAGGTCTAGCATCAGCTCGAGTTCTTCATGGACTACCTTCCACATTTTCTTTGGCAAGGGTGCCCACACCTTTTGTCCTGGCATGGTGGCTATGTGGTGGTGGGTCAGGCTTGTCTTCCCTGGGCATGTTGAGAATACCACAGGGAAGGCCTGGGACAGCTGGCTCACTTGTGCCTATTGATCTGGGCTGAGTTTTGGCCCTACTGATATGAGAATTGGATCTGGTGGGGCCACCACTTTAGGTCCCAGTTCTGGTTCTGGGGAGTACAGAGCTATCAACAAAACCTTCTGGGCTTTCCAGGCATTCAGGAGGTTGATGTGGTAAATCTGCATCTTTTTCTGATACCCTGGCAGGTGGATCTCATAGGCCACGGGCCTTACTCTCTGGACCACCTCAAAAAATCCTTGCAACCGGGTTAGGAGCTTTGACTCTGAAGACAGGAGTAACAGTAGTACTCAGTTCCCTGGATCAAATGTTCATAGTTGGGCTCCCTGATTGCACAGGCATTCTTGGGTCTATTGGGTGCTCAGCAAGTTCTCCTTGGCAAATCCCCCTAGTGTGTTGAGTCACTCCCAAAGTTGTAGTATATATGGCACTGAGCCTTGCTCCCCCTCAGTCTCCCAGAGGAGATCCAGAATCCCCCAGGGCTGTCGCATGTAAAGGAACTCAAAAGGGGAAAATCCCATTGAGGTTTGGGGAACCTAATGTATGTCAAATAACAATGCTGGTAGCAGTCTGTCCCAGTGTCATGGGTTGACACTGATGAATATCTTTAGCATCAACTTCAGGGTGCTGTTGAATTGTTCCTCCAGACTGTTGGTCTGTGGATGGTAGACGGATGTTTTGAGGGCCCGGATTGTCAGTAACACAAATCTCTTTCATCAACCTAGGCAAGAAGTTGGACCCCATGTCCATCAGGATCTCTCTTGAGATTCCAACCCTGGTGAAGACCTTCATGAAATCTCTCACTATGGTGGGTGCCTTTGTCGTGTGTAATGGGATGGCCTCAGGGTACTGGGTGCCATAGTCTACATTTCTAAGTATGTACAAGAACCAGATGCACTCCTCTCCAAGGGCCCCACCAAGTCCATTCCGATCTGTTCAAACAGTACCTCCACCACAGGAAGTGGGATCAGAAGTGCCTTTGGTATCCTTTGGGGAGCTGTAAGCCTGTAGGGTATGAGGCACAGAAATGGTGGACTTACTTATGATTGCGTGGGCAGAAAAACCTGAGGGCTACCCGTTGCAGCGTCTTCTCTCTCCTTAAATGTCCAGCCCACGGTACCAAGTAGTTCAGGCATAATAGTCCCCGTCTGAACTTTTTGGGAACTGCTGCTGCAACATTTCCTGAGTTTGGGAATGTCTCTAATCACTCGGTATAGCCAGTCATTCTGGATCTTGAAGTGGGGGCCCTGTGGTGTCCATTGGTCTCCAGTCCCCTCCTCCTCCAGGATAGCTACTTGTTCTCAAATGCAACCTATGGTCTGGTCTTTCTGTGGCTCCGTATGAAGTCACCATTGTCTGTCAACCATTTGTGGCCCATCTTGTCTGGGGTCTCCACAGGTTTTGACACTGGGGTCTCTGCCTGGCCTGAAGGACTCTTGTCCAGGTTCTTTATATCCTCTCAGCCCATGAACCCTGTCACTTTCAGAACTGGGATTTTTTTTGTGGGGTGGCTGTTGCTCCATCACTGTAGGATCTCTCTGAACCATTTCCAGTCCTACCCCAGGATTATAGGGCTAGCTAGGGTAGTTGTTGGCCGACTCAGCACATTTCCTCATTGCCCTCTACTTCGAGCCAGACCTTGATTACTGGGTAGGACCATACATAAAACATAAGAACATAAGAACGGCCATACTGGGTCAGACCAAAGGTCCATTGAGCCCAGTATCCTCTCTTCTGACAGTGGCCAGTGCCAGATACCCCAGAAGGAATGAACAGAACAGCTAATCATCAAGTGATCCATCCCCTGTCACCCATCTCCAGCTTCTGGCAAACAGAGGCTAGGGACACCATCCCTGCCCAGCCTGGCTCATAGCCACTGATGGACCTATCCTCCATTAATGTATCTAGTTCTTTTTTGAACCCTGTTATAATCTTGGCTTTCACAACATCCTCTGGCAAAGAGTTCCACAGGTTGACTGTGTGTTGTGTGAAGAAATACTTCCTTTTGTTTGTTTTAAACCTGCTGTCTATTAATTTCATTTGGTTATGCCTAGTTCTCATATTATGAGAAGTAGTAAATAACACTTCCTTATTTACTTTCTCCACACCAGCCATGATTTTATAGACCTCAATCATATCCCCCCTTAGTCATCTCTTATCCAAGCTGAAAAGTCCCAGTTTTATTAATCTCTCCTCATACCGAAGCCATTCCATACCCCTAATAATTTTTGTTGCCCTTTTCTGAACCTTTTCCAATTCCAATATAACTTTTTTGAGATGGGGAGACCAGATCTGCACACAGTATTCAAGATGTGGGTGTATCATGGATTTATATAGAGACAATATGCTATTTTGTGTCTTATTATTTATCCTTTTCTTAATGATTCCCAATGTTCTGTTCACTTTTTTGACTGCCGCTGCACATTGAGTGGATGTTTTCAGAGAACTATCCATAATGAGTACAAAATCTCTTTCTTGAGAGGTAACAGTTAATTTAGACCTCATCATTTTACATGTATAGTTGGGATTATGTATTCCAATGTGCACTACTTTGCATTTATCAACATTGAATTTCATCTGCCATTTTGTTGCCCAGTCACCCAGTTTTGATAGATCCTTTTGTAGCTCTTTGTAGGCTGCCTGGGACTTAACTATTTTGACTAGTTTGAGTTTTGTATCATCTGCAATTTTTCCCACCTCACTGTTTATCCCTTTTTCCAGATTATTTATGAATATGTTGAATAGACTGGGCCCAGTACAGATCCCTGGGGGACACCACTATTTACCTCTCCCTATTCTGAAAACTGATTATTTAATCCTACTCTTTATTTCCTATGTTTTAACCAGTTACCAATCCATGAGAGGACCTTCCTTCTTATCCCATGACACTTACTTTGCTTAAGAGCCTTTGGTGAGGGACCTTGTCAAAGGCTTTCTGAAAATCTATGTACACTATATCCACTGGATTCCCCTTGTTCACATTCTTGTTGACCCCCTCAAAGAATTCTAGAAGATTGGTGAGGCATGATTTCCCTTTACAAAAACCATGTTGACTCTTCCCCAACAAATTATGTTCATCTATGTGTCTGACAATTTTGTTCTTTACTATAGTTTCAATCAGTTTGCCTGGTACTGAAGTCAAGTTTACCGGCCTGTAATTGCCGGGATCACCTCTGGAGCCCCTTTTAAAAATTGGCGTCATGTTAGCTATCCTCCAGTCACTTGGTACAGAAGCTGATTTAAATGATAGGTTACAGACGACAGTTAGTAGTTCTGCAATTTCACATTTAAGTTCCTTCAGAACTCTTCGGTGAATACCATCTGGTCCTTGTGACTTATTACTGTTTAGTTTATCAATTTGTTCCAAAACCTCTTTTAATGACACCTCAATCTGGGACAGTTCCTCAGATTTGTCACCTAAAATGAATGGCTCAGGTTTGGGAATCTCCCTCACATCCTCAGCTGTGAAGATCGTCCCCATGGATGCACTGGAGGTAGATGGGGGTCTCTGCCATGTCAGGGGACTCTATCAGACTGGTCCAGATAATCATCTGGCTGCACATGGAATCCACCAAGCCCATTACCTGGGTGCTGTTGACCCACACTGGGAGCAGGAACTTGGCCAAGCCTCTCTTCTGAGCTCAGAGGCCTGAAATCCATGCCTGGCCATAGCTACAGTCCATAAAGGGGCACTTTTGCCTGAAATGCCCCTCCTGGCCACACTCAAGCATTAGCTTTTTGGGGCTCCTGTTGGTGTGCTCATTGCTGGGACAGTGGGATGCCCGGGAGGTGTGTCTCCTTCCCCTCAGAGTTCTTGGTCCCTCCTCTGTAGTGTATAGGTACTCCAGTTCTTTCCCTGTGCTGGGATTACCTCCTGCAGGATGGGTCTGCTCCATGATCCCCATCCTTCACTTTTACACTGGCATCCATTGGGATTCTGGGCCTTACTTTTGGGGTCTCTGAGTTTAGGTGTCTGAATAAGTGTGACTGTTTCTGACAAGGTTGATGGCTGGTGGCATTTCACCCACTTCCTTCCTCTGGCTGGGAAAATTTGGGTGAATTGTTCTAGCAGCCCAACTGTCTTGGCTACTTGCATCCCCATCAGCTTCTCGTGGTTGAGCTAATGTCAGCAGTAGTCCCAAAGATGGTGGGCTACCACCCGAGGTTAGGCTCCAGTTGCGAACTTCTCTTAAGGAAACCTCTGTTGGAACATCTTGGGGTTGATGCCTGTGTGGTCTAGAATGGCCGCCTTCACTTTTGTGTAGTCCTGTGTGATCCAGACTGTGATATGCTGCTTGTGCTAGGCTGGTTAAGTACAGGGTTACCAAGGTAGTCCAATGCTCTGGTGGCCAGTGTGCTTGTCTGAAGATGACTAAGAAGGCCTCTGGGTCATCCCCAGGCCTCATTTTTGTATGGGTATGGGTAACCCGACAGGGAGGTTGTCTCCTATCAGCCCTGGAATGGTGGTGTTAGATGTCCCGTGCAGATGTAGGAGCGCTGCCCTCTGATGGACCAGTTGTTCTTGCTGCATCTGGTATTTGGCTGCCAGTTTGCAAATAATCTGTTGCTGCTGTTCTTGTTGCTGGGTAAGCTGTTTTTGCTGCTGTGCAACAATTTGTTGTAGAAACTGTGTCTGCTGCTGTTGCTGTTGGGCCACATGCTGCTGCTGACTCTCCAATATCCACTTCAGCAACTTCTCTGTATATATGGTTTCCTCATCGTTCTGTCCCTGGGTATAGAACCTAGAACAGTGGTGGGCGGCCCGCAGGCCACACGTGGCCCGTCAGGTTAATCCACTGGCGGGCCGCGAGACAGTTTGTTTACATTGACCGTCCGCAGGCACAGCCGCCCGCAGCTCCCAGTGGCCGCGGTTCGCCATTCACCGCCAATGGGAGCTGTGGGAAGTGGTGCAGGCTGGTTGCCGCTGACCTAGAATAATCGGGGGCTGACTTGTTGAGGACTGTAGGCACTAACACAACACAAATACTAATATTTGTCAAAGTTTTGGTCACACATCCCTGCCTCTCTTGTTTGATTAATTGTCTCTGTGCTAAGAAGCTTTGCTCATGATGTGGGGCAGGATTAGGGAAGTGCTTTACTTCTCCAGAAAAGTCCAGCAAACATTTACGCTCCCTACTAGAGCCCTGCACAGGACTATTTTTAATCCCACTCCCATTCCGCCCCGCAATACTCACTTCCACTCTGACCCGCTCCTGCATTGTTGAAATTTTATCCCTCTCCACTATTATGGCATACCATGCCTCCCTTACTTCTGTGCTGCTGCTGGCGGCAGCGCTGCCTTCAGAGCTGGGTGGCTGGAGAGCGGCAGCTGCTGGCCGAGGCGTTCATGTTGTTTGCAGCATGGGAGGATGACTTTTTAATCCTGCTCCCGTCCCTTCCTGCAATACCCACTCCCACTCTCACCCGCTCCCACATTGTTTGTTGAATTTATATCCCGCTGCCATAATAGCAGGAGCAGGACAAAAATTCAACAAAGAATGTGGGAGCGAGTGGGAGTGGGTATTGCAGGGTGGGACAGGAGTGGGATTAAAAAAATAGTTCTACGCAGGACTCTAGTAGGCAGCACAAATATGTTTGCTTGACTTTTCTGGAGAAGTAAAGCACTTCCCCGACCTTTCCCCACATCATGAGCAAAGCCTCTTAGCACAGGGGCAATTAATCACACAAGACAGGCAGAGATGTACGACCATAACCTTGACAAATATTAGTATTTCTGTTGTGCTAGTGCCTACAGTCCTCAACAAGTCAGAACCCGATTATTCTGGCTTTATGCAAACATAAATAATATTCCAAGCCCCAAAGATTGTAGAAACTAAAAAGAAAGATGTAACAAGAGCACAAGACAAGGAGGTAAAGGACATGTGTGGGCAGGAAGGGAGTGAAGGATAACATAAGAACAAATAGGATAGCCGTGTGTGCAATTCTTTGCCAACCATAAGCAATGATCTGAACTTGTCACCTACTTAAATGTTATCTGATGGTAGTTTTGTGCATACAGCAGAAGCAGGGGTATGCCCCCCCCAATAATTGGCAGGAGCTGACAGAGCATCTCTGGCCCCCTGGCCCCCAGCAGGGACAGCATGATTGCTCCTCTGGTCCCAAGGACCCTGGTGGGGAGAGCACAAGAGTGCCTCTGGTCCCCAGGGTCTGGCAGGGAGAGTGAGCTCCTTCTGTCCCAGGGCCCCAGCAGGGAGAGCGAGCTCCTTTGGTCCCTGGGCCCTGGCAGGGAGAGAGAGCTCCTTTGGTCCCGGGGCCCCGGTAGGGGTACAGAAGGTGCCCCTCCAAAAGTGGTGGAATTTAAATTCCCATACGTGCCCCTGAGTAGAAGCAAGTTCTGAGGAGGGAACTGAGGGAGGATAAGGTGGTGGCTATATGGACAAAGCAAACAGCACTGCGAACATGCACAAATACTATTTCTTTGTGAGAATGTGATGAGAAAATTTAATATAAAATATGGTAAACTGACAAACCTTATTTTCATTGCTTTACAGCGCTCTCTCTCTCTCTCTCTCTGTCAGAAATAAGTTCAGGTGTTTTAAAATCTGGGTCCATGTCCATGGCTAATATAATACTTGTTTTGTGTGGAAAAGAAGAAACAAATGTTTAAAATGTCCTAAAATTTTTAGGTTGGATTAGCTTCTGTTGTCTTTCCCTCAACTGCTCTCATGCTCCTGAAAAAACCCAAAGGCCCAGTAAATGTATGCCCTTCACCTATCCACTAGTTGTAGGAAGTATCTAATTTGTAATGAAAGAGCTGCCGGGGCTCAAACTATTATTATATTTTAAAATTTAAACTTGTTATGACCAGGGCTGGATTAACGCAGGGGCTATAGGGGCTGCAGCCCAGGGCCCTGGTTAAGGGGGGGTCCTGGCACAGCAGGACTCAGGCAGGCTTCCTGCCTGCCGTGGCCCCATGCTGCTCCTAGAATCGGCTGGTTGGCTGCTGGCACGTTGCTGTGGACCCTGGTAGTGGTGGGGACACGGCTCCGCGTGCTGCTCCTGCCCCTGGCACCGGCCAATGGGAGCTGCGGGGGTGGCGATTGTGGGCACGGGCAGCACACAGAGACACGCTGTCCCACTCCCCCTAGAGGCGTGCAGAGACGTGCCAGCAGCCAGCCACTTCCAGGAGTGGCGTGGGGCTATGGCAGGCAGGCAGGCAGACTGCCTGAGCCCTGCTGTGCCAGCAGGTTAATAGCCTCACTGCCATAATTGTGATTGTGACGTTATTGACATGAATTGTGACCGTATAGATCATTGTTGCAACCAGGGTCCCATGTTTGTACCAGGTCTTGTACAGAAGAGGCCAAGTGGGGTTTCTATGGGAAGGTTGTAGTTTGCTGGTTATGATTATGCTGTCTGTATGTGTGTATTATTTTTGTATTCGAAGTTATGAATATTGGCTATGTACTTGTTTGATTCTAAGTAGCCTCAATGAAGCATTTGGTCAGCTTCTTGAGAAAGGACTATTTTCAGTAAGTGCCCAATCAAGAAACACTTAACTGAAAATGGACTTTGGGAGATGCCAATCCACATCTGAGCTTTCCTGGGAATGTTCAAACTAACATGTAAACAATGGTGTCAGCCTGCAGAAAGCTGAATCATTCATAGACATGCAACTTGCCCAGGTGACTACAAACTCCATCTTGTTGAGGGGATTTTACACAGGAGAACAAAGGGGTTTCCACCCACAAGAGAAAAACTATATAAGGCCCTGGAAACCCCTCCATTTTGTCTTCAGCTGGCTCAAAAGATAGCCTCTCCATCCCAAAGAGATGGTTGAAATAAACTGAAACAAAGGACAATAACTACAGGGGGTATGAGTGATTGCTGGACCCAGACTAGGAAAGGGTCTAGTCTGTAAAAGAAGCTTATTGGAACATCTCTGAGGGTGAGATTTACCTACAATTAGTTTCCTACTATATTAGGCTTAAACTTGCGTGTTTTTGTTTTATTTTGCTTGGTAACTTACTTTGTTCTGTCTATTATTACTTGGAACCACGTAAATCCTACTTTTTATATTTAATAAAATCACTTTTTGCTTAATAATTAACCCAAAGCAAGTAATTAATTCCTGGGGGAGCAAACAGCTGTGCATATCTCTCTATCAATGTTATAGAGGGCGAACAATTTATGAGTTTTTACCCTGTATAAGCTTTATACAGAGTAAAATGGATTTATTTGGGGTTTGGACCCCATTGGGAACTGGGTATCTGGGTGCTGGAGACAGGAGCACTTCTTAAGCTGTTTTCAGTTTAGCCTGCAGCTTTTGGGGGACGTGGTTCAGACCTGGGTCTGTGTTTGTAGCAGGCTAGTGTGTCTGGCACAACCAGGTAGGGCACTGAAGTCCCAAGCTGCCATGGAAAACGGGCTCAGAGGTAGTCTCAACACATCAGGTGGCAGTCCCAAGGGGGTTTCTGTGACCCAACCCGTCACAGTGATCATTTTGTTTTAAATTAGGAAAAAGACTTGTATACAGGCACCCCACAAAATCTAATAGCCCCGGGCTCACAGGAGAGTTAATCTGGCCCTGGTTATGACTTTTAATGTGATGGTTTGAATGTGAAAGTTTGACATTCAATCATAACAAGTTAATTTGAAAGAGTAACCCACGGTTAGATGTTTACAGCTACATATTCTACATCATATACAAAGTAGTAACTTGTGCAGAAAAATAAATTAAAAGAAACCGCATATCTAAATAAATAGATAGATAGATAGCTGAATATATTCTCTAGCTACAGGCTTGTCCACCTTTGCTCTGACTTTCTCCCCAGTGTTACTACACAATATTATTCTCGCGCCCCCCTCATTTGCTGCCCTCCTGTAACACCCCTCCCCCCAGCACACACACACATTCTCAAAACCATTCTTTGTTCAGTTGAAATAGCAATAACTGCAGGGGCCAGGGATGTTGGGGGTGGGTGAAACACACGGCTGGAGCTGGAGGTCAGCGCCCAAAGCCCCATAGCCAGAACTGGGGGCTGGAGCCCAGGTCTGAGCCCAAAGCCCCAGAGCTAGGGGGCCAGAGCCTGAAGCTCTAAGCCGGGAGATGGAGACCAAAACATTGTGGCCAGTGCCTGGGGTTGAATAGTAACCTAGCTACGAAAATGGAAAGGAGACTTAAATATCCAATGTTAAATGTATGCTGTTTATTGTAATGGCTTGCAGTTATGTCTGTTTCTGGAACGCAAAAGCAAGTGCATACTAAAACACCCTAAAGGCATTTATATAAAAGCATCCGCTTGCTGTTCATCACATTGAGCAGCAAGTAGAAAGAGGAGATTCCTCGGTGAACACAGAACAAAAGGCAGAAACATAATCTAATCTTTTCTTCCTAAGCAGACACACCTCTTGCACCTTTTCTATGTGCTGGAATTAACTAGTTCCTGGTCAGGTGACTAAGAGTTAAAGGTCTTTAAATACCCACTCTAAGTGGCTGGGGAAAAAGACACAGCAATATGGGGCGTTCTGTTCACCAGTTCAAGGCGCTGTTCTGGAAGAATTGGCTCTGCCGGCTGAGACAACCGGTAAGTTTTTGCAAATGCTTAACATAGGGATTTTTTTTCTCCTCTGCATTTCTGTGGAAGTGACTGTGTCTGTTATTTCAACTCTTCCCTTTGCCTCTGAGAATAATAAGGATCAGCTGGCTGTAAATGGTTCATGTTGTCCCTCTGAGCTCCTGATTATTTAAAATAGGAGTAGAGCAGAACCTTGCATTTTAACACTGAAATAGCTGAACAATCAACACTTTCCAGTGTGCAAATTCTAAAGGAAAGTGCTTAAATGCTTTTCAGGAGACACATTGGATCATTGGGCAGTACTGATGCTTGTGACACTCCTGGGGATGAAAATTACTTGTCCTTCAGTTTCAAAGTGCACATTGACAATGAGAGAACACTGTTGTAACTGAGATCAGAATGTAGCCTACAAAGGATTTAAAACAAGATGTGGGGCAGTAGAGTGCAAATATTAGCTAGAAATATTTTTTCTCCTTTTCCTCTCAATAAGCTCTGATTTATCTGATTAAACTAAAATAAGCAGAGAAAGCTGGCTGTTACCCTGAAAAGATACAGAAAATCAAAATAGTGCTCAGTTGAAGAGAGGAAATGTTTTTCTTTGCCCCACCATGACTGATGTGCGATTGTGGTAAAAGAAGGACTCTTCCGGTGATGTTAGAATTTTGTATTAAAAAATAGTGTCACTATAGTTGATGGTTTGTCATTGTTTCCCTTGTCAGTGCTGATTTGGAGATTCACAATGATGCATGTTGGCTGTTTTAAATAGGATCAGACTGATAAATCAACATACTGGTTTTCATCTCAGAAAATGTTAATGTAAATATGATCAGCAATCTTTGATTTAGAAAGAGACAGTCCCTCCATCCCCTTAAAAATCTTGGGATTTCAACTGATTTTTTTTTATGTGAAGGAACTTTCAACTTTATTGATAATTTCTTCCTCGACTTGCTCTCTTCCCCAAATTTTGTGACTCTGTTCTGGGTCTTCCTACTTTAACCACTGCCTCCTTTGGTAGCTTTTTATCCTACCAACTTCCACTTCTTGTTGGTATACTGCCCTCTGCTCATTCCCATCCTCTCACTTTTTCTATAGGGGATTTCATCCACCTCAATTATTTCAGCTAATATTTCTATGCAGATAACTCTTAAAACTATCTCTATATCGCTGGTTTCTTCACTTTTGCTCTTCAGATGCTATCTGGTAATCCGTTAGCAGTCCTCAATGACCCAAATTCATTTTGGGTATAACTCCACTGAAGTTACTACAATTATACCAGGGCTAGATTTGTCAGATAGGTCCAAAATAGAATGTCTCAATTTTCTTTCCAAGCCCTCTTCTCTCACTAAGGGGATTTATCACTCATGATTTCTCATCTCCCAACATCACTACCACATCAGATATTTAAATACCATGGCTATGAGCACAATATAAAAACATATGCAATTGGGTGTCATCTTCAACTTCTCTCTGTTCTTTTCCCTCACGTCCAGAATCTCCTAAATCTTGTAGTGTCTTCCTCCATAGTATTATTCATATCCATCCTTTCTACTGAGCTGCTTGTCTTTGTCTTCATCATCTTTCCATACGTGCTGTGACATGATTTTTTTTTTTGATGCAACATGATCATGTCCCCATGCCATATCTTGATGACATAAAAATCACAGTGTGAAACAAACTCTCAAAAAGAGCAACCCTTGCATGCAGTTCATTCATCACTTCCAAATCCAGGTGTAGTGTTTGGTTGTGTACCATGCAAGTCTTTCACATATTTAAATACACACAATAAGGTTTACCCAAGCACAGAGGGCAAAGTAGATATTTTACTTAGATACCTCAGAAGAGTGTTGTAAGGTTCAGTTTAATTAATGTATGTAAATATTCTTTTCCACATATATCCTTATATCGCACTCATTACTATAGTATCTGAGATCCTCAAATGGAAAACATTAGGAAAGTGTAAAGAAGAAATTAGCATTCAACTAATACCGACTGTTAGAATAATTGTTTTTGAGAATTGTCCATAGTTTCATGTTACTTTTAAGTCTTCTAGTGCCAGTAGAGTTCCTGGGTTGGTAGAGGGCAGTTGTAAAAATAATACAAATATATTGTATGACTACCAGCTTCCATGCCATGCTGTGAAATAATCAGACATTCAGACAAAATATGAACAATCTCATTTCATTGAGAGTTCAGTATAAATTAGTCACTAAAATACTAGTCCTGTGCATGCTACTAGGGGGGTCTATCATATTTCCTGTGCAAAAAACAATTGGTTTGGGGATATTTAATCTCTTTAGATCCCTCTTACTATGGCTTATAGTCAAAGAGAGGCCTATTAAATTTCTGTCCATGTTTTTCATGCTATTGCATTTGCTTGTTATTTATCTTGGGTTCAAAGGACTTAGTGCAGGGGCTCTCCATACACATGTGTGAGTATGTGAATTCTCTCTCTGGGAGATAGGAGAGACAGTTCCAATGCAGTCGCTATTACAGCTCATAGGCTTCAGTAGAATCTGGACCCTTGGAGCTCTCCCCATACATGGTTTTAGGCCAGTGGATTGATAAAGTCATGTATCCAGTAGCCCCATGACCTCCCATCCCCTCAGTCAAATCCAGTGCTTAAAGTGCGACAGATCGAAAGGAGTCACAGACCCACAAATAAAATTTCTACCACTTCAGCGGGGTCACTGAGGGGGGCACATCACAGCCCTGCCTGGGGAAAACCCTTTCTGATCTGGAGCTTTCCCCACTTCCCAACTTCAGAGCAGAGCAACCACTCAGGGCTGCTGCAGGAGGCAGGCAGAACTCTTCACCCCCATACCTGCTCAGGAGCCGAAGCTGTTCTCACAGGAGCAGAAGCGGGAGGAGGGAGCAGAATGAGCCCAGCAGCTCAGGGCAGCTCTGCTCCTTCCTTCCCTTCCCGAAACACCTGGCCTGGAAAGAGGGAGGTGGACCCTTCTGCAGCGGGAACCCCGGAGCTGCAGAAAGAATTACCATGGATCACTGCTCTGCACTGTGTATGGGGCAGGGTTGTGCAGTCCTCCTGCTGTCCTCTCTGCATTCTCTGTCCCATACACTAAGGGTACCACTACACAATAATCCCTACTGCAGCACAGCTTCAGCCCTGCACTTATGCCACTGTAGTGCTATAGTGTGGACACTTGCTACAGGAATGTAAGGAATTTTTCCATCGATGTAGTAAATCGACTCCCCTTGAGAGCAGTAGCTAGGCCCATGGAAGAATTCTTCCATCGACCTAGCGGTGTCTACATAGGGACTTAGGTCTGTATAATTTTAGGGGCTTGGCTTAGGTCAGTGTGATTTCTTCTAGCCGCTGAGCAACATTCACCTAAGAGGACCTAAATTTTAGGTGTAGATCAGGCCGGAGACTGTGGCAATTTCTGTATGTGTACGGCATGCCACACCCACAAGTAGGGGCAGAATTTGGTCCAAAATATGTACATCACTGAATCCCATTGAGCCCAGATGTCAATGAATTTATGAAAGGTGCCAATATCAGGGAAGAGACCCCCATTTTCCAAGTCATAAGCTGTGTTTGCTGAAGAGTCTTGTAATAGAATAAAGTTCAAAAATGAGTTTGTGCAGTGCCATATTTTAGCCTGGATGTCACCAAAATACATAAGCTGGCTCTCCAATAGGAAACTTTAAAAATTATGAAAACCTAAAGACAGCAAAAAGAACAAGAGTACTTGTGGCACCTTAGAGACTAACAATGCTCTAATAAATTTGTTAGTCTCTAAGGTGCCACAAGTACTCCTGTTCTTTTTGCGGATACAGACTAACACGGCTGCTACTCTAAAGACAGCAAGTCTCACCAAAACACATCAGCTTAAACTTTTGCTTTGGAAAGGAGTTGCAAGTGATGCCAGCTTGTTCAGGAACCCCGGGTGGAAATCCTGGGGCCTACTGAAGTCAATGTCAGTGTCCCAGCCTCTGTTTATACGAGGCTGGGAATGGGTGACAGGGGATGGATCACTTGATGATTACCTGCTCTGTTCATTCCCTCTGGAGCACCTGGCATTGGCCACTGTCGGAAGACAGGATACTGGGCTAGATGGACCATTGGTCTGACCCAGTATGGCTGTTCTTATGTTCAATGGGAGTTTTGCTATTCATGTCGGGATGTCTCCCTCCTCCCCGCAAAAACTCAGCTCTTTATATATTTTACTAATTTCAGTAGTACCCATCACTATGACAGAGAGGGCTTTAACTGCAAAGAATAAGAAATATTTGTAAAATATTATTGCCAATATAAAAGACTAAGAAGAAGCCAAAATCAGTTAATTAAATGAAATAAATGAGCTGTCTTGGCCCCCATTGACTTCAATGGGCTGTGACAAAGTTCCTCCCCTATCTTGGTGGGTCTTGCGCTTATTGGTGGATTTTCTTGCCTCAGAGATTCACCATGTGGGTTGGGGAACAGCCCAGAGACCTTCCCCTCTGGAAGAACCCACAGTCCAGGTCAGTTGGGAGGTTTAGGGGGAACCCGGGCCCACCCTCTACTCCAGGTTCCAGCCCAGGGCCCTGTGGACTGCAGCTGTCTATAGTGCCTCCTGTAACAGCTGCATGACAGCTACAACTCCCTGGGCTACTTCCCCATGGCCTCCTCCAACCACCTTCCTTGGTCTCACCACAGGACCTTCTTCCTGGTGTCTGATAACGCTTGTGCTCCTCAGTCCTCCAGCAGCACACCCTCTCAGCTCCTTGCACCTCTTGCTCCCAGCTCCTCACACTTGCACTACAAACTGAAGTGAGCTCCTTTTTAAAGCCCAGGTGCCCTGATTAGCCTGCCTTAATTGATTCTAGAAGCTTCTTCTTAATTGACTCCAGGTGTCCTAATTAGCCTGCCTGCCTTAACTGGTTCTAGCAGGTTTCTGATTACTCTAGTGCCGCCCCTGCTCTGGTCACTCAGGGAACAGAAAACTACTCATCCAGTGATCAGTATATTTGCCCTCTACCAGACTCCTGTACCCCACTGGTTTGGGTCTGTCACTGGGCTTTGGATCAGGCCATATATCACGCCCCAAAGGAATTGAGAGCAGGGTTTTGATGGGCTACCAGGAAGAATGAATTCCAGAGGTTAAGAGCCTTCAACTGAGAAAGCCCTGCCACTTCTTGGCTATCCTAAATATGGGTTACTGTGGCATTTAATACAGCAAATTTTCAATACGTGGTATAGTCTAATAAAACCGGAGATGACTGAAGGAAGGGAGTGCCAGTATTTTGCACCTTTCTATATCTATCTGGGTAAACTAATGTTAAACTTTGGTGTTAAAAGCTTCCCTAAGTGTGGCATTTAAGAATAAACAGCATTCTGAATTGCTGGGAAATGTGGTTCTCCCTTGTCTTTGTCAGTGGACAATTTAACTTAATATAATTCATGGCTTTCTATTGTTGCAAAAGAATAGAATTGATCTATATAATTTCCTTAAAACCATGACTATAAAGGACAAGGGAAGCTCACAGTATTCATGATATGCTATACCTCAGTTTTAGTAATAGAATATTGTGATTTTTTTAAGGTCACTTATCTTCTCCCCCAGTGGGTTTCAATCACATTTGTTCCTTCCCTTCAAAGTGGCCTTTATGATGATAATAAGCTCTTATTTCTATCCCATTGTGCCCTCTAACTTAAACACATATTTCTCACCAAGTCATTTAATCCCCTGTGGTCTCCACTTGAAATTTCTTCCTTGTGTGTGGAATCCTGGCCCCATTGAAGTCAATGGCAAAATTCCAGTTGACTTCTATGGGCCAGGATTTCACGCCATATAATGAAATCTACACACAGGACCAGATCCTTGGAACTGGCCCTTATGGGCTTAATGCAGCTTGGGTATGAGTGGGCATGAAGATTAGTTTCAATCACTTTCACACCTCCCAAATCCAGTAGCTGCTGGGGGCTAGGTTGGTCCTTGGGCATAATTTAGAGTCTCAGGACTGCTCCAAGTTGTAATGGTAACCACCATGCATCCTGTGGTGGGGGCTGAAAGATAGAGTTCCCTGGAATTGGCTACAGCAGCTCCATACTATCTAGGTATTCCTTTATACCTGTTTTTTTGCCAGGTGTATGTCACTGGAACAATACAAAGCATGCCGAACTAGGCTGAGACTCTGGTGCACAGGGCTCAATGCCATGAGTTCACATTTGGTGCAGTTGACTTTGTAGCTACCAAGCCCAACAGGCTTTTTAATTATTTATGTACATATGTAGCACAAATAGTGACAAGACAAGAAGACGAAGAGAATCACTGCACCTAGGAACTTATTCTCTAAAGATGGATCAGGGTGAGCCAGAGGATAGGGAAACTGAACTAGGAGTTAGGGACTTGAATTCTTTTTCTGGCTCTCCTGCAGACTCAAGGTGTGATCTTGGTGAGGTTACTTAATCCTAGCTGCGCCCTGGTTTTCCCACCTATAAAATGGGGCTAATAATAATGAATACCCCCTTTGTGAACTTCTTTGAGATGTATGGCTAAAACCATGATGTAAATGCCAAGTGTTATTTTTAATTATTGTAATTATGAATTACATGGATGGCCCAACAAGAAGAGATAACAGAAGAGTATATTTTGGGAGTCCATAATGAACAGTGATTTTCAATATAATAGAGCCTAGAGCCCCATCCAACCTTGGAGCCCCATCATGCTAGGTGCGGTGGATACATATAGTAAGAGATAGTCCCTGCCTCAAAGACTTTACAATCTAAATGGACAAAAAGTGGGTGGGAGATAGGGAGTAGCATTATCCCATTTTACAGATGAGGAACTGTGACACAGAAAGTAACTTGCCCAAAGTCATATAGGAATTCTATGGCAGAGACGCCGCAGCTCCTGTGGCATGGTTCCCGGCCATTGGGAAGTGCAAAGCTGGCACTTGGGGTGGGGGCAGTGTGCAGAGCCCCCTGGCTGCCCCTACGCGTAGGAGCTGGAGGAGGGACATGCCGCTGCTCCTGCGGGAGTCGCATGGAGCCATGGCCTGGCAGGCTGATCGGACTTTTAACGGCCCTGTTCAGCAGTGCTGACCAAGGACGCCAGTGTCCCTTTTCGACAGGGTGTTCCAGTTGAAAACCGGACACCTGGCAACCCTAGCCTATGCCTGTAATTACAACACTAATGTTCTTTCCACATCATCCAATATGACAGTTGTTTAGGGTCCAGTTCTGTTAACCTTACTCATGTTGAATAGTATCCTAATCTACCCCATCCTTTTCATATTGATTTAAGAGAGTGAGACATCACCACTCACGTGTGTAGAAAGCGTACAGAAAAGAGGAGTGAGTGTGACTAAAGCAAATCCATTTTCACATTTGAGCAAATGCTCACATACTTATACTCTATTCAAAAGTCTCCTTTGTCTAACGTTAAAATTGAACAGACATCTTTTAACCTAGGGAAACTACAATACGTCAGGATGGTGTGCATTTCCTTGTACAAAGATTTCAAAGGCCTTGGTCAATATTTGTCCTTTGCTGTTTAATCACCAACTCAACCCTTGTTCTCTGTTGTTTTGACTTTATAGAGGCTCCTATTTCTCCCCCTATTCTGAGGTGTAGAAGGGCACATATAAAAATAAAATGGCTAGAAAAGCCCCAAAAGCAGTGCAACAAGGGAGTTCAGCTATAACAGCAACAAACAGGGTACGATCCTCTGTGAAGAAGGACTGTGGATTCTAGCTGATCTGTCAAGATCAGCAGGTATTGTGATCTTAAGTCTGGTCTACACTAGAAAATTAGGTCGATTTAACTATGTCAGTCATGTGTGTTAAAAATCCATGTCCCTGAGCAGCATAGTTTAGCCGACCTAAGTCCTTGTGTAGACAGTGCTACGCTGACAGAAGAATTCTTCCTTTGACCTAGCTACCACCTCTCGGGTAGATGGATTACCTATTCCAATCAGAGAATCCCTCCCGTTGGCATAGGTAGTGTCTACATTGAAGCACTACAGCAGCACAGCTGTGGTTCTGTAGTGTTTTAAGTGTAGACAAATCCTGAGTCTGCCAGTTCCACAGGTGGTTGAAAGATGGATGGGTGGGTAATAGAGAGGGATGGATAAACCCTCTGCTTAGACAGAATGATCAGGTAAAAACACTGAAAGCCTAAACACACAAACAGTTCTAAGACTCCCCATATATGTGAGAAGCTCACAGAAGGGACAATCTGGCGCATTGCATTTGATTTACTCATACAAATGGAGCTTGTTCAATTGGAGGAATTTCACTTCTTTTAACTTCCATCAGGGCATTACTTCTGTGGGTCATGTCCAGGACATCTCTTTCCCACATACAAGATAAACTTGTTGGCCAGTCAAGTGGCCTTTAAAAACAATCACTTTTCATAATCACTGTATCATGAACATCCAAGCTCATTGGTTGGCTAACAATAGCACGAACAAATGACACAAAGTTAAAAACAAATCTTATCCAATACTGGGTTAATTCTGGTTGATATTTATTTCCAGAAAGTTTTTTTGTCATGAGGCATTCCACTAGCAAATACATCATGCTGCCCCTGATATTCCAGTTTGTATCAGATGTAATCATCTGTCTCTTACGTCACTATGCCAAAGCCAATTATGCCCTGTTTATAATTTTGTACTATGTAATTTTATTGCATACAAATAGCTATATTAAAAAAAATTAAGGTTGCAAAGTCAAGCACTCAGAAGTTAGGAAATTCCAGAATTAAGATTGCATGTGCATTATGACTCAGTCTTTCATTACATGTTTTTGTACTATTTTATCCACACGAGCCTTGACTTACTCAGTGCACAGGATGCCCAGCCAGTCCCAGACTCCCCTCCAGTCTCAGTTTTCCCTCTCCCAGTTGGCTTCCAGTCCCCCCTCCACCTTATTTTCCTCCCTACCTCCCAGTCCTCCTGTGCAGACAGTCTCAGTCTCTCCCACATCCCCATTCTGGCTGCAAGTCCCAGTTTCTCTTCTCCATCCTACCAGTCTCCAATCACAGCCTCCACATACCCCCAGGCTCCTTGCCCCAATCTACATCCTTTGCCACCTGCACTAGGTTCAGTAGTTCTCCATTCTGCATTTGAGTCAGGAGGCTTTCTTCTCCGTGCTGCCTGGGCTCCAGCATGGGCACCATGGAGAGCACAGGCAGCATACTCTCCCTCCTCTCAATTCCGGTGCCCAGCCCCACTGTGGCTTCTAGCAGCTGGACAACCATTGCAGGGAAAGTTCTGCTCAACCCTTATGCCCCTTGGCTGGAACATGCCCAGTGCAGATGGAATCTTCAGAGGAGCATTTAGCTGCCAAACTCCAACAAATCTGGATGGAGCATTTGAGAACTGAGATTTTTGAAAGTCTTATAACTTAGCCAAATTTAGGTGGATTTTCACAGGGGTGGCAAAAGGCACATTCCTGATACAAAGACCATCCCCCTGCCAAATTTCAGGTTCCCGCTCCAAAACATGGGCGAGTTATCACCTCTGAAAGAAAACAAACTTTTTAACATGGGCAAAACAACATTGTTCTTAGAAGCGGCTGAACTGCTTTAGCTGAAACTTTCCAAAATAATTCAGCCTGAAACAGACACCCAACATAGGAAATCTCAGACCAAGCAGTTAAAAGTTTTGCAAAGTTATAAGCAACTGAAAACAGCGTATTTTAATAGGAATGTTGGACAACCTTAAATATAGGCAGTAATACCAGCTCTACCCATTGTCATAGCAGAGGATCTCATATGTTCCATAGTTGTCCAGTAGATATTACTGAAGAGAGATCTCTAACACAATGCAGTGATCCCTTATCTCATGTATTTTCATAAAGTTTTTTTTTCTAAATCTCTGTTTGAGACCACTTGTGTGCTGAGTAGAGTACAGTAACTCCTCACTTAAAGTCATCCCGGTTAACGTTGTTTCATTGTTACATTGCTGATAATTAGGGAACATGCTCGTTTAAAGTTGTGCAATGCTCCCTTCTAATGTCGTTTGGCAGCCGCCTGCTTTGTCCACTGCTTGCAGGAAGAGCAGCCCATTGCAGCTAGCTGGTAGGGGCTTGTAACCAGGGTGGACCGGCAGCCCCCCTATCAGCTCTCCGCTCCCCTAAGTTCCCTGTGCAGCAGCCCCCCAGCAGGCTATCAAGGCAGTTCAGCTGTCCCTCCCCCCACTGCCATGTGCTGCTCCTGCCCTCTGCCTTGGAGCTGCTCCCAGAGACTCCTGCTTGCTGTACGGGGGGGGATGGGGGCGGGGGGGAGTGCTAATGTCAGGGTGTCCCCCTCCCTCCTGCTCCTGCACCCCGCTTACCCCTTCTCCATATACAGCAGGGAGAGGACATGGATAGAGAGAGACAGAGAGAGCTTGGGGCAGCAGCTGTTGTCTCAACTTCCTGATCCACTTAAAAAGACAATGCACTTAAGAGTGGGTCAGCTTACTTAAAGGGGCAGTGTGCATCTCTCTCTCTCTCCCACACACAAGGTGTGTGTCTGTCTCTGTCTGCTATGCTGTCTCCCCTCCCTCGTGTTCGTGCTGCCTTGTGTGAGAGGCTACATTAACAACAATGTGTTAACCCCTGAGGGCTCAGCCGAGTGCTAGTTCATCATTTAGCAGCAAGGCATTCCCTGGGAAATATCCCTCCCCCTTCCACCTTCTAACTTCACCATTTCAACCAAGCTTCACAATCATCATAACTGTGAACAGTATTAACTTGTTTGTTTAAAACATACTGTGTGTATATCTATATAATATATAGTTTTTTGTCTGGTGAAAAAATTTCCCTGGAACCTAACCCCCCCTATTTACATTAATTCTTATGGGGCAATTGGATTCGCTTAACATCGTTTCGCTTAAAGTCGCATTTTTCAGGAACATAAGTACAATGTTAAGCGAGAAGTTACTGTATATAAATTAGAAACTGAATATTTTGATTTTGAATCGCTGTTGGTTAAAGGCTTGTAGAGATTAAACAATATATACTTTGAGTTAATCAACTTCTATGAGTATTTGAAATCTTAAAATGAGCAGGTGAGCTGCTCTGGTTACAATATCTCACTGTTCAGTGTCTTAAATCATAGCTTAGAAGATATTCTCTCAATTATATTATTTATTAGAATTGGTTGAAATTTTTCAAATTTTTAAATCTCAAAGAAGGGGAAAATTTTAAAACAAAAATGTAACCCCACTCCTTTGATCAGTTGTATTACTTACATATTTGGGGGTTTATCAGAGAAAGTGTACTTCTGATCTACATTTGTATGCCAGACAGTATAGCATGGAAGAGGATGATGGCGTCAGAGGTGTCCTAAAGCACTTCTTTTCCTCTTGTCATTGTAGATCAATTTTGTTTCCAGTGTGGCTAGGCTTATTTTAGTGTAGAAATGGCTGGATTCACTTTCAGAACACTATTATTGCCAGAATCCAGGCTTGCTCGGCAGGAATCAAAGACCACCCACTCTTACTTTTCTTAGGTTGTCTTTGTAACAATTTGATCTTTTGGAATAGCTTCCCTGGTATGGACAGATGAGGTAAGTACTCTATCTAGCATTTAAGCTACTAGAGTGAGTAGCCTCAGAAATCCTCAGGTTCAATGTAGTGATCTTGTCAGGCTTTCATGTTCTGTAATTTTTTTATTCTTCTGATTTAACATTTATTGTGACTCTGCCCTATTGAACTGCTTCTGAAACACTACTTTGTTACTGAAAACCTGGCATATGAGGATCCTAATGCTCTTTACAAAGCTGTCTGGCTGATATCATCCCCATTTTGCAGCTGGAGCAACTGAGGCATAAAGATGACTTGCTTTCACTCTATCCTAAACTAGTTTTCTAGATTTTGGAGAACAATGTGCCTGTTTCATTCTATCAGTTACTTTGTATAGCTGTAAAAGAAAAGATTCATGAAAATACTGTAAATAACAAGACGATGGCCTTGACTCACATGATCTGAAATCAGTGTTCTTTGCTACATAATAAAAAGATGTGTTTCTACTCAGAAGTAAGTTTTAAACAAAACAGGACCTGGTTTAATAGTTTCTTTTGTATGGCATCTCTACTGGTATATTAATTTGCTGGTCCGTGTAATAATGTATATTTGTATGATGCAGTTCAATTTCTATGATGCTGATATTATTGTTTTGGGTTTACTCTTCAGGTGCTGTCTCTCTCTGAAGTACTCTGGCCATGCATACTGTTCCTAATTCTGGCTGCAATTCGCATCCAGCAACCTTCAAAACACCAGGAAAACTGTATGTTTCATGTGTAATCTTCATGTTTTGCACATCTGTAGACTATATTCTAAAGAGGGCTTCATAATAAGGAAATATCAGTAGGTTAAACCATGAGGGCCTGAATCAAAGCCCATTGACTTCATTGGGATTTGGATCAGGTCCTAAATTAGTTTTGTCTTTTGTGTCCTATAACATTATAGTATTGAGTCCCCCTGCAATCTATAGTTCGTTCTGCTTCACCCTTTTCAAGCATTATCTTACCTAAAACAGTGTGGTAGATATTACTATGCTATGTTTTATTTAGTTGCTGCAGTTCTATAGGATTCGGACATGGTCTGTATTTTATAACCTGTCTGGAAATGACATCTTGGGTTCAACCCACACATTCTCAACTTCCTAGAAGAGTGATGTAGTACAATGTCTTTTAAAACAAGGAATAGAACAGGGATTGGCAACCTTTGGCACGCGGCCCATCAGGGAAATCTGCTGGTGGGCTGGGATGGTTTGTTTACCTGCAGCATCCACAGGTTCGGCCGATCGCAGCTCCCACTGGCTGCGGTTTGCAGTTCCAGGCCAATGGGGGCTGCGGGAAGCGGTGTGGGCCAAGGGAAGTGCTGGCTGTCACTTCCCACAGCCCCCATTGGCCTGGAACGGCAAACCGTGGCCAGTGGGAGCTGCGATCGGCCGAACCTGCGGACGCTGCAGGTAAACAAACCGTCCCAGCCTGCCAGCAGATTTCCCTGATGGGCCACGTGCCAAAGGTTGCTGATCCCTTGAATAGAAGATACAACAAAAGAAACAATGAAAATCAGTCACACCTTTGTAAATGATCCTGTATTTAAGACTGGCGTGTAAAACCTATTTCCTTGTAAAAGGCTTATGAGACCTGAAACCATGGATCTCTTTCTTTATGCTTGTTTATTAATTAATCACACACAGCTATGAGCTATATAAAAAACCTTTAGATTTAGTGGCGTTAATTAAGCCTGGTGTCAGAAGCAGTACTCCAAATGCTGCATCGTGACGTGTCTGGCCTCTTGGTATTTATCTAGTGTCAGTATAACACCCATTCTCTCTGTCTAATTCAGGGGTAGGCAACCCTTCAGAAGTGGTGTGCCGAGTCTTCATTTATTCACTCTAATTTAAGGTTTCGCGTGTCAGTAATACATTTTAACATTTTTAGAAGGTCTCTTTCTATAAGTCTATAATATATAACTAAATTATTATTGTATGTAAAGTAAATAAGGGTTTTAAAATGTTTAAGAAGCTTCATTTAAAATTAAATTAAAATGCAGAGCCCCCCCCGGCCAGGACCCGGGCAGTGTGAGTGCCACTGAAAATCAGCTCACGTGCTGCCTTCGGCCCACGTGCCATAGGTTGCCTACCCCTGGTCTAATTCATCATTCTATTGAATGGAACATACTCCTATAAATTAGAATAGTGACTTTTACCAGTAACTTTGTTGTCACAATTCTCCAAATAGAAACTGATACTGTTAGTAATGCTTCATTCTTGGGAGATGACTGAGACTCATGGTGCATGTTCAATCAGTTTTAACTTTGTAGTTGCATTTACAATTTGATAACGTACATTCACAGAATGACATTAACCCTGAAGGATTTCAGTATGAGGCAGTGTATATACAAAGATCATTCATTCATGAAGTTCTTACATGTCTCTAAAGAACCTAGCACGCAGTTCTATTAATAAGGAGATAGGAAGTGAAGAATATCTTCTCCAAACTATGGGGGCATTTAAGAAAACTGAACATAATTACATAAGTTGGCATGTTGGCATGTTGCTGGGACAATTTTGTGAAAAGTGCCTTGGGATCTTATAATGCCCATGAACAGGAAGGGTCTTCTTGGTCCTACACCTCCTCTGCTTTGCTTGTGAGAACTGATATGTTTGTATATATAAAAGAGAACACAACTATTTTTTTGGGGAAGAGATCTTTGTGAACCAAATTTTGCTGTCAGTTACACTTTTGGAAATCAATGCTAATGCCCCACTGAATTCAACAGAGTAACTGAATTTTCACTAGCGTAGCTGAGGGCAGAATTTTGTTGTGCTGTCTACAGAGTATGGTCCCTATTCTGCAAGCTACTTTGGTAAGTAGGATCAGGGCCAATATTACAGTCTCAGTAAAATTTAGAAACTGTCAAACTTATTTAAGATGAGTGGTTTTCAAAATGGTGTTGGTCATACAGAACTAGAACTAGGGCTTATGTTTTTATGAAGCAGGCTAATACTCTTTCTGGGGAGTTATGCAGGGGTGTCTCTATGTTGCTTAACTGGTAGTGCAATTTCTAGTGATATATGTCTCAAAAATAATGATATTTCATTTCCATCAAAACTAGCTTGGGTTTTTTCAGGTACTATGGAATACTTGAATACACAGTTTCTCCATACTGATTTATACCTGCCTCTGGAGATTTCCATTACTTGCATCTGAAGAAGTGAGGTTCTTACCCACGAAAGCTTATGCTCCCAATACTTCTGTTAGTCTTAAAGGTGCCACAGGACCCTCTGTTGCTTTTTACAGTTTCTCCAGTTCTTCCACTTCTGTTGTGAACATTCAATATGAGTGTTATGTCCAGGCCTAATTCAACTTGGGTAACTCATTGTAGCTATTTCTCCAGCAATTTCAATTGCATGAAATACTCTCCATTTCCTGCTCAAAGGATCCTATATAGCTGTGGCTGCCAAACTGGGGGCTTACATGGGAGGAATGGACAGGTTTCTCAGTTATTCACTAGAGTCTTGGCTTTATTTAAAAACAATCAAACGAAGAAAAAACACCCTTCAAAATGTGAACCAAAGTGTAACTAGTGCAGCAGTGTCTGCATGAGTTTGCAGAAAGTTTGAAACAATAGCTCTGAAGTGCAAACTGCCCCATTCATTTCAATGAGTGGTAGCTCAAATGCCAGTGATGATACATTAAATGTCAACATTGCTAATTATTTCACTGCTCATTAAATCATGGAAGGAAGGAAAGGACATATTTTATTAGGAAGACTTGCACAGTCTACTCTAAATAGACGGTCATTTTGGGTAGGCCAAAACCAAACACACAGTGGGGTTGCAAAAGAGTGACTGGTTTCATTTTCCTAAAGGGGAGCTCAGCTTTCAAAACTTTGGATAACACTGTTGTACAGTGTTGCTCTGTGCTGTTAAACTGTTGTCATACTGAACCCCAGCAGTGCCTACGTTTCAGTGCTGGGTGAATCATTTATAAATGGAATGCATGGTGGCGCAGTAAAAAGGTTTTATCAAGAGATTGCGCTAGCTGCATTTCTCACAAAGTGTTGTGGTAGGTAGAGCTGTGTGGAGAAAGATCAATCCATTTCATGGATGATTTTGATATTTCAAAATTCGGTTTTATTCCAATTAGGAACAAAACCCACCATTAAAAAAAAAAATTCTGAAAAAGGAAATGGAGTTCTGGCTCCAGGCAGGCCACTTGGCAGACTGCTCCACGGCCCTGGCCCTTGAAAGCCCTGGGTTCCCATCTTCGGGGTAGTCCACATGACTGGCTTCCCCACAGCCATGGACCCTCAAACACCTGGGGTCCCTAGCCCTGGGGCAGTCTGCATGGAGGCTATCCTGGAGCCACATACCTTGGAAGGCTCGACTGCCGAGGATCTGAGCAGATGAGCTGGCAGGAAATCAGGCAAGGTTTCCTCCAGAACACCAGTGAAATTAGCCTGTCTTCACAAAAGGTTCTGTGTTGCAATGTAATTTTTCCAACGAGTTTTAGGGGTGAGGGAGCAATATTACTACTAAAGCTTTATAGCCTTAGTCTCACTGATGTAATTTTGTCTGCTGTTGCTTTTTAGGTTATTTAGAAGCCCGAGATTTGCCAAGTCGGGGCCTTTATCCTTTTGTTCAGAGTCTCTTCTGTAATGTTGGCTCAAGGTGCAAGAACAGCAGTTACACATCTCAGAAACAACACAGTTTCCGGTAAGATGCACCAATTTATCAGTATTTCTGACTAATGTGTCTTTTCCCATAAGAAGGATCATTATTGTCTAGTAGCTAGGAGTTGCAGGAATTTGATTACTGTGGGCTAGATTGCTCCCCCCAGAGTGCTGTGTGAGGAGGGGCAGGGCTCCTTCTGACATCTCCTTACATTTTTCAGGGTGATTTTACTCTCCAGAGATAGCAAGGACCTAGCAGTTGCTTCTCACAGAGGCTGCTATTTTGATCTGTCTAAAAAGTCAGGGCAGAAGGTGGGGAGACTTCTTGTGCTCTCCCCAGACCCTCATGCTCTCACACAAGACAGATAATTTACCCTTGTTAGAAGTTCTGTCAATACACGATGTGGGGCTGTGCATAGAAGACAATACTATATTTTCACATTTGTGTTTTGGATAGTTTGGGAGTGTCTGAGGTTTCCCAGCTATGGGGTGCAGAGGGAAGAGAGCGGGAATCAAGGACAGCATCTTGAGGGACAAGAACAGAGAGCTAAAGAAGGAACTAGGAAGAGCTAAAGGAGTGGTCAGACAGATAAGAAGAAAATCTAAAGAGGGCAAAGTCAAACACAGGAGAGAAAACCCAAAAGTACACTTAGATTTTAAACTCTTTGGGGCTTTTTTTGTTCTGTGTTTGAACAGCACCTAGCACGATGGGGTCCTGGTCCAGCAGGAAGGCTCCTAGGTACTATTGCAATACAAATAAATAATAATAAGTCATAAACAGCCACAAAAGAACTGAACTTAAAAAGCTTTCCTGTTTGGTAATAGTTCAACATAGTAGCAAACATGTAAATCATTAATTTACTTTAACATACTGCCACAGACTGAGAATTATGAATGTAAGTGAGCAAGGAGCTCTCTAGATGATGGGCATAGTTGCAAATAGCCTTTTTTCAGAGTTATATTCAGGACAAACTGGATAACCAGGTCACTTAGCCAGAACACAGTGATTGGCTGTGAATATATATATATATATATATATTAAAAAAAATCAACCAAGTAGAATGAAATTGCTCTCTTATAGGCCTTCCAGAGTGAAAAGCTTAATTTTAAAGATAATGTGGAATTTAGCATGGGTCAAGTGTAAAGATTTCAATGTCACAGTAATATGTCACAATCTTCATGTCCCTTTATTGTTACATGCTATAGTGTTTGGAGTAAATCACATTCCAGTTACTTTATATGTGAGTCGCTGTAAATTGTTTAAACAGAATAGCTATCCCAGACTGGTAATTTTCCTCACACTGTATTGTAGAATGTACAAAATGGAGCCCTGAAATTACAGTTTACTTTATTTCTCTACCACACAAATCAGTGCTAAAATAACAATGCATTATGCCTCTACACAGACTTCGTATTTTAAAAAAAATCAAGTTTTTTTTCTGTTCTGTCTGAGGTGGTTGGAAGCTCCTGATATTAAAATATGACACTCATATAGTGAAGTACCTAACTGTGAACTATCTTGATTGTCTGTGCTGCATGAGTATTTGCGTAGCTCTGACTATAGGCTCAAAGTCACATCTCAGCTTAGTGTAAAAACAGGAAAAGATTTCCTGGAGGCAGAGTTTCTTTCATTCCAGAGATCTAGTGGGGAATTTTGTGGGATATTCCAAGGATTTAATCAAGTTGATTCAGAAATAATATCTATCTGTAGATATAGATATATAGATGCTAGATTTATGGCTGAGAAGCATGAAGCACACAGCCTACTCAGGAGAGAAGTGTGAAAAGTTGGCATAAAGTTCATATGAGAACAGTCTGTTCCAGGCTAGTCCACCAGTATAAATTAGATCAACCTGAAGGCTTCTCTGAGTTATGCTGGCTGTCAACAGCCTCTAGGTTCCAAGTGCTGGCATAAATGTTATGTAGAGGTTCCTCATTAGATTGCATGGCCCAGTTACTCCTCAATTTTCTGGTGCTTATGCTCAAGATATGCTTTTTTAACTAAAAAGGACAATTTAAAGTGGAGGATTAATTGCACTGTTAAACAATAATAGAATACCATTTATTTAAATATTTTTGGATGTTTTCTACATTTTCAAATATATTGATTTCAATTGCAACACAGAGTACAAATTGTACAGTGCTCACTTTATATTTATTTTTGATTACAAGTGTTTGCACTGTAAAAAGACAAAAGAAATAGTATTTTTCAATTCAAGTTAAACAAGTACTATAATGCAATCTCTTTATCATGAAAGTTGAACGTACAAATATATAATATGTACAAAAATATTTAATTCAAAAATAAAACAATGTAACATTTTAGAGCTTGCAAGTCCACTCAGTCCTACTTGTTCAGCCAATTGTTCAGACAAACAAGTTTGTTTACATTTGCAGGAGATAATGCTGCCCACTTCTTGTTTACAATGTCACCTGAAAGTGACAACAGCGTTCTCATGGCACTGTTGTAGCCGGCGTCGCAAGATATTTACATGCCAGATGCGCATGCTTCAATCACCATTCCAGGGGACATGCGTCCATGTTGATGAAGGGTTCTGCTCGAAAACCATCCAAAGCAGTGCGGACCAACGCATGTTCCTTTTCATTATCTGAGTCAGATGCCACCAGCAGAAGGTTGATTTTCTTTTCTGGTGGTTTGGGTTCTGTAGGTTCCGCATCGGAGTGTTGCTCTTTTAAGACTTCTGAAAGCATGCTCCACACCTCGTCCCTCTCAGATTTTGGATGGCACTTAAGATTCTTAAATGTTGGGTCCAGTGCTGGAGCTATCTTTACAAATCTCACATTGGTACCTTCTTTGTGTTTTGTCAAATCTGCAGTGAAAGGGTTCTTAAAATGAACAACATGTGCTGGGTCAACATCCGAGACTGCTGTAGCATGAAATATATGGGAGAATGCAGGTAAAACAGAGCATGGGACGTACAATTCTCCCCCAAGGAGTTCAGTCACATATTTAATTAACGCATTATTTTTTTAACAAGCGTCATCAGCATGGAAGCATGTCCTCTGGAATGGTGGCCGAAGCATGAAGGGGCATATGAATGTTTAGCATATCTGGCATGTAAATACCTTGCAGTGCTGGCTACAAAAGTGCCATGCAAATGCCTTTCCAGTGATGTAAATTATCTCCTGTAAATGTAAACAAACTTGTTTGTCTTAGGGAGTAGACTCTGAAGTTTTACATTGTTTTGTTTTTGAGTGTAGTTATGTAACAAAAGAAATCTACATTTGTAAGTTGCACTTTCAAGACAAAGAGATTGCACTACAGTACTTGTATGAGGTGAACTGAAAAATACTATTTCTTCTGTTTATCATTTTTACAGTGCAAATATTTGTAATCAAAATATACCCTTTGATTTCAGTTACAACACAGAATACAAGATATATATGAAAATGTAGAAAAACATACAAAATATTTAATAAATTTCAATTGGTATTTTATCATTTAATAGTGCAATTAAAACTGCGATTAATTGCAATTAATTTTTTTAATCATGATTAATTTTTTGAGTTAATCGCGTGAGCTAACTGTGATTAATCGACAGCCCTAATTTAAAGGTCAGAAGGCATGCCCAAAGTCACTCTCATGGCATCTAGGTGGCATATTAACAACACATGGTCTTCATGGGAGCCTGGCTAAGCATTTGTATTCTAGGGGTGCCACACATTTAAAACAAATCTGAATAATTTGCATGCTATATCTCAAATACCCAAGAGTGATAGATCTGGGGACAAATGATTCCAAAAGTGTGTTGCCACCACTTTCACAGAGAATTGAGAACTGCGTGTGTGTGTGTGTGTATTACTTTCAGTGCCTAATTCTGCATGCTACTCTATATATTAAATTGTTTTAATGGGAATATAGTACAGATACAATATGCTGTATGTATGGAAAAGATCTTCCTCTGTGATGAACATGCAGTCAGCTGTATATTAAAAGACTGATCTTAGTAACTAAAATAAATGTTGTTGTGTTTGGTGCTGTTAGCCCTGCTGAACCAACACATCTAAGAGAGGGAACTGAAAATAACAGGATTGTTTACTAAATTTTAATTGGTTTTCTAGATTATGAAACTAGAAAGGACCTCTGTGATTATCTACTCTGACTTCCTGCATAACATAGGCCATGAGGCTTCTCTGAATTAATTACTGTTTAAACTATAGTATCTCTTTTGGAAAAAAACCATCCAATCCTGTTTTAAAAATTGCCAGTGATGGAGAATCCACCACAACCCCTTGGAGGTTGTGTTAATGTTTAATTACCCTCACTAATAAAAATCTGTGCCTTGTTTCTATTCTGAACCATACCTTCACAAACACACTGAAGAAAGTGAAGTTGCACAGGTGTTCCTGAGGCATAATTTGAAGACATTGGGTTTGCACAGCTGCAAGTAAAGGCATAATTTGTGCTGCTAGAACATTAATTACTGGTGGGGAGGTGCAAGAGAGCAAGAATCCAATTTGGTACTCAGAGCCTAGAATGAGTTCTCAGGGCTGCTGTTTAGAGGGAGAAGTTTTACTTGTAATCTGGCTATTTTTATGCCCTGATCCTGCAAACATTTATGCACATACTTAAATTTAGATTCATAGGTTCACTGTGGAACTCCTTATATCCTTAAAGGTAAGCATGTAGTTGAGTGTTTTCAGGATCAGAGCTTTTACTTTGAAAACTCACCAGAGACAAACCGAGAACGCCACAATACCTTTTTATATATCTGTTTTTCAGAGTAGATTTGTCCTCTCTATGAGTTTGTCCCTATATTTCAGCAAAATATTGACCAGTTTTCACTCTATTCCTCCAGAAGTTTCTTAGTCCACTGTATTTAATGCAATTAAAGAATTCCTATTTTCCTCCTCCAATTGTCCATGTTTTTAGCTTTCAGGGGTTGGTAGGTGTTAATTGTTTCAACTTTCATGGGTCCATTTTAACAATGAAAACGTTGGATGTTAATCACTCAAGCACTGCCCCAGCTGAAAAACTGAGTCGCATGTATTAAAGCACTATAAAAAGAATCCAACTGTTCTATCTGTAATCTATTCAGATTTGAAGCAGACAAGAATGAGTCTTCAACAATTCCTGTTGGTTATCAGGCAAGCTAGAACGAAAGTGAAATTTAGTTAAGTAGTCAAGAGCCCAGTGGAAGTTTTATGATGTTTTAATTTTCTACTAGTGTAGTAGAATATCTAAGGATTGTGGGAATGGGGCCTTCCTTACCCAGGAAGAATTTTGCAGTGGGGGTTGGTATAATGGTCCCTGGTAGAGTATGCCTCCCAGAAGGCTTCTAATAAGGCTATCAGATATTTTTCATCTATATTTGGCATATTCTGATTTGATTCAGTTTGGGGGAAAATATTTTCACTTGTATTCAGACCCAAATGCAAAGCACAGATTAAATAACTATTCAAAATAGCTGCTAAGTAAACATTTGGAGGACCTACTTAATTAAGTTCTCTCTCACGTTTACAGTCAACTGTAACTCCGCTTGTGATCACATTACTTTCACAATTAAAACCAGGACCCAAGCTCCAATTAACTGTTATGCACAAATAAGTAACCTCTAATTACCACACTTTTCCTAGTCTGATAAGTCTATAGTTTGAGAGTGGCCTGTTGATTTTTAAATTTCACAGCCTTTCAAAATCTTCTGGTTCTATCATTGCAGCGAAGCAGATTGTTGCAGGTAGGGTCAGTGGCAAACAGTGTGTGCACTTGTGGAAGGAATTCAGTTCCAAGCAGCCATAAAGCCACTACCAGGAGCCTTCAGCAAATACCTCCCCAGCAGTTGTTCTAGAGCTAGGTGGGGGTGTGATTGGGGCTTGCCTAATGACCTAGCTACTGTGCAGGGCTACAATTGCCCACAGTGGCCATTGTAGGAGAAGTGCAAGTTAGGGCAGCCCTCAGGACTACTTTAACCAGAGCCAGGAGGTTAAAAAGCTCCCTGCATTCTTATTGCCTTCCCTCCTGGTCACTGCCCTGGGCTTTGCACCAGGGAAGGAGTTAATTCAGGCCTGAATCTCCCAGTAATGCCCCACGGGTCTCAAGAATGGCAGTTTTTCTAAAATCAAGATCAGAACCTTATCTAGCAATTCCTGCTGCTCTCTTTGCCAGGGCAGATACTGATTTTGTGTAGCCCTATACAAACTGAGAAGTCGGGGGAGGTGGGGGGGAGACTGCAGGAAGACTTCCAAAATTTGTGCAGGAAAGCAGCTGGGTTGCCCTTTGCGCTTCAATGGCAATAGAGAGGAGGTATGATCTGTCCGCCTTGGCTGAGTACTTTACCCATCTGGTTGAGTGAGAGCCTGCGTAATTTGTGCCAGGGCTGAGCTCTGGCACCTCTGGACTTGGGAGTTCATAACTCTGGCACTTCTGGCCTTCCTGCGTCAGTTATGAATGTAAAAAAATTGTCTGAGCTTCGGCATCTCTTTCATTGCAAATTAAGCACTGAGTGTGAGGTTTGCATGGGAGCTTGCTGGATGAGGGTTAAGCCAAACAAAACTAACTGGAAGTGGTTATATAGGCCTCATTGACTGGGGGGGCTTTGGGTGTTTTTTGCTTGAGTTTGCAATTTGAAGGTGTCATAACTATGAAGGGAAGGGTAACAGCTCTCTGTGTACAGAGACTCCAAATCCTTTTACCTGTAAAGGGTTAAGAAGCTCGGGTAACCTGGCTGACACCTGACCCAAGGACCAATAAGGAGACAAGATACTTTCAAATCTTGGGGGGGGAAAGGCTTTTGTGTGTGCTCTTTGTTTTAAGGGGGGTTCGCTCTTGGGACTGAGAGGGACCAGACATCAATCCAGGTTCTCCCCATCTTTCTAAACAAGTCTCTCCTATTTCAAACTAGTAAGTAAAAAGACAGCAAGGCGTCTTAGATTTACTTTGTTTTCTCAACTTGTAAATGTACCTTTTTACCAGAGTGTGTATCTTTGTTTGCTGTACTTTGAACCTAAGACAGAGGGGGGTCCTCTGAGCTCTTTAAGTTTGATTACCCTGTAAAGTTATTCTCCATACTGATTTTACAGAGATGATTTTTACCTTTTTCTTTAATTAAAAGCCTTCTTTTTTAAGAACCAGATTGATTTCTCCTTGTTTTAAGATCCAAGGGGGTTTGGATCTGTATTCACCAGGAGTTGGTGAAAGGAGGGTGGAAGGAAGGAGGGGGGATGGTTAACTTCTCCTTGTTTTAAGATCCAAGGGGGTTTGGATCTGTGTTCACCAGGGAATTGGTGAAAGGTTTCTCAAGGCTTCCCAGGGAGGGAATTCTTGTGATGGTGGCAGCGGACCAGAGCTAAGCTGGTAGATAAGCTTAGAAGTTTTCATGCAGGCCCCTACATTTGAACCCTAAAGTTCAAAGTGGGGATCCAGCCTTGACAGAAGGTCACAGCTGCTCCTGCATGCTCGGCAAGGAATTATGGCTAAGATTTTTTTCCATCTGAGCTTGTTTTGCTATAGTTACCCATGCCTCTGTCACTTGATTAAATTACTAGTGTTCTCTAGATGTGGCTTTTCCTTAAGTCCATTCAAACGCTCCGTAAAATAGTACCGAATTCAACTGTCTGTCTGCTTATCAAGCAGTGTTTCACACTGAGAGTATGTTATGGTGGTGTCCAGGAGTCTGCACTGGCTGCCAGTTAGTTCCAAGCGAAGTTTGAAGTGTTGTAAACCAGCCTTTAAATGGTTTGTGCTCTGCCTATCTAACAGGCAATCTCCCTTCCTGGGTAGTACTGCTGCAGTTGTGATCCTCAGAGGCACTCAAGCTATTAATCCCTTGGATGGAAAGAACAGGGGCTGGCAGCAGGCTGCTTTCCATAACTGCTCCCCAGCTCCTGCTTCCTTTGGTCCCAAATAGCCTGAATTTGTTGACCTCTAAGTCATGATGAGAGGCTCTTCTGTTTATCCGGCTTGGGGTCAGTGAGCACAGTGGCCAATAAGAGGCTATTGATCAGCTGAGTGGAAGTTCAGGGAGGGAGAGAGATTTTAATTCCAGCTATTTGGTTGATTTACACTGTGGGATGGGGCTAATCTAGGTAGGTTTGGAGTTGTATTTTTGTTTAGAGTTCTCGGATATGTGCCTTTTCTCTGTCTAAATAAAGTAAATAACATGAAGTAGCCTCCTCTCCCTGGGAAGCCTTGTATGTTAACTAGAACCAAACCCCATAAAAGGGATTAGGAGGAGACATGGTGAGGGAGGCAGATTATCCTATATCTGCCTAGTCTGAGGTTACTTGACCCTTCCTCTGAAGCATCTGGTGCTGACTATTGTTGGAGACAGGACACCGGACTAGCCGGACCCCAGGCCTGACCACTGTAGTAATTCCTCTGAACAATATATTTGCTTAGTTTTTAAAAGCCTCCCCAAATCCACATTTAAAATATCCCTAATATCAAAAACAGTTCAGGTATATGAGTAGCTAAATGACCAAAATCTGAAGCAAGCCTCAACGATCAGTCCTACACTGAGTTCCTCATGGGCTCATCCTTGCACAGCCCCACTGAAGTCAGTGGAGTTCCATGTGGGCCTATGGGTCTGCCAGCACAGAGCTCACTGTAGGATTGAGGCCTGAACTCCCAGAACCAAATGCCTGCTTAAAGTTCAGGGGAAGCTGACAACCAGACCAGAACTCTGTTCCTGGGGCCCATCTATATTAGAAATCTCGGAAATGTATTCATCAGAATTTTTCTGTTATGAGGTTTGTTGTGTCCAGGGTCATTCTTGGGAATTTTGTTGTGTAAAGAAAAGGAAGAGAGAAATACGGGCCATATGTGTTGTTTTCATCTGACAACTAATATTCAGGGCTTGGAAACTGTGATGTTGTCAGCGAGCCACCAGATGGCACTATTATAGAAAGTATGTATAGCTCAGTTTAGCTGAAAAAAGTGTATGTGGTAAGATCTGGGGGAAATCAGTGCAGGTAATGTAATGCTGTTTTTTACATGAACTGCTGCATATACTAGTAAAACTGTCATATGCTTTAGGTATATAGATACTGTCAACAATAAAGCAGAATCTCCTGCGTGTCCCCAGACATGCCTCTGTTAGCCCATTAAATGACTGAGCTTGTATTTGCATGACATTTGCATATATTTATATTAAAATCTTCATAACTACAACTTTTGATGGCCCAGTAGTGGCAAGTCTGGAACTGTGCAATTTATTTCTATTGTACTGGAAAATTTAATATGGAAATCAGTGCAAGGCAATTGATATCTAACCCCACGACGCCATCTCTACAGTCACTTTTCCGAGTAGAATTATGCTTTAAGCAGGAAGCCTGCTGCCGTCAGCATGCATCTGCCTCAGAAACTGTTACTATTGCTGCTTTTTGTTATCATTGTGGTTATTATTTGTAGTGTTTGTTGCTTGTTAAGGCACCGAATGTTTCCAGGGCAGTTCAGTAGGTTAGTAACATACACAGAGGGTGAAATATACCCCAATGTAGGGTCCAGTATGAGGCCTGTGCATTATTTCACGCCACCTGCCCCAAAGTGAATTTCACCCTTGTGTAGGGTTGCCAATTTTCTAATGGCACAGAACCGAACACCCTTGCCCCACCCCATGCCCCCCCTCGCTCTATCTCCCCTCCCTCCATTGCTTGTTCTCCTCCACCCTCTCTCACTTTCAGTGGGCTGGGGCAGGGGTTTGGGGTGTGGGAGGGGGTGAGGGCTCCGTCTGGGGGTGCGGACTCTGGGGTAGGGTCAGGGATGAGGGGTTTGGGGCGTGGGGGAGGGCTGGGGCAGAGGATTGGGTGCTGGGGAATATGAGCTCTGGGCAGGGGGTGTGGGCTCCGGGTGAGGCCAGAAACAAGGGGTTCAGGGTGCGGGAGAGGGCTCTGGGCAGGGGGTTGGGTGCAGGTGGGGGAGGACTGGGGTGCAGGGGTGAAGTTGGGAGTGCTCTGGGGTGGAGCTGGCAATTAAGGGTTTGGGGTGTAGGATGGGGCTTCGGGCTGGGACACGGGTTCAGAATGTGAGAGGGGGTGCAGGCTCTGGCTGGGGGTATGGGCTCTGGGGTAGGGCCAGGGATGAGCGATTTGGGGTGTGGGAGAGGGCTCAGGGCTGGGGTTGGGGTATGGGGAAGGTGAGGGCTCTGGCGGGGGGTGTGGGCTCTGGAGTGGGGCCGGGGATGAGGAGCTTGGGGTGCGGGAGGGGACTCGGGCAGGGGATTGGGGTGCGGGAAGGGGTTCAGGATTCGGGGTCCTGGCAGCACTTACCACAGGTTCCAGGAAGTGGCCACCAGGTCCCTGCAGCCCCTAGGCATATGGCTGGACCGCGACCAATGGGAGCTGTGGAGGCGGTGCATGAGGGCAGTGCATGGAGCCTCCCTGGCCGCCCATGTGTCTAGGGGCCGCAAGGATCTGGTGGTCACTTCCGGGAGTCGCACGGAGCTAAGGCAGGCAGGGAGCCTGCCTTAGCCCCGGGCCCCCGCTGCACCGCTGACTGGACTTTTAATGGCCTGGTTGGCAGTGCCGACTGGAGCCACCAGGGTCCCTTTTCGTCTGAGCATTCTAGTAAAAAACTAGATGCCTGGCAACCCTACTCTCATGTTGAATAGCAACTGCAGTTACGCTAGATCAGTGGTGCCCAAACTTTTCCTGTTGTGCGTCCCCCCCGCCGATTACTAGTAATGGAATCTGTCCATCCCCCTTTCCATTACTGCACAGTTGGCTCAGCAGAGGAGTTTGGGCTGAAAGTGGAGCTGCGGGAGGAGCTGGGGCTAGAGGCAGAGCTGGCGTGAGGGCAGAGAGAGGAAATAAGGGCAGAGCTAGGCTGGGGGCAGAGCAGAGGGTGGAGTGGAGCTGAAGCTGGGGATGGAGCTGGGCTGGGTGGTGCTCCCTCCCTGCCTCCCATGGGGGCTGACCTGGGTCCCACAGCTGCCCCTGAACGTTCCTCTATGTCCCACAGTTTGGGGACCACTGTGCTAGTCTCTGCTATTTTATCCTGTTAATTCTCAGTCTTCAAGTCAAAACCTAACCATCAGTCGAGTTCAGGAAGAAATCCTCTCCCACAGTCTCTCACATCTAGGTGCATTTTAATTCATTTAGACTTGTTTGGAAGAGTCTAACTACACCCAACTACACCAGATTAGCTGTTCCAATAGGGCAGCTCTCGTTGTCTTCCTACCCACGGCTTTGTGGGATTTTTACACAACTCAAGGCAACTGTAATGAACTGACAAAAAATGTGTAAATGGGGAACATTTAAAAACTCTCACCCCAAATACGCAAAATGGCGCTCACAGCTGATGGAGAGGAACTCGCAGCTGCTTTTTCCAATTCCTATTTTGAAATGACCTTCCCTTTCCCCCTTCCATGGAAAGCGCTTCCAGTTTCCAAGGTGGTCAGGACAGCGTTATGGGAACTGACCTGACATTCCTGAAAGAGATACAAGACTTTGCGAAGGGGATTTCAGAGACCTCAGAGAAAGCTATTGCTTTACAAAAGCTGTGGGAGGAAGAATCAAAGTTCTCAGGTAAGTCATCCTCTTTTAGTAATTGGCTGATGTGCTTACCTGGCACTGAGTGAAAGCCACTGAAAAAGACATAGCTTCCTTTTATCATTAAAAAAAATCATTGTTTTAGCTAAGAAGTGGATCTAGAAGTATTGTCATTGTTATGATAACGATTGTTGGGGGTTTTCTTTATTTTATAGAGCCCAGAATTGTGCTAGCTGTGTTCTACAGAGACATGGATGCCTGCCCCCATACATTTACAATCTAAATATTAGACATGGCAAAAACGATTGTGGAGATAAATAGCAGGGAAGTGGTTGAGGAGAGGAATATAATGAGTGGGACTGGAAAAAGAAGGTCAGGTTTCAGGAGGACCCCTAGTTTGGTGACACCTGGCACAAAGGCACAGACATTGTGGCCTGGCTATGATTGGACAAACACAGGCCTTGCAGCATGGAACACTGGCCACCCAGTCTGCTCAATAAAGATCTGTCTCCTACAGCTCTGTGTAGGGTTGCCAATTTTGGTTGGATGTATTGCTGGAGATTTCATCACATGACATACTCTTTAATTTCTTGAGACTCCAGGCCAATCCTGGAGGGTTGGCAATCTGACATTACTTATCCCTAATAACATAGGGCAAGGACAAGGGTTAGTATTATGATCACCTGGTTACCCTGTCAGGCATGTTTTCAAGGGGCTAGGTCGAGTCACTCCCATGTGCAGAGGCATGGTGTGCACATGGGAGTGACTCGACCTAGCCCCTGTCTCCCCTAGTGCCTATGCTACAGCCTGTGCACGTGCTGCAAAAATTGAGACATTCAGCCATTGACCTGAGTAAGGGATGGTACAGAACCACACCAGTCTATGCGGAGCTTAGAAAGGGGTTGCATACTGGGGAGAGAGGGCCTGTCTGCCTTGCTCTAAAGAAGAAGTAATGACTTCCAAATGCATCCCCCCTGTACACACAAAGCAACCTTGCAGAGTAGTTGTCCTGTCAGATCTACCCCGAGCACCCTCCATTACCCCCCACTCATCTGCATTTCAGCACACTTCACTACCCCCACTCTGCTGCCTTTCCTCTGAAATAGGATGGCATTTAACCTGTTATATTGTGTAGGACACCCAGCACTCTTTTGGTAACCCTGTCTAAGCAGAATAGAGTCCTCGGTAGTGCCTGGTACCATATTGCTCTCCTACAGTTTACATGATAATTTTGCCTTGCCAGTGAAAATCATCCCTGGTAAGTAATTTCATTAAAAATGGCTATGTAATGATACCCGGAAATATTAGGAAGTGCAAAAGGTTATCAGATCACCAGTTCTTTGGTGCACTGCTAGTTTTATGGCCTTTTATTAAGTGTTCATTCACTGTATTTAGTAGTGATACTTCTGTCGTGAAGAATAACGTGTCTCTGTGTAAAAGGAAAACGATTTATTTTTACAGGGTCCACCAACAGTTCCATTTTCTTAACCGTAAGTAATTTTGTGTGTGTGTGGAAAGTTACAATTTCAGACTTAGCAATAATGGATAGATTTTATTTTTTCAAGTTTTAGTAAAGCATATTGTAGAAAGTGGAGTTCTGCTGAGGGCACAGTGATTCAGGGACCTAATATAGAGGGTCATGGATTGCTGCATCACTGGTTGGAATCCAACCTGCATTATTAGTGGCTAAAAGCCTTTGTTGTGTGGAGTATGTTTGTTGATTATCTGGAGATTTTAAAAGTGCATTAGGCCACTCTCTGAACATGTGTACAAAGATGTATAAAAGCATAATACAAAACACCTAAAAAGACTCAGCTTTATGTATTGAGAATTGTTGATTATTTTTACTGCATCTAAAAGGTGGTAGGCACTTCACAGTGAAAGAGGTTGTTGCTGCTTAGAAGAGATTACACCCCATTGGATGAGATGCAGTGAGGTGGGGTGGAGATGGAGTGAAGGACAAGGATTACATGGTTTAGCTGAAAAATTCTTCCCATGACCCCTGTGATAGCTCTGTGAGACGAGTTGGCTGTCTGTCCTGTCTCTAGTGGATAAATCACCCACCATCGTAACAGTTGGCAGTCTAAATAAAAAAATCCAAGGCTGAATAGACACAGAATTCAATCTTTAGTGTTGTCAATTCTGCATCCTTCTCAAATCATTACCTTCACTTAAAAAAAAAAAATGAAATAATGAATTCTCTCCAAAATTGATCAGGGACTATTTCTGACTCTTCATGAAACTGCAAACTACAATTTCAAACCTGGGATGGGACGCTGTTTAGTGTACCATTTATAAACTGCTCTTGAGAGCCTT
>NW_020664530.1:10587474-10680610 GCF_002925995.2 Terrapene triunguis
GGGGGGGGGGGGGGTGTTACGGCGGGGCGGCGCTCTTCTTTTTTATCTGGGGCGGCAAAAAAGTTAGAGCCGGCCCTGGGTGCAAAGTGGGGGTGGCATACAAAGAGGCTTCATTATAGCACTCCTCTTCACCCCTTGCAGATGAGTAGTTATGATTCTCTAGACTCTACAGTTTTGTTGTGCGATTGTCAAGCTAATCATCTTTCAGATTTCAAAAAGAATCCATCTCCTAGCAGTGGCATGTCCTGTACACTCATGAGCAGAAGCAGAGAAAAGGGCTAGTTAGTTTTTTTTCATAACTCTGTTTTCCCACAAGAGAATCACATGCAGCAGAGTCAGGGCTGGCTCCAGGGTTTTGGCCGCCCCAAGCAGCCAAAACCAAAGAAAAAAAAAAAAAAGCCGCGATCGCGATCTGCTGCAGCAATTTGGCGGGAGGTCCTTCACTCCCAGGCGGAGTGAGGGACCGTCCTCCGAATTGCCGCCGAATACCTGGAACTGCCGCCCCTGTCCGGAACGGCCGCCCCAAGCACCTGCTTGAGAAGCTGGTGCCTGGAGCCGGCCCTGAGCAGAGTTACAACCACCATGAGTCGAAAAAGGAGAGTTCTCATTCCTAGGATGAATTTCATTAATCCATAATGCCACACCCCAGAAGGGTTTTAAATGGTTAGAAATTCCTGTGTATGGGAGGAAGCAGAGGACAGCTGCTGTTCTCCCACCCCACCCCAATGAAATAATTGGGTCACATTTAACACATTTTTCTTAAAAATCAAGATGGACTGGAATGAAACTGAGGAGATGATTTCTGTAGTTGAAAGCCTCCACAACCAACCCTATTTCTGGGACTTTCTGCGTTCACTCCCATGGCTGCAGGCAAGCAGCCTTTACAAAGAAGGTGGGATACGTGCTACAGCTCAGTTTCTGCAGACTATTAAAAAGTAAGTACTAAAATCTGGGTAATGTATTTGTTTTCCCTATTTGTGCTTTCTTTTATTTCCATGGAATGATGCTTTTATCTAACTCATTGTACTTCCCACTTGCATAATCAATAGCAGGAGAATTCATAGCAAGATATAGATATAAGGCAGGATTGTCCGTGTTGGCCTCCCTCTGCTTGCATTGAAGTCAATGGGAACTTTACAGATGACTCCAGTGGGAGCAGAGTGAGGCCAACACTTGCCCAGAAAAAAAGGCCCTGGGCCCTATTGTCACCTGATCTATTGATTGTGTGATTAATTATACTGATTACTTAAGAATTGCCCAGTAACACTGAGGTCTGGTAGGTTCTTGTCCCAACATCTGGCCCAATATTAGAATTATTCAGTTGGGAACCGCCCCTTCCCCCCCACACCCTTCTGAATTTGCAATAGTTCTATTACACTTATACCTATGCCTTACTTAGCAGATACCTGTACCTATAGGCTATGCTATTGGGAAGCTTGGGACTCCTTCCTCCTCCTTTTCTGCAGTCCCTGCCTTTTACTCCAGACCCTTTTGCAACTCTACCTTTCCTCCGTGTGCATCTCAGCAGAAAAATCTTTGGGAGGTTGCTGCATGTGAGTGGTGACTGAAATGATCCCTTCGTATATGAGAGTGTTAGTTTTGTCATGTTTGATGGGATTCTTCTGGATGGAGAGTTATATATTATTATTATTACATTATCGCTTTCATTAATCCAAGGAGGATCTGAAATATTGAAGCCTTTGAGACCATTTGACGTTAATCCATTTGAATGCCTATCATTTTAAAACTAGTTTATTTCTTAAGTGCTTTAATACAATGTAGTTCAATTAAATTGGCACTTGGCAATCTGTAGCAATCAGTGTCAGGTAAGTGACTTTGTTTCACCACGTAATCCTCATCCAATCTGCACAGGAGCATCTTCACTTATGCGCTACAGTGGCGCAGCATTTTAAGTGTAGCCGTGCCCCGTTTCAGTGCTGAGTTGCTTTAAGCAACCCACTCCATACAACACTGAAAGCTTCCTTCTACAGATGTGGAAGGACTTCTCAGGCAATCTGGATGGCTTGAAAACTCCCTCAGAAGCTTGGTGTTTCCGAGGTATAAAAGGATCTTGATTGTAAGGTGATTTTTTTCCCTTTCAGGTCTGCCTCCTGAGCTAGATTCCTGAGGCAATAATGGGCAAAGCAAATTTTATCTCACTGCCACAATGGTGGATCAAATAATTAACCTAATTAAATCAACAACAAATTCTGTGCATGTTGCTTCCTGTTGCTTAGCAGCCCTGTCAAAATATTATTACATTAACCATGGAAGAGGTTGGAAGGGACAGAGCATATATGTTATTTAAAACCGGTTATACAGGGACTTCCCCTAAGAAGTCAGCTACTTTTGGTCAGTTCTGTTGTATAAGAGGATATTCATACTTTTATAGCTCTTTCTATAACCTCTGGAGCCCTCTAGTAATGAAATGCCCACAAATGACTATTTGCAAAGCTTCAAGATATAGAACAGGGGTGGCCAACCTAAGCCTGAGAAGGAGGCAGAATTTACTGATTTACATTGCCAAAGAGCCACAGTAATACGTCAGCAGCACCCCAGCAGCTTCCCCAACCTGCTCCCAGCGTCTCCCACCCACCAGCAGACCCGCTGATCAGTGCCTCCTCCTCCCTCCCCACCTCCTGATCAGCTGTTTTGTGGCGTGCAGGAGGCTCTGGGGGCAGGGAGAGGAAGGAGGGCACGGCAGGCTCAGGGGAGGGGGTGGGAAAGGGTGGAGTGGGGGCAGGACCTGTGGCAGAGCCTGTGGTTGAGCAGTGAGCACACCCTGGCACATTGGAAAGTTGGTGCCTGTAGCTCCAGCTCCGGATTCAGTGCCTATTCAAGGAGCTGCATATGGCTCCGGAGCCACAGGTTGGCCACCCCTGGTATAGAAGCTACTGCTCACATGATTGCCGTCTCAGAATATGAAGATGGTCAATCTTTTATCCCTTGTATCCTTTACTTCATTTTCCTGCTCCCTCCCCAATGCCCAAAGGGTGCACAGTGCTCCAAAGATGGCAGGGAGGAGGTGGGATCATGGCCCCACACCATCTCAGCACTGGGCCACAGAATGGAAGTTGTATGCAGCAAAGTGCAGGTTGCCCCCCATAAAGGTTGTAGCAGCAACCATGACCGGGAGTTCAGAGAGGCATATTGCTTTCAGGAAGAATGTATCTAAGATGCTTTCCCCTTGGTACTGAACTCCTCACTGTCCCTTAATCTGCACTGTGCCTAACTGACTCAATGTAACCCACAGTCAGGGCCGGCTCCAGGCACCAGCATTCCAAGCAGGTGCTTGGGGCGGCAATCTGAAAGGGGCGGCAGTCCCTGTGTTTTTGCCGCCCCAAGCAGCGCGTCGAATTGCCGCCGAGGACGGCAGGTGCAGTCTGTGTGCCGTTAGGGCAGCACGCATGATTCCACGGCGGTGGCAACTTCTATGTTCAGCTGTCCGCGGCGGCAATTCGGCAGCAGCTTCTATGTTCAGCTGCCCGCGAGGACAATTCAGCAGCTTCTGTCTTCCGGCTGAAGACAGAAGCTGCCGCCGAATTGCCGTCGCCGCGGAAACGCGCATGCCGCCCTAATGGCGCATGGACTGCCCCCGCCGTCCGCGGGGCGCGCTGCTTGGGGCGGCAAAAACAGTAGAGCCGGCCCTGGCCACAGTGAATTGGGCCAAATTCTAGCCCCTGCTTCTATATACCATGGTGACATACATAAACCACAATGGCCTGTGTGAGAATTCAAAGAATGCAGCCTGCGCCCCTTTGCAGCATTGAGCGTGCCGGGGGCAGGTTGGGGTCTTGAGAAAAAGCGGCCTTAATGCTCAGATCTAGGCCATTCTGGGTGGCAGAGAAGCTCACTGATAGCTGTTGGAGGCTGCCATAAGTTAGAGCTTCCAGCTCATGCAAAATTCAGGCAGAATTCTGGACTGTCCTCTTTGCTGTACCTCTCAGGCGGTGCAGAACAGAATCTAGCACATGATGAATACACGAGAAAGGGACTGGAGTGCAAAATTGTCATATGGTATCTCCTAGTCTAAATGACAACCCCCCCCCCCCAAGCTCTTCGGGTAAGCAATTTTTTTTTTGCAATTTCTTGTTGTTTGAAATTGCAAAAAACACCAAAAACAAAGATTAAAAAAAAAAAAAAAAAAAAAGGTTGGATTTTCGTTTGCATAACAGCCATGGGGTAGAAGAAGCTATAAGAAGCGTCAGATAAAATTGGTGTGGATTCCAAAATGTATCATCAAATTAAATTTATAATGTTATTAACTTCACAACAGAGCTGGTCTGTTTGAAGAAATTTAGAAAATAAACTACATGATTTTGTTATATGCAGTGTCATCGTAGCCATGTTGGTCCCAGGACATTAGAGACAAAAAGTGGGTGAGGTGTAATATCTTTTATTGGACCAACTTCTGTTGGTGAGAGAGACAAGCTTTTGAGCTACACAGAACTCTTCTTTGGGTCTGGGACATGTATGGAGAGTGTCACAGCTAAATACAAGGTTGTTTAGCATAAGTAGTTAACACACATTTCAAGGGACCATTCAAGGTGAAGTGGCCCTTTTACCCCTCCCTTTCCCTCCTATGACTGGAGAGGGGTGAAACTAGGTTATAGTTTGTTGTAGTAAGCCATAAATCCAGTGTGTCTAGTCAGCTCATGAATTTTAGTGTCTAGCAAAGTTATGAATTTAGATGCTCAGGCTCGTCTTTTGAAGGTGTTCTGCAGGTTTTGCAAGATAATGGACAACCCTCAGATATCCACCCCAGACAGATCACCAAACTCATCCAACTCAGGGTTTTCTAGAATATTTTGTTTAGAAAACTTTGTCAAGCAAAACATTTCACTAGAAACTTCATTTGACAAAACCCCATATTTTGACAAAGAAAGTTGTTAAAAAGTTTCATCCAGCTCTACTTCACAATCCTTCTGCTGCCCTCTCCAAAGAATACGCACAATGCTGCTGTGCTGTGACAAGTGCTTGATTTTTCACTTTGCTTTCAGTTCCTTAGCATCCTTAGAAGATTTAGATGCAGTTCTATCAAACCAAAGTTTCTACAAAGCAGTGAAAATAGGACTGAATATAACCATCACAGCACTGCGCTTCTTGCAAGACTGGAGCCTTGAAGGTAATTGAAAGCTGTGTGTGTATGTTTGTTTGTTTTGCTTTCTTTCTTTTAAAGTTGCTGCATGAATTACAGGCATGTCAGGATGGAGCCATAATGTTTTTGTAGGCAGCTGGCTGAGCTCCTGGTGAGCTGATCATTTAATACTGTTGAGATTTGCGTTGTCTTGTTATTGTGCGTTGGGGCACCTAGAGCCTTGGATAGGCATCATTTTAATTGTCTGTTAAGCATTTTATTCATTTTTTTGTAATTTATCATGCATCTTGGCAAACCTTTCATAAACACACAGTGCAGACGCAATAGATCACATTGAGAATGATCTCCTTTTACTAGTGGTGATTCTTTGGAGAGGGTGTTTCACAATGGGTTAGTTTAGTTTCCTTTGGTTGTGAAGAGAACTGGATTCAAGTTTTGGCCTATATACAAGTGAAAATTAACGTGGTTGTCTTACCTTAGGCTTCCTTTGTCTCCTATTGTAAATGACAGTCTTTGCTCAAGGGCTGCATCCCATCTGCTGCACAGGTGCATGGACTGAGTTTGAGGGAGAAGGAGTCATTGGGAGGCTTTCCCTTGTGCACCCAGCCAGGCAGGATCCTGCCAAGAACTTAAGAGCATGCTGTACACCAAGGGGTGTAGTCTTTTGGTCAGGAGCTGTGTCAGACTCTCCCTCTTGCAGCCATCCAGGCCCCATTCAGGAAGAAAAAATGTGCTGAAGTCCCATTGAAATCAATGAAGTCTCACGGGACTTTAGTGCAAGTTTAAACACTCACTCACAGTGCTTTCCCGAACCATGGCCCTTGTACAGCCAGCAGCAAGCACTAGGCAAGGCAGGTACACTTCAACTGAGTGGTAAGCAGAGCATTGTTCTGACTCATCCTTCGCTATCTTGGCCTGCAAATGCAGGCTGGTGTTTGTGCCAGTTGAATGGCTGACACCACTCCGTTCCTCTTCCATTTATGGCTCCCCAGGATAAGATCAGGAGTATGATTAATTGGCCCCTTCTGTGTAGAAGAGCAGCCCAAGGCCTGTATGACTCTTAAATTCCATATAAGCCCTCAAAATAAGGACTAAGAGGTATTTAGGTTGCATGTTGGCCCCCTCCACAGGATTGAATTTCATTTAATGGGACAGACTGAAATCTGTGCCCTAAAATCCCTCACAATCAAATCAACCCCTCCTCCCACCCACCCCAAATAAATCCAGAAAGTAAGTCCCAGTGTTGGAGCCTATGGAAAAGGTGGCCTGTGTAGTAAACATTGTGTGCAGTATAAGATTTTAACCAACTGTATGAATATCTCTTACAGATGAGAGAAATTATGACTAAGGCCTGGTCTACACTATAAAATTAAATCAAGTTAAATATGTTAGTCACAGGTGTGAAAAATCCACATCTCTGAGTGTAAAGTCAACCTAAATCCCCATGTAGACAGCGCTAGGTCAATTTAGCTTCCGTCGAGCTAGCTACCGCCTCTCAGGGAGGTGTATTGCCTATGCCGACAGGAGAATCCTTCCTGTTGGAATAGGTAGCATCTACACTGAAGGACAGCAGTGCCACTCTAGAGTTTTAAGTGTAGACAAGCCCTGAGTCAGGATTTTAAATGCGAAAATGTTATACACAATCTGAAACCCCAGAGTACAGAAGTTGCATCTTCATTAAAACCTATTAGCACAATACAGTCCATTTACCCCTCGGTGATCATTCATTCCAGCCCAGTTGCACACAGTTTCAATACTGCATGCCAAATTAAACACACTAATTCAGATAAATGGGACGCTGCAGGGTCTGTTGGCACTCGCTGCATGGGGGGCATCCCATCATCTGCTTTGCTGTTTACTTCTGTTTTCTCCATAATCTGTCACATTTCAATATGTAACTTCTCACTGTTAGGCTTGCTTTGGTATGAGACACTGACTTCCACATCTGGCTTCATGCCATTGGTAGGCTAAGCTGTGAGATTTACGTGGGAGATGTGGCAATGTGGTTATTAAACTACTCAAAGAAAAGGGGACAAGGCAGTATCTATAAACTATCCATCTAGCCACTTTTTGAATATTGGAGTGACAGGTGCCAGAAATAAGATAAGAATAGATTACATAGAAAAGTAGATTCTTGAAACGTGGTCCTAACTGTGCTTTTTGTGATTTCCTTTATTAGTTAGTGCTTAGGACTTGTTGTTGAATTATGGTCATTAACCAGTTTAATCCTCCTTTCCAATAGATGGCACTGCCAAATTACAGTGTACAATAAGGAACTCAAATAATAAGTGTAGCAACAGTATCGAGCAAAATGAAGGACATTGTTCCCTTTCAACTGAAATAATACTGAGAAGACAGGAATGGAAAAGTAGAAAGAATCTAAATGCAAGTGTTGTCCTACAGAGTAGATTAGGATGTATGTAGATTTGAAGGCTACAGGAAATTTAGCTTCTTGGAAATGTTTTATTGAGATTATGTAAATAGTGCCCCACCCTATCATACCTCTCAACCTGGTTAGATCCAGATGTAGGACACAGTGTGGAGACAGTGGGACAGGCTCGGTCTGAAGGTCACACAAAATATTAATTAGGCAAGTAACTTAAAATGCTGTGGGCTTCATCTTGTTAGTGTAAAGAACTTTCTGTACCCTCAGTTTCATAATTCTGTGGTTCCAAGTAAATAACTTTGAATGAGAAAAGAGAGGCGATGCCAAATTTGTCTGGAACCTAGATAACTTTGAGACTAAAATGAATCCTGTCACTGAAATGATGGCCATTTGAAAAATGTTTGCTCCAGATTTAGATTCTGTAGCCTTTTATATATCTAATGTGTATACATGGAATTTCCAAAGAAGTGAAGTGTAGTTTTGTGTATGCAATGCCTGTGACATTTCCAACCTCCACGGTCGCGAGAGAATGTTGATGACTGCACTCAGGGTCTTCGCTTATTGACTCAGTAAATGGGGGAGGAAATCAGGTATTTTGGCTCAAATATCATTGGCAGTAAACCAGTGCGTTCAAAAGCATACAATGGGTCCCCATTTCTTTCTTAACTGAAGTAGAACCTATGAGCAAATTTATGGTAAACTTGAACACTTACTTTAGGCTGAAATGTTCAAAAGCACTCAGTGTTGGCGTAACTCTGCTCCTACTGAAGTCACCCTGACTTCAGTGGAAGCAGAGTTAGGCCAATGTTGAAAACTTTTGAAAATCTGAGCCTTTTTTTTATTCTTATAATAAAAAGCAGTTTCCATCCAAAAAGAATGAAATACTCACAATAGTTAACCATTAGTTTAAGAACATAAGAACAGCCATACTGGGTCAGGCCAAAGGTCCATCTAGCCCAATATCCGGTCTTCTGACAGTGGCCAATACCAAGTTCCCCAGAGGGAATGAACAGAACAGGTAATTATCAAGTGATTCATCCCCTGTCACCCATTCCCAGCTTCTGGCAAACAGAGGCTAGGGATACCATCCCTGTCCATCTTGGCTAATAGGCATTGATGGACCAATGCTCCATGAATTTCTCATTCTTTTTTGAACCCTGTTATAGTCTTGGCCTTTGCAACATCCTCTGGCAAGGAGTTCCACAGATTGACTGTGCGTTGTGTGAAAAAATACTTCATTTTTTTTTAAACCTGCTGCCTATTAATTTCTTTTGGTGACCCCTAACTCTTGTGTTATGAGAAGGAGTAAATAACACTTCCTTATTTACTTTCTCTTTTTCAGTCATGATTTTATAGATCTCAATCATATCCCCCCTTAGTTGTCTCTTTTCCAAGTTGAAAAGTCCCAGTCTTATTAATCTCTCCTCATATGGCAGCTGTTCCATATCCCTAATAATTTTTGTTGCCCTTTTCTGAACCTTTTCCAATTCCAATAAATCTTTTTTGAGATGGGGCGACCACATCTGCACGCAGTATTCAAGATGTGGGTGTACCATGGATTTATATAGAGGCAATATGATACTTTTGGTCTTATTATCTATCCCTTTCTTATTGATTCCCAACGCTCTGTTCACTTTTTTGACTGCTGCTGCATATTGAGTGGCTGTTTTCAGAGAACTATCCACAATAACTCCAAGATCTTTCTTAAATGGTAACCGCCAATTTAGACTCCATCATTTTGTATATATAGTTGGGATTACGTTTTCCAATGTGCATTACTTTGCATTTATCAACATTGAATTTCATCTGCCATTTTGTTGCCCAGTCACCCAGTTTTGCGAGATCCTTTTGTAGCTCTTTGCAGTCTGCCTGGGACTTAACTAACTTGAACAATTTTGTATCATCTGCAAATTTTGCCACCTCAGTGTTTGCCCCTTTTTCCAGATCATTTATGAATATATTGAATAGGACTGGGCACAGTACAGATGCCTGGGGGACACCACTATTTACCTCTCTCCATTCTGAAAACTGACCATTTATTCCTACCCTTTGTATTTTAACCAGTTACCAATCCATGAGAGGATCTACCCTCTTATCCCATGACAGCTTACTTTGCTTAAGAGCCTTTGGTGAAGGACCTTGTCAAAGGCTTTCTGAAAATCTAAGTACACTATATCCTCTGGATCCCCTTTGTTCACCTGCTTGTTGACCCCTTCAAATAATTCTAGTAGATTGGTGAGGCATGATTCGCTTTATAAAAACCATGTTGACTCTTCCACAACAAATTATGTTCATCCATGTGTCATACAATTTTGTTCTTTACTATAGTTTAAACCAGTTTGCCCCATACTGAAGTCAAGCTTACCATCCTGTAATTGCTGGGATCACCTCTGGAGCCCTTTTTAAAAATTGGCGTCACATTAGCTATCCTCCAGTCATTTGTTACAGAAGCTTATTTAAATGATAGGTTACAGATGACAGTTAGTAGTTCTGCAGTTTCACATTTGAGTTCCTTCAGAATTCTTGGGTGAATACCATCTGGTCCTGGTGACTTATTACTGTTTAATTTATGAATTTGTTCCAAAACCTCCTCTAATGACACCTCAGTCTGGGACAGTTCCTCGATTTGTCATCTAAAAAGAACAGCTCAGGTTTGGGAATCTCCCTCACGTCTTCATCCATGAAGACCGATGCAAAAAAATCATTTAGTTTCTCTGCAATGGCCTTATTGTCCTTGAGTGCTTCTTTAGCATCTCGATTGTCCAGTGGCCCCACTGGTGTTTAGCATGCTTTCTGCTTCTGATGTCTTTTTTTTTTTTTTTTTTGCTATTACTTTGAGTCTTTACCTAGCTATTCTTCAAATTCTTTTTTGGCCTTCCTAATTATATTTTTACATTTCATTTGCCAGAGTTTATGCTCGTTTCTATTTTCCTTACTAGGATTTAACTTCCACTTTTTAAAGGATGCCTTTTTGCCTCTTCACTGCTTCTTTTACTTTGTTGTTTAGCCACGGTGGCACTTTTTGGTTCTCTTACTATGTTTTTTAATTTGAGGTATACATTTAAGTTGAGCATCTATTATGGTGTCTTTAAAAGGTTTCCATCCAGGGATTTCACTTTCTGTTTAACTAACTTCCTCATTTTTGTGTAGTCCTGCTTTCTGAAATTAAATGCTACAGTGTTGGGCTGCTGTGGGGTTTTTCCCGCCACAGAGATGTTAAATTTAATTATATTATGGTCACTATTACCAAGTGGTCCAGCTATATTCACCTCTTGGACCAGATCCTGTGCTCCACTTAAGACTCAATCAAGAATTGCCTCTCCTTTTGTGGGTTCCAGGACTAGCTGCTCCAAGAAGCAGTCATTTAAAGTGTCAAGGAACTTTATCTCTGCATCCCGTCCTGAGGTGACAGGTACCCAGTCAATACAGGGATAGTTGAAATCCCCCATTATTATTGAGTTTTTTATTTTAATAGCCTCTCTAATCTCCCTGAGCATTTCACAGTCACTATCACCATCCTGGTCAGGTGGTCGGTAATATATTCCTACTGCTATATTCTTATTATTAGAGCATGGAATTACTATCCATGGAGATGCTATGGTACAGTTGGTTCATTTAAGATTTTTACTTCATTTGATTCTACGCTTTCTTTCACATATAAGGCCACGCCCCCACCAGCACGACCTGTTCTGTCCTTCCAATATATTTTGTACCCTGGTATTACTGTGTCTCATTGATTATCCTCATTTCACCAAGTTTCTCTGATGCCTATTATATCAATTCCCTCATTTAAAACGAGGCACTCTAGTTCACTCATCTTATTATTTAGACTTCTAGCATTGATATATAAGCACTTTAAAAAATTGTCACTTTTTAGTGCTCTGCCATTACATGATGTAATTGAATGGGACTTTTTTCCTTTGACTGTTTCTCATCAGACCCTACCGGTATTTTATCATCTTCCATCCTCTCCTCCTTACTAGGACATAGAGAATCTCCATTAATAGATCCTCCCCTAAGGGATGTTGCTGTCCGAACCACTAGCTCCTCCACACCTGTTGGCTTTCCCTCAGCCCTTAGTTTAAAAACTGCTCTATGATCTTTTTAATTTTAAGTGCCAGCAATCTGGTTCCATTTTGACTGAGGTGGAGCCCATCCTTTCTGTATAGGCATCTCCTTTACCCAAAGTTTCCCCAGTTCCTAATAAATCTAAACCCCTCCTCCCTACACCATTGTCTCATCTATGCATTGAGACCCTGTTTAAGTCTAAGGATGGGTGAAAATTGTGAATAGTTCAAAAATATGAAGGCTTTGGCATCCTGGAGGACCAGTATTGAATCATGAATACCACCCTTATCCCTTCTTGAATAATGTAAAAGCTCTCCACTGTGTGTTTTTACTGTTTGGGATGTATCTTCTAATATCGAATTAATTAGTAAAATTGGTATTGGCTACTAATACAACAGACCAAAATTCAACAAATGTACTATTTGCCTTATACTGTTAGATAACTCCACTCACCAGACTTCTATTCACCCATGAAAGGTTATGCTCCAATACATCTGTTAGTCTATAAAGGTGCCTCAGGACTCTGTTGCTTTTTACAGACTTCTAGTGAAATTGTGCATATGAACTATTTCTGTCTGTCTCCCATGCACACACTCCCATCTTAGTATCTCTCACATCAAAAGGTGACAGTGTCACAGCAGGATCCTATCAGAGATCGGTTACTAGAATACAAATTCAGAAAATTTAGGAAATGTATAACCTAAGTTCATCTCTTCTTATAGGCTCTCGGTACAACCTGACTCTTTGGGATGTTGTGTGGGATCCGCATGCAGTCAAAGTGGAACTTGAATCCAGATTTGGTTTAGATGATCTTCATATTGGAAAACTCTTGAACTATACGGCAGAGTTCAGTAAGGTAAATTTCTAAAAATGTCAATGTTCCTTTTTTGTTTTGTTTGTTTCCTTTGTACCTAATGAGCTTTTCATCCCTCGTAGATGCTAAAGCAATGTCTTTCAGAAGTAGCTACATAGTAGGCATTGCCATTGCATACAAGACAGCATAATCTCATACTGGGTGAATGACACCCACCCAGCATCAGTCCACAAACTTGAATGAAAGCATTGCAGGTTTTGTTCAGCCAACATTTGCATCATGATACATGATGAGCTTCTTGAAGAAGAACATCAATCATCACTTGAAGCAATTTATAACGGAGCGAGAGAATGTTTTATTTAGAGGCAAACAGGGTACAGATGGGAGAGAACATTTCAAGTAATCTCCCCCTTTAAGGCACAAGCACTATCTTCTCTTTCTTTGCATCCTCCACAAGGGGACATAGCTTAAAGGGATACGGGCAACTTGAGATCTAATGTGGGTATGGCACTGCAGCAGAGAGGGTGCATTCCAGTGCAAATAGACAGAGAGCTCTAGCTCTGCCCAAGGTCTGCTGTGGCTGCAGCAGCACCGGAGGCATGTTGGGCTAGTTACCTGAGTAGGTACCCAGGGGCTCAGGCAGGATTGTACTTGGGCAGCTAGTCCGGGCTGCTGTCCTAGCCACCATATCCACAAAGCATCCACAAGCTGCTAGCTTGAGCAGAGTTATTAAAAAGGTGGGTTTTTGAAATAATATGCAGAATAAAATGAAAGGAGGGGAAAAAATAATAGCGGTTTTCCATTTGCCCAACATTTTCTTTGAAGTGGCAGTTAAGTAAATATATCTTACAATGAGACAATGATGGAAATTCATGCAGCAACCAAAAGATTGCAAATTGTCTCATCTTAACTCCCATCAAAATAAATGCAATTAGCTTCAGCAGGCACTTGTGCATATGAAGCTGTTTAAAGGCCTGTTTACTTTGAAAAAAAAATTGTTTCCGTGCCAGGCTCTGTTCATCCAATATGAGGGTGATGGGGGCTCTGCCATCTTGGTTGTTACCCTTCCCAGAGGGGCTTTCAGAAATGACACTTCAGCCTTTATCCGCACATGTGTTAAAACTGAGTCTTCATGTTTAAAGAAAAAAGCCTGTGGCTGTGAATCTTTCCATGCAAAGATGACAACCTCTCTAATAATAATAGTAGGGAGAAAATAGTTAAGAAATAAATGTTGGAATGATTCATGAATGCCTAAAACAAACAAAAAACCCTGGTATATTTATAAGATCTGGGCAAACAATTGAGTCCAAACTTGCTTTGTATTGGTTGCTTCTCTGAACTGAACCCCAAATGCTGCTATTTTAGAAGAGGTTCTGTCAAACTTTCTGGAGTGACTCATGAACGTGGATGCCAAGCTCAGGGCAGATGTGTCACAAACCAGGGTAAAACCCCAAATTGGATGTGTGTTCTATAATTAAATTTCACCAACCAAGTATCAAGTGTTAACTCAGGCACTATAACAGCCTGAACATGGAGTCACAGATGATCCTCTTGGGTACTCAGGTCTATTTCCCATCCAGGCAAGCCTGCCTTTCTCTTGCACCAAAAATCACAATCTTCAGGTCACCTCAAAGGACCAGTCACTTACTGCAAGTCAACTGTACCTCAGATCTCCAACCAAAGACTACGCTTGGTGCCAATCCTGTAATAAACTAACTAAAGATTTATGAAGTAGGAAAAAGAAATGAGTTATTTACAGGGTTAAAGCAGGTAATCATAAGACACACAAAAATGAGATACAGTTTTAGCAAACCTTTTTATAGTTACAGAGCAAACACTTAAACATTACCTTATTACATGGGATACAGATATTATAAGTAAGATTAATACACACATCCCATAAAGCCTAAACACATTCTTATAACTCTAATATCTATTGTAATAGACATGCAAGCCAGACTGGTTTCCAGCTGTGCATTCGTCTGTGTTCCATGAGGCTCAATGGCCTTGGCATGAGCTGGCACCTGGTCTGCCAGCATCACAGTGCAAACTCACCAATTGCGATGTTGGCCCAGAAGAGTCCTGAGCTGTTACTCCATTTCTGAAGAGAAAGGAAGGTGTGACGGGGTCAGGACTCACCACTGCAGGTGCCTCCCGCTGGTTACTCCGGGAATTAGCTCTTGTCAGCTGCTGAGCGCTCTCTGCGTGTGGTATCTCGCCTGTTGTCTGCTCTGCTGATTTGGGACCCACGTTGCTCCCCGACCGGCGGCGTCCTCTTCAGGACACTGCCCTCCAGCAGTGCCCGCTACTCCAGTCTCACCCCCTTCCGGAGTGTGTGTGTGTGTGTGTTTAACAGCAGTCCTTCGGCTTGCACCAGCTTCGGTGGCCAACCACAACCCCGAAGTCTAGCCCCTCATTTCAGGAGCAGGTTGCAGTCTGTCTCGGCCCCACTCCTCTGTGGCCAGGTGCAGTGTAAGGGAGGGTAGGGGGTGACCCAGACCCACCCGCTACTCTGGGTCCTGACCCAGGGACCCTCTAGCAGCAGCCTCTCTCTGCCCTACTTTGCTCCCATCTTGTCCGCCTATCTTCCCTGGGCCATTTCCCCTTTGGCACCATGCATCTTCTCGACCCTTTTTAGCAGGGGCCACAGCCTGGCAGGTAACTGGGCCAGAGCTCCCCCAAGCCTGCCCAGCACTGCTAGGTCCAAAGTGCTACCTCCTTACCTCAGGAGCCAGTCCTCCTCCCTTGCTAGTCAGGGAGAGACTGCCTTCTACCTTGCTAGGCAGCCTTTATATAGGGCCCAGTCTGGCCCTGATTGGCTGCCTCTCCCTTTGCCCTGATTGGCTCTCCACAGTCCTTTTCTGATTGACCTCTGGCCTGTGCAGCCTCTCTGGCCTGTTCCAGCCCTTTTTCTCAGGGAGTGGGGCAGCCGCCCCACTGCAGAATGGTTCAGGTTTGGTTCCTCTAAACTTTCAGATTAAATCCTGAATTTGAAGTTCCCTGCATTCACCAATCATTAATATTTATGCACTTTGGACTCCAGCTTCTTTGTTTTCAGAAGAAATGCAAATAAAGTGTCTTCCAATTAATTCAATTGCTAATTTATTTGATCATCTATTTAATGTGATGAAAACTTCATGGACCAAATAATTGTAATTAAAATAACAGCTCCCCCCCCTGCACTGGTATAAATCTTGATTGCTTTAGGCGGGTATTGTTTAGTAGTTTAATCTAGAAGGTTGCCACTTAATTAAGGAAGGTTAAAATCCTGAATCAAAGAGAAGAAAATGAGTACAAAGATGTGCAATAATAAAGGTGGACTGATTAAAATTATGTTAGACAGACATTGCCAATGTTATAAACTCTACCATGTACAATGTGCTCCCTGGTAGAAATTTGCTTATTTCGGGCCCAGTGATAAGAACAGTTTTGATTGCAAGAAGAGGAAGTCTTTTTTTTTTTTTTAAAATGAACCCCAGTGAAGTGGGTCTACACAGAGTTTCTGTTCTACTGGCAAACCAGTAAACTGGTGATGAGTAGAGCCCTGTGTGGATACAAAATTTATATCTGGGGATATAAATCGGATATCTGTGGAGCCGCAGGGCTCTACCGGGAACCGCAGCAGTGAAAGCAGCAGCATGTCGGGCCACTGCTTGCAGGAGTCAGTGCCCCAGGTGGGCAGCTCCTTCGGAGTGGCTGTACCGCCCCCCCCAATCCTGCCCCTGGCCTCGCCACTGATGCGGGCACCAGGTCACTGGCAGCTGTCCCTGGTTGCGCGAGCATGTGCAAGCTTAGGCACTTTGCTGAACGTAGCTATTGTGCCTGCACTGCTTTGATAGGGCATCACTTTTGGAAAAGCCTAGTTATAGTGAACCCTTTTAAAAATCTTTTTACAGAAAAACTCCGATTTTCTCCCTTTGCTGCCTACGAGCTCTCCCTGTCGTGGGTGGTTAACTTGACGGAGGATGTTTTCCTCTTTTCTTGTCTCATTTCTTCTGTCAGTGCAAACAGCATTCTTTGGGCAGGGCAAACAGCTCTTATAAAACTCATTTTCCTGCTTAACATTAAAATCAAATAAAAATGTGACAAATTAGCAAAGATGAGGTCCATCTATGGCCTTTTTTTGTTAGTTAAACTGATTTCAGACTTTTTTTTTTTTTTTGGTTGTGTCCTTTTTCATATTACTCACCCAGTCCTCATGTGAGTAAATTCTAGTAATCTAGTCATTAAACTCAATGGGACTATTCACATGAGAGAAAATAGTGGAAAAGAAAAGTGTCCCTAATTCTGAAAAAAAGTCTAATTTTAAGATAAAATTTTGTCAGGCCAAAAAGAATCAGTATGATCATGTGTGACCTGTCTTGCCGCATCACATTGTACCTAGTAATTCCTGCTTCAGATCTGTTTTGTGGTTGGACTAGAATATGTTGGTACTCTTCAGAAACTTCTTCAGTACTGCTTTCCAGGCAGAGTTTGATACAAATTTCAAAGGAGCTTGGCACACACATCTTCCATGTGGGTACCTAAAGAATTGGCCAGATTATCAAAACCTTGGCTCTGAGTTCTTGGAAGGGTTTTGTCACTAAGGATCAGCATGATCTAGCGAACTGAACATAGGACTATCGCCCAAGAGCCCTTGAATTCTAATCCCAGCTATAGTGGTTTGCTGTGTGACCATAAAGTCACTTGACTTTTCTGTGCCTCAGATTAGCCATCTACAAAACTGGAATAATATCTACCTACCTTACTCTGTTACTGGGAATCTTAAGACACTGCTTTGCTGCTACTTAAAGAAATATATAGGATTGTGAATGTCAGTCCCAAACAGTCACAGCATTGATGTATGAATACCTGAATTTCATGTCTAATGTTCCAACTGGCTTGCTGACAAACCTTTTTGCAGTATCTCCAGTATTGCCCTATTCACAGGTGACCAAAATCTGATTACAGGATTATTGTTAGGATGAGTTAGTCAATATGTACAGAGTGATTTGAAATAGTATTATTAAGAAATAGAGGAATTTTCCCTGGGAAAATTAAAAAATATTTTGGTACAGAGGTCAGATTGACTTTCCATGAGGAAAAAGGATTGTCAGGCTTTGCAAGTTGTGAACTGTAATATATATAAATTAGTAATCTATCCTAACAATCACATCTTTGCATTTAATGGCTCATTTGCCTCAGTAAATTTTGCATCAGTGTAGCAACACTGGTATAGCTATCCTGGTGTAAAATTCCTGTTGACAGTGTAAAATGGGGCTTGCACCAGTATCATTTATTTGGTTTCAAGCTACACCAATGCAAAAATCCCTAATGTAGACCAGTCCAGAAATGCACACAACTGGGTAGTGGCTAATGCGTGTTTTGGGGTTTCCTGTCAAAATGTGCAGAGTACATTTTGCAGTCTCTATCGCAGATCACTAGATTGTGATAATTGGGCTTTGTTCATCCTGAAAGCAGCCTGACGGCTCTGCTTTTTTCTCCGACAAGTAAGTTGATACGGGTGATAATACTGAGTGGTTCTCTGACGTGTTCATCTATTTCTTTTGTCACTGCCAGATTCCCACAGAAGGCACACTGGAGCAGTTTGTATGCTCAGTCCTGTCCAATGTGTCCGAATTTAAAGCTAACAAAGAGGATAATGAAGGCGGCTGTATCCATGCATGGCTTGAGGCCAAAGTCTATCTTGTCCATTCTGTCAACAAGATCAAACTCTACATGCAGGTATGCTTTAATAGGACAGCTGATATGATACATATTTTGCTTATATACTGTTGGTCAATCATTAGCCCTTATTGAGCTAGACAATATTCAAAACCACAGGCTGACTGTGTTCTGTTTTTAAAAAATGGCATATTGCACAGTTAGCATTAGAGAGTCCTTACAATGGAAATATAATGGAAACCTTGTTTATCCAGCCAATTGTTAATCAAAACTCCTCATTAACTGAAGTTCAGGCATGAAACCTGACAGAACATAGAGAGTGAAATTCACTCCTGTGTAGAGGGCCAGTAGAAGGACCATGCACCTACTCCCCTTTAAGCCCTAATTTGAGAATTTAAGTGGTGCATAGGCTTTGTGCTGTCTACTTGCACAGAGGTGAATTTCACCCACAATACCTTGCCTCCCTACTTAGACATGGATTTGGATTTCAGAGAGTGTTGGATAAAACTGGAAGCAGAACACAGGGCTGTAGTTCTAGATCTCCACTGTGCCACCTAAAAGTTCTCCTGTTATAGAGTGGCTTGAAAAGCAAGATCCAGCTAGGTCTGTGATGCCATGAATGTATAATCACCTGTAGAAGGGAGGCTAAAGGTTTCAAATATTTTGCCAGTGAAGTAAAGTTAAGGAATCCATAATTTAAAGAAGGATCCTACCTTGCTGTCTTAGTTTTTGCTGTTTTTTTTCAATTAAAATGTGTATTCTTGGGATAAAGGTTATTTGTATGGAGTCACAGAAGTGCAGGACAGGTTACTATAATAACAACCACTGTCTCTGCTCTGACAAGTTTACACTCTAATCTGAGGACAGCACTGCTGAGCTTGGGTGTAATTTTCATCAATATTTTGTGCACTTCAGCAGCTTTCCTGATTTAAAAAAACACTGTAATAATAGTACTTACTCTTAGCACATTTCATCAGCAGATCTCAAAGCACTTTGCAAAGGAGGTCAGTATCACTATCCTCATTTTACGGATGGGGAAACTGAGGCACATAAGGGGGAAGTGACTTGCCAAGGTCACTCAGCAGGCCAGTGGCAGAGCAGAGAATAGAACCCAAGTCTCCTGAGTCCAGTCCATTGCTCTATCCTCTAGACCACACTGCCTTTCTGTAAAATACTGTTATATAAGGGTCAGTATTTACCATATTTAACTTCAATATCAGTGATAATCTCAGATATTATTGTATGCTAACAGTTGGCAAATGTTGACATTTTAGTGGTGACCACTTGAAGTACTGTACACTCTGGGCCAGATTTTGGACCTGCTTCCATCCCCTAAGGGGGCAGCCCTTGATGTAAAAGCTGACCTGAGCAGCATAAAGCTGATATAGCTGCTACTTAGTCTACTCTCTTGAGCCTAAGGGGCAAGTTGGGAAGTAGGAAGGGAAGAGCAGTTGCTAGTGAATCACTGTAACTAGCAGAATGTAGAGCAGCTGAGTCAGACCAAGGTGTTTGGGCCCTCTGTATGTAAAAGCAAGTAAAATAACTGAAAACGTTGTATTCGCATTGCCAAGTTGGCATCCATGCTGACTGTACTTAACATTAGCCTTCATGAAGCCAGTCCCTTCTGAGTGAAGATGAATCATTAGAGAAAACTTTCATTGTATGTTGTAACTCAAGAGGAAGAAAATCTGATTTTGGTTTGGTTTGTGAAGAACGTTTGTGTTTTGCATAATGGACTGGGCCGTCCCTAGGGGGATGCGTGGCCCGGGGCGGAAGTGATGGATTTGTCTTCCGGGACCGACAGCACCGGCCAATCGCGCTGTCCCACTGGGCACCCCAAAGCACGGGGCCCGAGTGGTCTCCCCGATTCGCCCTACCCAAGGGATGGCTCTGATAATGGAGAGGAGCTTCCATCCTGTAATAAATGAAAGTTTGTTTCTCCTTTAACATGCTAGATATTTCAGCAGTGGTTAAGCAGTAACGAGCCTCAAAAATTCCTTTTTGAACTTGGAAGAAGCATGGCTGATCTTGTGTCTCAATATCCAGAGGACAGTGAGGCCTGGAAAATTATTTCAGCAATAAATATCCTGATCCAACATGTGAATGAGAAATTGGAACCAAACTTTGCAGAAAGACATCGTGAATCTCAGGATGTGTAAGTTTATGCATCTCCATTTTCAATATTCACAGGGCTCTATTGATTTTACTTGAAGGACAAGAATGTCAGCTGTGATAATCAGAGTGTACAATTTTAGTAAAGCTTTTGCTCTTACACAAACTCCTCTTTGAGCAGTTTATTATTAAAACTAATATTGTAAACAAGGTGGAAAATAATATTAATTTGGGAAAAGAGGGTGGAACAGAAAATGTCTCAGTGAATTTATGCAGAGGTTGACTAAAATAATAGAAATGTAGGGCTGGAAGGGACCTCGAGGTCATCTAGTCTCTCTGCCCCCAATGCTGGACTTAAGTATACCTTGACCATCCCTGACAGATGTTTGTCAAACCTCAATAGGGTGAAAATGCTACTGATACTTTAATGATTTTATTTGTAAAACATCACTGGTGTTACAGACAACTACCGTAAAATTGACAAATCCCTGTCCTAGGGAATTTAGGACCTGATTTTGTAAGCTAAGGGCCAAATCCTGAGAGCTGTTGAGCACCTGCAACTCCCACTGACATTAGGGAGAATTGTGGGTGTTCAGTACTGGACAGTAATAGAAAAGGGTGGTGGAAGGGATATGGGGCAAAGAGGTTGGGAGAGGGAGGCCAAAGGGATACAGTGATAGGCTGGAAGAAGATATAGGAGGGATATCCTGGAAAGAAGAGAGGGTTGGAGGACAGGATAAGGAGTATGGTTTCCCATTGTGTGATATCCATATTCTTCCTGAAGAAATTGGCAAGACCCTGTCAGAGAGCTAAAGGGAGTGGGATGGTGGAATAGGTTCGAGGAAGGCAAAGTGTCAGAGAATTGTAAGCATATGATTTAATCCGAAGAGGTGTAGAGCTGTTTAGCAAGAAAGACAGCAGAGCTTAAGAGTTGTTGTGGAAGTCCATAGAGGCCCAGAACAGACTGGGTATTCAGATTGGTAAGGGTATGAAAATTGGAGGGAAGGAATGAAGAGTAGAGGGAGATGTACCTAGGGCAGGTATATCAGGGGCTGAGACTACAGTGGTGGCCAGAACACTGACAGACTGGATATTGTGGAAGGATTGTCTATTAGGTCTGGGGGAGCGAGAGATACTGAAACGTATTTGAAAGTTTAGTTTGATAATAAAAAGATGTTTTAAACCCTTCATCACATGGGTAAAAACCCTCCCCATTCATTTCATATTACTTCAAATCTCCTGGCTGCCAAACTGCTTTTGCTCACTATTGCTGCCAGCCACTTTAGTGTTACCCATCTTCTCTCTCCTGGCTGTGGCTGTGGTCACTTGTGTCCCAGCGTTGCTCTTTCACTTACATTCAGCATTGATTTGGATGGAGCTGCATTTGCTGTTGATCAGCCTCATGTTACATATCTGAGTCCTCTGTGTATACACAGGCACCAGCAGTTAGTGCAGCAAGACAAGAGAGCAGTGGTAGTTAGCCTGGGTTGCAGGACTGCAGGGTTTAGCCCATGGTGACTCCAGGCACTGCAACTGCTGCCAAATATATGGTGAATCCTCCAGGCCATCACCAAATGACTCTTCCATATTCTGCAAATGGTGTGTTCTAATTATTAAATGTAAATATGTATAGGCTAATACTTGTAAGTCTGCAATAGTAAACTGTTTATTCAAATGAAAAGTTTTATTTGGGGTTAGAGAGATAGTGTTTTCTTAAACTCAGAGGTGGCATTGTGTTTTAGTTCTGCAGCAAACCACATTGAATTGTGTTCATCAAAGCATGAATCTACTAAATACTTCCCCCCCATCCTTCTGTCCACCAAAATAAATGCCAATATTTACCCAGAAAAATTAAGGGTTTTTTTGCATAGATTTTCACCTGTTTTTTGTTGTTGTAGTAATAAACACCGCTAAATTCCCGGGAAAAATTAAATAAACTAAAAACTGAAAATGAAGGGCCCTATGAGTGAGGAATTGCTGTGTGCCTAACATCAGTACCACTATTTGAAGTATTTCGTTAGGAAAGGAATTTTATGTGTGTGTCTGTGTACAGATTAAACCAAATTGTTTAATTTTATTCTCTCATGAAATGGCTTCATTACTCAAAATCAGGGGAAGTCAATAAACAGGCCGCCAGACACTTTTGAATGGACTGTGAAATCTTTTTATTTACTTATTATTATTGTGGAGTGAAAAATGTTTCTCTGGAGTCCAGATCTTGACTATACCTTGACCAAGAAATTTGGACCTTGACAAAAAATAATTGGACTTCCCCTGCTCTAAATTAAGAGAAGGAGGGTAATCTGAGAGAGAGAGAGAGAATGGTCCAGTACTTAGTTTGCTGGCCTGACACTTGAGAGATGTGGATTCAAGTCCTCATTCCACCCCAGATTTATTTTGTGACCTGGGACAATTCCCTTGGTCCCTTAGTGCCTTAGTTTTCTATCTGTAAAATGGGGCTAATAGTACTTCCCTACTTAATAGAGAGGTTGTGAGGTGCTCAATACTAAGGTAATGGGGACCTCCAAACAGAACACACTCTCAACTCAATACCTGGCCCCCAGGCTTCACGGCAACCCCTGCTAGGGGGCTCTGGCACTTCAGCTTTGCTCCCCTCTTGGAGCTGCAGCCGTTGGGTTGCTCCTTGTTCCAGGGACCCATGAGTTAGCTCCACTCCAGCATAGCTTTGCTCCCCAGGGCTCTGCCTGTCCCCAGCTGCAGAGTAGCAGCCTTTTATAGGCCCAGGTGTAGCCCAGCCTCTTTAGCTAACTGGATTAGGCTCACCTACTCCAGTCCAGGGCAGCTTGGCTCAGTCTACACAGAGACCAGCTACCTTGTGACAAGGCCATTTAAGAACCCTGGGAGAGACTCATTTTTTTTTCTTTCTCTCTTGAACTGAAAGGTAAATTCCAAAAGTGCAAAACTTTTTCTTTTCCTCCCTTAAAGTTGCTGAGACTTATGGATTTGCTAAAACACCACAGAATGTATCATTCTGTAGCCTGAATGGGATCATGAGGCAAAGGAATTCATTCTGACATTCACCATCTAAAGCTGCAATTAGCTTGAATATTCATGTTAGCATTTCAATGAATCTTCAAGCACTGATTTTGTTTTATTTGGGTGTCTTTAGAGGTGTGGTGAGGGTTGTTTTTTTAGTTGTTAATTTTTATCTCAGAGCCATTATATACTCTCAAACTATTAAGAATCCGAAATTGAACCCCCCTGCTGAAAAAAGAAAATGCATGAAATCCAAAGAGTGCACCTAAAAACAGATTTAGCAAAACACTTAGGCACTTCCTGAAGACTCCTTAAAATTAATGATACTAAAGCATGTGCTTAAGTGCTTTGCTGAATTGAGGCCTGGATCTTTAAAACTATACCCAATAACATATGCAAGTACAAATACCAGCAAACACAAACAAGTAATCTTATTCAAACAAGTAGTTCCATAGACTCACGTGAGAGATTATTCATGCACATAAGTGTATGAGGATCAGGCTCTAAATCTCTTGTTATAATTATGCACGTTTAAGAATAAAAGGAATAATACTTATTCTGAGATTCTTGAGTAGTGCATGCAACACTGCAAATACTTAATATTTCAATATACATATATTATTTCCTATTTTTCCAGTCCAATAAAATTATCCTATTAGCAATCAGTCACTGGGCTAGTTGAAATCCACCTTGGTGCTTTAGGGATGCCTACAATTCTCAAAACATCAGACCGCATGTGAACAGAAGCTTGCAGCTCTGTAAAGAATTGATTGCTCATTCATTTGAAGAGTTCTAATTCATGGCACAAGCTAAAATACAACCCTGCTAAGTTACCAGTGACAAACAGATGCTTTAGGAACCTGGTTTCCCCATCTGTAAAATGGGAGCAATACTGCTTTCCGCAGGCAAAATTTAAAAAGATACTATACAGGAGTTAATGTGTCTGCAGCCATAGAAAGGTAGGTAAATAAGTAGTGGTACCCAGATTTTATGGATTGGGGAAACTGAGGCTCAGAAGGCTAAATTGGCCTGAGGGGCACTATGGTATTTAGATAAAGCACAAGATGAGGAATGAAGAAAGAGATATTGTAGTTCTGCATCTGACATTGTTGGTGTGTGAACATGGCTAACTTAAATCTGCACCACACTTTCCCTTCTTATAAATTGGAGATACTGATATTTACCTACTTCATCACTAAATTGTTTGAGTGGCATATAAAGCCATTTGATAGAACTGGGGATAGAACTTGGAAGGTACCAACCATACGTTCTGTCCCATAATCCCCTTTGGGGAGCTGCCACTACTGCCTCTTGAAGATCCCCATGTGCAGAAGTGTTTCATTTAAAATACCATGAACACCCATGTAGTAAAATATATCTTGTGGAAAATGTCATCCCCTGAATGTTCTGAAAGGGAGGAAGGATGGCTTTGGGATTAAACCTGCTGTAATGGTAACACCTCTACTCTTTAATAAATGTGAAAAGTAATTTAAACCCATATGACACGTCTGTTAATAGATCCCAGAATTATATTTGTGTTTTTTGCAACTGCATCAGATTGTTGGCTCATATACAATTTGTGATCCACTATAATCCCCAGATCTTTTTCATCAGTACTTCTGATCCATTTTGTTGTTCATCAGTACTCCATTTTGTTGTTGTGAATTTGATTTCCTTTCTAAGTGTAGTACTTTACCCTTGTCTTTATTGAATTTCATCTGATTGATCTCAGACCAAGTCTCCAATGTGTCAAGCTTTTTTGAATTCTAATCCTATCTTCCACAGTACTTGCAACCCCTCCCAGCTTAGGGTCACCTGAAAATTTTATTAGCTTACTCTCCATCCTATTATCCAAGTCATTAATGAAAATACTGAATAGTGCCTGACCCAGGCCAGAGCCCTGCTGGGCTTCCCAAGGTAAGTCCTCCAAGTTTGACAGTGAACCACTGACAGTTACTCTTTGAGTACTGTCTTTCAAATAGCTGTGCACCCACCTTATAGTTTCATTTAGACCACATTTCCCTAGATTTTTATGGAACTGTGTCCAAAGCCTTACTAAAATCAAGATGTATCATATCTGCAAACACAATACATGATATGAAGATGAATACACTACAAAAATAAAGTCCTTCTGCAGTACTGCATCCTTCTTGGTGTCATGTTGAACTTTCCATTCTATTTTTATCATTCTTTTTGCCTACAGAACCCTGTATCTGGAGAAACTGCAGAAGTTGCCTCAATGGCCTGTTATGAAGAGACTGCTTTTTGTAGATGGAGCTATAAGGAATGTAATAATCCAAAATTTATATTTCACTAAAGGTAAATCTGCACTGTAGTTACTTTTCATCAGCTCTCAAATGGCGGCCCTGGCATTTATCAATAGCATTCCACATCTAGCAAAGCATTCAGACTGTGTAATACATTCCACGCTAATATATTTCCAGTGTCTCTAGAGCTTTTCAAACTTCATTCCTCTTAATGATAAAGCACAGTATGTATGTATATGTATACACACACATTTTCATTCTACAAGTTTAGCAAACAACTAACGGTATAGCTCTATCAGTAGTCTGCTTTCATCCTGATGAACACATGCCTATGTAGTACTATATGTTCTGTTTTTCAAGGATTGAATTCATGAACATGTGAATAATTGTAATTTTATAAAATATGTTTTGTCTCCTACAAAAGTGGATCTGAACAAGATCTCCAGATCTGAACAACCCTGTACTTGATCGTAATTTTGTGTTTTGATCTGGAGCCTGGTCCAAGGTCTGTGGCTGGGTCTCTGCCTGTGTAGCTGTACCAAAACCTTGGATATGAACACATATGGGGAGTTTAGATCTGGATTCGGCTCTGATCTTTGTGGCTCAGGCCCATCCCTATTGTTTTATAAGTCTTTTCCCTGTCAGTGGGCTATATCTGATAACTGTTTCTTACTGCCCATACTGCCCACGTGCGAACATTTCAAATTTAGAGTATTTCTTTATGATTGTAAATAGCTATGTCAGATTTTTTTGTATTTTCAGATGACTCTACATTAGTCAGTTTTAAGTGCTACATTAATTAATCAACTTTCAGTGTCTTTGAAGTGCAGTTCTACTCTGAAAAATGACTGTAAAATATGTATAATTATATTGTCTCGATGACTTCCAAATCACATATGCTCAGTTTACATATAAAAGTGTTTGCAAAATCAAGCAAGGCTCCCAGAGTCAAGAGTTTCCTTCTTGTGCACTATTATCAGATATAAAGGTTTTACAGGTCACATTATGCCCTCAGTGATAATAGTGGCTATTTCTTCAAATTATAGCATCAGTGATATCTCTATTACTGTTACCATTACTGGGTTTGTAGCTGATGGGCCTGTAATTGAAATTCAGTACACTGCTCTCTTGCTCATGCACAAGAAAAAAGTATAATCCAAGTCAGCTTAGCTCTGTTGGGTCTGTGGGGGGAAAAAAGCAGTGAAAATGTATTTTAGCCACTAAAGACAGGCAACGTGACTCTGAGCACACAACAGGGAGCAGACCTGGCGAGGAAAAAAATGCTTTCTTTACATAATCACTTTTCAAGGTAGAAGCACAATTTTAAGACACAAAATTTAATTCAGAATCAGGCACTTTATATTTCTAAATACAGTTACACCACTATCAATCAGGATAACTCCACTGAAGTCAGTGGAGGGAAACCAGTGTAAAACTGATGTATTGTAAGTAATATCAGGATTAGGCCCATAAACTAATTTAAAACAACTGCTAATTGGCTTTTGCAAGCTGTGAATATAAATTCTTTAGGACAGGAACAGCCTTTTTTTGTTCTGTATTGTACACCCAGCACAATAGGGTCCTTGTCCTGGGTTATGAGTTCAATCCTTGAGGGGACCATTTAGGGATCTGGGGCAAAAATCTGTCTGGAGATTGGTCCTGCTTTGAGCAGGGGGTTGGACTAGATGACCTCCTGAGTTCCCTTCCAACCCTGATATTCTATGTCTATGTCATAGTTGACTCAGGTTCGTAGGCGCTATGATAATAAAAACAACTGATAGTTGTAGTAATAGTCCTGACTGACTTGTGAACCCCAAGCCTCCAAGAAATTCAGGGTCATGCCTGTAGTCTTTTTTTTTCAGGTGCGTTAATTTGAAATATTTTAGGCCAGATCCCGATGTAAATTGGTGTAGCTGCACTGATATTGATAGAGCTATGTTGTTTATACCATCTGAGGATTTGGAGAATTAACTTCTCTAAGGTGTAGGAAAGGCTGTCGCTTCTTTGAGAAGAACACATGTAAGGGCACAGCTCTAAGAGGTGCTTAGGGAACTAATATTTCATGAAAGCTTGGTGGCTAAATGCCCATCAGTAATGCATCTTCCCCTGTACGCAATATTCATAATCAAAGAAGTTGTCAGACAGTCCAATCCTCCTCTTGCACCAGTATAAATCACCGGGAACTCTATTTAAGTCAGTGGAGCTGTACCAATGTAACTTGTGTCAGAGAAGAGAACTGCAGGGAATGGAATCTGAATGCAACTGCTTTTTGTGGCCTACTGCACTGTGTAATATGGACATTCCGGTCCCAGTTTTTGGCTGTATTGGGGTAGTATAAAGAAGTCTGGAAGCCAGAGCAGCTGGCCCCAGGAGGATCACTGAATGTTGGAGGACCCTTGGGTAGTACAGATCCTGTGTTGCAGCTAGCATAGAGGCTTGGGAGCTTCGCCACCCTAGCAGGCATTGCACAATGTCTCCGAGAGCTCCAGGAGAGCATGTCTACCATGCCATAGAGGTGCTGGGTATGTGTTCCAGCCACACTTAGGCCTGGTCTACACTAGGACTTTAATTCGGATTTAGCTGCCTTAATCCGAATTAACCCTTCACCCGTCCACACTACAGAGCCAGTTAATTCGAATTAAAGGGCCCTTTAAATCGATTTCTGTACTCCACCTCGACGAACGGAGTAGAGCCTAAATCGATTTTGTTAATTCGAATTAGGGTTAGTGTGGACGCACACCACCGAATTACTGTGTTTAAGTTAATGGGGTAGTGTGGCCGCACACCACCGAATTAATGTGGTTTAAAACCGAATTAAGGTGCTTAGTGTGGCCGCGCACAATCGAATTTATACAACCTGTTTCCCAAATTCGAATTAACTAAATTCGGATTAATCCTGTAGTGTAGACATACCCATAGGCAGCAGTGCTGGCTGGATTTAAGACACACAGGAAGCAGAGCCTTGGACTCATTCCCTCCCAAAATGCTTGGTGTGGATGCTAACCAAGAGTCCTTTCTTTCTGTGAGTGCAAAGAGTGCAGTTGTATACACCTTCTGCAAAGGCTTCTTGTGCTTTCCCTATCAATACACATAACTGGGCCCTACATAGGGGTATTATACTTACATTATTACATTAATAGGGGTATTACAATTTCATTATGCCATGTTTCATTCATATTCCAGAAGGTAGGTTTGTCTCTTTTATAGCACATCAAAGAACTGCACATTCTGAGACACAGGGATAAATATTTCCTTTTCCTGAAAAAAATGTATACATGTCTTACAGAAATTGTACATAATCTGGAAAAAATTAAACCCTTTATTAAAAGAGATGGGCTCATGCATCTAGACATTGAAACACTCGTTTTGGAGTTAAAACAGGTAAGTCATTACTTATTCATAGTCTCTAAACAATGTGCATACAATCCACAGGTTAAAAATGGTTCCTTTTTGTTCCTGGTATAGATCGTGCTTGCTAAAATAAGTGGTTCACCATTCTGTTTGTTGGCCTTAGTTTATTTTTATTTTAGATGTTATAGTCATGGAGTGGTATGGCTAGGGTTGAATTAAATCAACCTCGTTACACTTATTTCATTTTCACAGGACTTGTGTTAATTGCATTTTAGATCTTGATGAGTAACATGTCCTGTACATGCCAGGATCTGCTCACCATGTTTGAGAAGGCTGTTCAGCTTCCACAGGACTTAAAAGTCAGAGACATTTTAGCGGGGTTCCTGTGCCACCACAACTATCCAAATGAGACTTTCAAATTAAGCAACCAAATCCAGTCAGTAAAGGAGTCTGTAAGTATTTATGAATATCTTTTTCTTCTTTTTTTAATTTAAGACCTGAAGTGCATCCTCGGTTTACTTCGTTTTGTACTGTCAGAATGGCTTGGAGTAGGAAAGTACTTTCAATAAATTAAACTATTTATAATATTATTGTGGTAATACACATACAACCCCTGTGTGTATCTTGTGTGCCTGGGACAATTTGGATGAGCCACCTTGCCAGGACATCCAGAAGGAGAACAGACTGAGGACCTGATTCTCATCTCTCAATCTCACCTACACCTATATAAACTGGGAATAGTTCTACTGAAGTCAATGAAGATACATTAGTGTACGAGACAGGGCCCAAGTCTCAAAAAAACATCTTCCCCTTTAATAGCTTACTGGTTACAACTATTGCTTTCTTTATTTTCAAAGGTCCTACTTTTGCAGAAAGTACTTCGTGGAGAACAGAGCCTGCCAGATTCAGTAATGGAAGAATATTTGGGATGGCAAGAAATAGAACAGCAGCTCACTGAAAATAGTGCTGCTTACTGTAAAATTAATCAGTTGCTGAGCACAAAGACTCTATCTGGGGAGGATGTCTACTTCCGCTCTTGTCAGGAGCAGCTACTCCACTCATTGTAATCACTCATACTTTTTTTTTTTATATATACAAAGGGCCTGATTGTGTTCTCTCTCCCATTAATCTAAATTGGGGAGAAACTCCGTTGACCTCAGTGGAGTTACACCAATGTAGAATCAGTGTAAATGAGATCAGAATCCAGCCCTGTATCAAGAAAACTTGCTTAAATATGAAGTGATTTTATATTTCCTCTCAAAAGTTAAATCTAGGCCTAACATTGTTAAAATACAGTTACATGTATACTACATGGATACTGAGAGGTATTTTCTTAGAGCATCATCCTACAAATACTTAAGAATGTAACATCCCATCCATTGATGGGATTACACTTGTGCATGAAGATACTCCTGTGCATAAGTATTTGCAGCATCAAACTGTTCTATAGAGAAGCTTGGTTTATTTTTTAAGTCTCCATTAGGCCCAAACCTAATTCCATTGACGTCACTGCCAGAAAGCCCATTGATTTAAATGGCAGCAGGAACAAGCCCATTGTTTGTACTAGCCTTTAGATATTAGATAATTTATTACTGTCTCATTTTTGTCCTTTTCCATTTGTCAGAAAATTGATTTTTCTCCCCCTACATGTTTCTAAATGAATTAGAAATTGACTGGGGTGTTTTGTTTGCTTCTCTCATTTGAGCACCAGCCTCACAGATAATTACAGCATGACCCTGGCAATAGAGCGTAACGAAGAGAGAGAGAGGACCCATATGCCACCTCAATTGGCTCTACAAAGTGCTGTTTTTATGCAGGACACACAGGGATGTTGGCTATAGTTTCTCTTTTTTTAATGACAAAGTGGTGGATGATTAATACAAAGTAGGTATTTATAATCGGGAAGATGCACTTCCTTCCCAGATTGGAACAGTTTTAGACTGCCACATTTTGAGATAAACTAGTTGTTAGTATTTCTTGAATTCATTGTGCTTTTTCCATCCGATCAACAACTTGTGTGGCACTAAGGACCAGCCTCCCAGTTCTGCTCACACGGACATCAATGGGAGTTTTGCCCTTGATGCCAGTAGGAGCAGGAGCTGGCCATGAGCTCTGCTTGCCTGACTCCTGTCATAGTTGCTCTGAAGTCAGTAGGACAGCTAGTACAAGTAAAACAGCAGGATTTAGCTCTAACCATACAGCAGAACCATGTGTGCTGATCCCAGTGATTTTACTTCAGAAAATCAACATTCTGATCATGGTATATCTGCCTTCTGGGTCCTTGATCATTTCAGGGTTATTCATACACTTGAAGAAATATGGTTTGCTTTTGAGGAAGACCCGTATTGGAAGGACTTAATAACATTTGTTAGGAGAACATGTGAGATAGCTCAATATGTGAACAAGGAAGAAGGTTTCACCAGAGGTCACTCAAGTAAGTAAAAACTAGTTATTGCCACAACAAATTCTTTGCTTCTAATGGTTCTGTATGCTTCTCACAGTACAGTACTCCAAAAAGAAACGGGCAGTTTCATTAGGGGTACATTTCTATTTTCAAGAAAGCTGTCACTCTTATGATTAAAGCAGTGGTTAAACTGCTAGCTGAGGGAAAAACCCAGAACATACAGGGTCTGATTCTGCACTCTGTTACCTCAGTGTAGTTCAGGGGTGATTTAAAGCTGTGTGGGAATCTTTCAACAAAACAGTTTTTTGTTGTAATATACTGATTCGGCGATACCTTCAGGAAGGTTTCTCAATACCTGAATGGAATTTCTGGTCAGAGGGAGACTGAGATCTCAGAATAGCCAGTAGCCCAGGGCACTCACCTGGGATGGGTGAGACCCAGGTTCCAAGTTCCTGTTCTGAAGCAGGTAGGACTTGAACTTGGGTCTCCTTCCCACATCCAACTTGATCAGTTGGCTCTTGGCAGTTCTGGGGTGGGAGTGCTTCCCTTGTTTGTCATGATTATTTTTTTTCCCAGTAGGTCTTGGTTTTGTCTTGGTGTGGAGCGGAAAAGCATTTTGAAATTTTTGAAAATTTTTGTTGGGCAGGAAATCTATTTCTGAGTCTGACCCATCCTGTGAATGCTTTAGTTACTATTTTCAGTAAAGCAGTTAGATCTGCAGCATTTCCAGTGTTGGATTTTGAAAGTGCTCAGGATAGTGCCAAGCACTCTAATATCAGGCACCTGCTTCCTTCAGTTCCCCCACCCCATTGTTCCTTCACCTCAATTCACCATCCATGTTGGCACACATTTTGAAAGACACTGTTTGCTCAGCCCATTGACACATTTTCAAAATAGTTCTTAAATCAGTGTCTCTCAATTGAACTGCAAAACTCTAACAAAAACAGAGGTTAGAAATAAGCACTGAATACCCTGCCGCTAAACAGGCTGTTGAGAGAATTTGACCCCAAAATAAGTATTAAATGATTGGATTTTTAAAAAAAATCCTCCTCATGATATGAACTGGCAGTGGTTAAACTGCTAGCTGAGGAAAAACCCACAAAGCAAGATAATTGATTGCATGGAATTCAGAGTTGTGGAAGCTGTGGTGCACTACAGGATAACCAGGGCATGCTTGTGAATTTCATGATGGTATTTTTTTTTAAAGTGCTAAGAAATGAAAGGTTACTGCTGTGCTGAATTCCTTTCCCCTGGCTGGTGGGAGACATTCAAGACATATTTCTATAATAAAAATCAATCTTCATTTTACAGTAGCTCTGCACTTGGTATTTAATTCAAAATATATCTTCATTTCTTTCTGTGATGGCTATCACTGGTATGTTTTATGCAGGTCTGATATTTATTGACTCTCTATCGCAGTCCTTTAAACCATTCAATACTGCTTGGTATCAAATTGCCCTTATTAAAAGTGTCATATTTTTTCTTCTTTAAAGAATGTAATTTCTGGATTTCTGTAGGAGTATCACAGAATGTAGCTGTAATCCTCTTCTCTTCTGATCTAACTGCTGAACTCAGTGAGAATCTTTTCAATGACTTCAGTGGGATTTGGATAGGGCCCCCATTGAACAGAGTTCACTTTGCTTCTCTCTGCTCCATGACAGCCTGCATCTAGTCGTATATTGCCAAGACAATGCATGATACATCTCATTTTAAATTATAAAATGTATTTTCTCTGCAGATGATACTGAAGCATCTCTTTGTTCTGGACAAAAGCTCAATCTGAAGGCCATCATTGATAGTTACATAGCATTTCTGCAAAACTTAATGAATTCCCCATTCATTTCATGGTCCAGGTAAATTAAACTAATTCAATTTCAATGCTTCCCTCAACTGTTTTCCAGAACAGCATGTTGGGTTTTTTTCCCTGTATTTTAGATATTTTCTAATGTTAAATTAGATTATTTTTCTCATCTTAAGGAGATGGTTAGCATTTCTACATGTGACCAGTAAGAAATACTATCCTATGTAGGATCACAGAAGGTTATATATTTGTGGCCCTTATTCAAAAGCTTTAATAGAACAGCTCTCTGCAGCCTACGTATTACCACAGGTAACCAGTGTAATAGGCTCTTGGAAGACTCTAATGTACTATTATATTGGAGTCTCTCTCCCCCCCCTCCCTCGCCCTCCACTAAGTTGCTTGCATTATTGTCAGGGCTATAATGTCTACTTGAACAATACAGTAGAATCCATTTAATCAACACTGTTACATAGCATTTCCATCAGGGAGCTGATTCAGGGCAGCCAGTGCATTTCTGTGATTCTAAATACATTAATGGCACACTTAATTGTGAAAAGTAAATTTTAAATGACCTGCCTGGTGGTGTCTGTAAACCTAGTCATAGTAATTAAGGGGCATAGATAAGCATTAGCTAAATTATGTTCCACAGTCTGTGAACCTAGTTTCACATTATGCAGTTTTCTTGCTCTGTATGGCTGCTAAATGTTGACTTATTTCTTAACCTGTGGAATAGAAAGAATTAGCATAAGTGCAAAAGAGGATGAGCACTCAGTAGTATGTAAATTCTAGAATTTAAGGCTGCTTCCACGACTGAACCACATTGCTCATCCCATGGCCTGTATTGTACCCTTGGTGGTTAAGGAGGACTCCCTAATAATTTGAATGAGGAGTTTGCTTAAAAGTGATGATACATGGTCTGTTTTGTTAGATGTATAGCAATAGGGCTGAATTCTGTTCCCATTGAAGACAATGAGAGAGTTTTGCCATTGAATTTATTGGGAGCACGATCAGGTCACATAATCAGCCACACAGGAACAAATGCACTTGTCCAGCTGGATAAAAATGTCAGTAAAGCAAGGTGGGAAATGGGGATTGTGGCAGTAAGACAGTACCTAGAAACTGGTGCCTGGTGTGGTGTAGCTACTCTGTTGGTATGGAAACCATATATTTTCTATTGGCTCTGTTCACGGAATTTATAAGTTTCCTGAGTTGGAGCTCCATGTCTTGAGGCCCTCTGATCCCAACATTCCTTGATCGTTGAGTCCAAACCTTAGCTCTTTTAAACCAACCTTGTAAGGAGAACTGGTTTTATTTATATATATATATATTCAAAACGTATTTTCATTGAAAAATGGCTTTGACAAAATGGATGTTTTCCAAGATTTTGTTGAAAAACCTAAAACCAAACATTTATTGGCTTTCAGTTGTTGGGGGGTGGGGGGGGCGGCAGAGGAGGGAGAAGATTTTTGGCTTTTTGGTTTTTGGCAAAAACCTTGAAAACTTTCACTTCCTTCAAAAAGTGCGGAAAATAAAACATATTTTTTCTACCTTTTGTACTTGTAAGGTCCTTGATATCAAGCTAATCAGTCTGTAGAGCTTCAAGGCTTTGCTGGCTTCATCAGCAGAATATACAAATTCCTTGAACTGCAGATGTTTGACTCTGCCAACTTTGCCAGTAGAAGTAGGTGCTCTTAACACAGCCACCTAGCCTCAACTGTATTTAGAGGACTTATGTGTCGTGACTTTCTAATCACTGGTTTTTTCATGCTTTTCAAAATAGCATGTGATTGTCAGTTAATGTATTACAATTATGGTGTTTTTAATTGTTTCACTATTGTGCAAAATGTGCTTTGTCTATATGAAATACACTTTACAAACACAATTTTAAGATGTAAATATAGCTATGTTCTAGTAAATGTATGATCAACCATTACATTAAACTGGTTTGCGATGTAACTTTCCAATAGGTGACTAATTTGAAAAAAATCTCAATTAATTTTACAGGATCTTGACATCTGTCAAAGAGCTTTTGAAGAGGGAAAAGAACATACAGGTTCTTGAGGAGGAGGAGTCGGTCTTCATTCTACAACTTGCAGAATTCATACAAGAAATGTTGATGCCTGGTTCTTCAGCCTCTTCAAGCCTCCAAGTCTTACAGTCCCTAACAGAAATAGCCTTGAATAATGCAATTATGTGGCTTAACAGTTCTGCCAATATGAAGGCAGATGCTACAGATGTTCATATATTTTCTGAACTCAATAATGAACTACTAGAGAATTATCAACTTCTTGCAAGGCTCTGGCAGAGTGAGCAGCTGGAAGTATTTTGGCAAGTAGTAAAAAAGGTCTTGGATCAACGTGACCATAGAAGTCCAGTGGAAGCAACAGAGATGCTGCAGATGTTCTTATCTAAAATTATAATATCTTCTCTTCAGGAAAATCAAAAAGTCCTTAATAAAAGTTTGCAATTCTTCCAGAAAATTCTTACAGAATGGCCTGAATTGAGTTTTCTTGACATAGATTATGTAAACAACTTCAGTGAAAAATTCATAAGGAATCTCTATGAGGTTGGAGTTTTGACTCAAGAACATTTCACTACCGCTCTCAGCACCATTCATGCTATGAGAAATGTCTCTTCTGTTCTAGTCTCAAATACAACTTCTGTGTCCAAAGTACAAGATGTAGGGAAAATTGTGTCTGATTTCTACCAAAGCATCCCAGAGGTAGGGGACAGTAATGCAGCCTCACTTATTCAAATGCTTTTCTTTGTCTACCAAAACATTGATCAGTTAAGTATCCAAAGTAATAATTCTGTGCTAACATTCTTCCAGAAGATCTCAGAAGACATTTCATCTACTCCAATTCAACATGATTTCCAAAACATGAGTGAGGTTTTTCACTTTCTGTCTGAAGCTATACATCTCCTCCAGGGTCTCACCCAGAAACCTCTCTGTGAAAAGTTAGCAACAGTTTACAACTACGTAGCGCTCCAGGCCCAGTCCCTAGCACAGAAAGGGAAACAAGAGATAGAAGTGGTATACAGTACTCTGGGGAGCCTTAAAACTATATTTACAGACACAGAGCTTCATACAACTGCCTTTCAGTATTTGAAACAACTTTTTGACGTCTCTGCAGAAAGCTTGTTAAATAATGAATGTGCTGATTGGTATACACCTAGCATTCCTTCTGTGAGGCAAACAGGAGATGTTCATAACTCACTTGTACTCCCATTGGTCAGAGTTCTGTCAAATACATCAAACTTCAAAAGTGAGGTAAATGTGCCTTTTGCCATGCATTGCACTGCTACCTGGCTTCAGATGTGGATAGAGATTTTGGAAGAAATGTCTGAAATACTAAGGTTGGATTTAAATTTTTTCAGTTATCTTCGGAATGTCCTGAACCACCTTTCTGAAGGCCTCAAAAATTTAACCCATGCTGAACTGTGCAATACAACATTTACAGTCAATCCTGAAACTACATCAGCAATACATCTACTGAAAATAATAACAGAAGCTTATAGCTTAAATGAATGGAAAGACTTTGAGACTCTAAGTGGTCTCATAAGTAAACTTAGCAATGTAATTGATGCGCTCAGCTCAATTAAAAAAGAGAGTTTAGAGGAAGCTTTTCAAACAATGGAAAATGTGACTGTCAAATTGCAGAAATCTCTATTGAAGGTTAACGTTAGCAGGGAGTTTTTGGATTCTTGGTTTGATGTTTTCATTCCATTGAGTTCTAAAGTGGAATATAGAGATACACATGTAGATTTCATTGGGCATTCACTTTCAGATATTCTAACACTTTCTACGGAAGAATTTGGAACTGTTCTCACTGACCTAAGAGAGACAGCTGGATTCCTTAAAAATATATCCCGAGATCAAGATCTATTGTCTTGTGTGATGATTTTCCAGAATGTTACCAAGTTAGTTTTGGAAGATATTTTGAAGGAGAAAAATGTTTCACAGATAAGTGTTCTGTCTCATCTTAATCCTCTTCTAACCTCGGATAATATAGTGAATGTACTAGAGGGTTGTAATAGATGGATGCATATTATCAGTAGCCTCAGTGAGAAATACATCACTTATTCCCACCTTGAGAATGCAAAACGTGTTTTATTTTTGTTGACATCTCTGGGAAGCATTAATGAGACTGATACTAGCTTAAAGAATACCCTGGATGTTGTTAACATGACTTTTAACTTCATAGAACCTCCATGCTTACTAAATGGTTCTGATGCACATTGTGCAGATGTTTATTTCAGCATTCTAGCAAAAATTTTAAAAGTTCTTCCTACGTTTTCTGAAAAAGATAATGGACAGACCCGTGACTTTATCTTTACTCTATTGAATGCGTCAAGGAGCCAAATTCGGTCAATTGTCAAAGACTTAATGAGATTCTCACCATATACATCTGACTCAGAACAGTTGTATTTCATTAAATTAATCACTGGAGCCATCAAGAATTCAAGTGAAGTCCCTAATTTGCCTCAGAGTCTCCAGCCTCCTTCAGTAGCACTTTTGAGAGGTATTCAAATTTTTCTGAAGAATATAACTTCTGAAACCCTACAAAACAGCTCATCTCTTCCGGACACTGTAAATCTCCTAAATGCATTTGAAGCTCTTCCACAAGACAAAATTATGAGCTTCCTAAAGAAGTCCTTTCAACATCTGATTAGCTACTTTATGTCAAACTTGCCTCATAATATGCAAAGTTTGCAAAACATAACTCTGCATACATGGATGAAAGCAGCAGACCTCAATGTGGAACTAGTAAGGAAGGCACTAAACATCTTAAAGTCTCATAACCTTTCCAATTTTCCGATACGATCAGGTGATAAAGGATTTCCAAAGCATATGGCAACTTTGGTGAAAAACACTGAGAATGCAGATCTAGAATTCTTAATAGATCAACTCAAACAAGTCAGTAAAAGCCTGCATCATTTCTTTAAAAATATCAAAACTGTGTACATTGAGAATTCTGTTCTGGACAAGTTGACAGGCTGGGTAGATTCCTTTGAGAACAATTCATATTCTTGGAACTTGACCAACTTATGGCAAATCACTCAATTATTTAAAGAGACTGAGCTTGATGATATATTACAGGTGCTTTACATTCTTCCTGATGGTGTTAGTCTTATACAGCGATTGGCTCACAAAAACATCACTGATGCCCTAATTGAAGTGTACACTTTCACATCAACTCAGGAAGCAAACATGTCAATATGTACCAAGGAAGATTTATCCAATAAAGTAGATAGCCTTCTAGAGTTACTGGAAGTAGTAACTGATATGCCTGAGGAATCTGCAAGGGCTTTGGGTTGTCTGACTGCAATTATCTGCTGGAACCTCACAACGGCAACACCTCAGAATGACCCAGCTTTAAGGACTTGTAACTTAAATGCACACACAAATTTTTCATCTATTTACAACACGATTGCTGACGTACTTGAGCAGTTCAAGCTGACAACTCCAGGGGGACATGACCTATGTTCTAATGAAGATTATCTGAGGGAGATCACTTACAAAGTGACTTGCTTCTTTCATCAGTTCAAAGAGTGGAACTCCATTCTTCTGAAGCTTTCTGAGATCCACAACATAAATAGTTTGGCTCTGAAACAGCTTCTGGGATTTTGGAATAAGCTATCAGTATATGTTATGGCTTTTGGAAATAGTAGTACCATCTCAGTCTATTGCTCTTCCACACCGAAGAGACAAGCTGCTTTACAGCTCATAGAAACACTAAACAACATGACATCAACAGAGATGGCAATGGCCAAAGCTATTTTTGAACAGTTAGCAGATCTGTATCATGCCCTAAAATTGGATAGAAGCACAGGAATGTCTGTTCCAAAGACTCTTCTTACTCATTTAAAAAGTATGGCCAATGAAATTTCCGGAGTGCTGGATAATGAAGATGTCTTATCTTTTCTTTCTGCAGTCCAGCCTTTGCTGACACTGTCTCCTGTTGGAAACCAAACTTACATGGTGCTTATGGCATTATCAGCTTTGAGTAGAAACAGTAGTTTGATTGGTAACTTTGAGGCCCTTTGGCTTGATACAGAGAGAGGCATACAAGATTTATTAGTCAATTTTAGTGTTCCAAACTTACTTTCTGTGATAGACAAAGAAGTTCAATTACTAAGTGCAGCAGCCAGAAAAAATTCTTCATTGGCACTTGCTAGTTTATTAAAGCAGTTTAATTCATCATCTCTAGAAACTCTACTAAGAAGCTTTGAGGACTTTCAAGAAGTTGCAAGAGACTGGCTACACGAGTACACTAATAAAAATTTCTCTAGAATAATAAATGCACTAGTTGTCCTTATGGCCAATGAAAAGTCGTCTGATGACATAGTACTGATTATCAAAGGTATCATTGAATTTTTGGAGCTCTTCACAAATGGCTCTAAAGAAGATCACATTGATATATCATTTGTTGCTGATCTTCTTAGTGGGGAAAAGCTGAATAATGTTCATGTTGCTCACGTGATTTTACAGAACAGTCTGCTTAACATGCTCTCTGACCTCACTACTAAAGAAGAGGTACTGGACTTAAATGCTACAGACCTTCAGCTAATGGACTTCATTGATTTGTTTTTTGATGATGCACAATATGAAAATTATGGAAAAGAGATTGCCTCATTCCAAAGCAGGACAATGGAGATGATAAAAGAGTTTTTACAGATAATCTTTTCATCTTCTGGAGAACATTATAGCAACAAAATGTTTGTCTTATTAAAAAACTTACATAAGGATATAATTGCAGAAATGAGGTGAGTGTGTGTATGTCTATTAACTTTGTGTCCAAATACATTAGAGACAGGGCTACTGTATATTAGTAACAATTTGGTTATACATTTTATTGTAATTCTACTTTAGAACTGAACCTGCGAGTAAACCCGCATCTGGAAGCAAAACTATATTTAATGGATCAGGGCTATTATTTTATTTATCTAAATTTCTGCAACAGTTTTGGATTTTAGGATACACAATTTGGAAAGAATGATAGTACAAAACATTTCAAGGCACTGTTTTGTATCTTGTAAAAATGGTATTGCTCTGAAAAAAGGGACTGATTTTTAAATGGTATGGGGTTGCTGCGCCAAATATGGAAATACTTGAAACTAAACTCCATTGCCTTTGAGGTGCCCAAACATAGAACATGCCTCCTAAATTCTCTACTTGAAATGGTTTCAGTTTAAAATTCAAATTGAGTATAAAAGTAATTCATTAAAAAATTAACTGTTCCTATACCCATGCCAGGAGTCTTGAGTTGCGAACTTTTATGGAATTTTGTGCAAAATAATTGAATCACTGAAGTTTTGAGGAATTATTTTTGTACAAATTAAATTAATCCCGAAGCAGCTATCAATACACTATTAAAACTGGAAAATCGAGCACACAGGTAATAAAAGTAGAGGCATCACTTAAATCCATTTCACATCCTCTGTATTTCATTATGTACACTGTAACATCTAAAACTGAGTAATATAGTAAAGCATGAATTTACCAAAACATAAAAAGGCACAGAAAATTCCACGTGTTCAATATAGCCAAATTAATGTAGAAAAGTTAAACTTTGAATTTCTTGTGTTTGATTTCTCAGCCAAACATCTAAAAAATACAACGTGCTTTTGGATTTTTTCCAACTTTAAATGTTTGTATCTTAAAAGTTATTGCACCACTTTTTCCTCAAGTTTGAATTGCTTTTTTCTTCAGTGAATAATCATCCAAATTTATAGTTTCTGGCATCAATAATTCAAGTTGTGATTAAAAATTTAATTTGAAAATGTGGAAAGTGTTTCTTCTCCCCCCCCCCTTGCATAACACAGAATGTTAAATGGATTTCTGCTCTAACATCATAATAGAAGTAAAATACAATGGCCTAAATAACAACTCCTCCAGTTTTATGCTGATGTAACTCTGTTGACTTCAGTTTGTCGGGGTAATCTGGCTGTTGACTGAAATGAAGTTACACTAGTGTCAAGCTGGAATAAATCAGTTATGAATGAGGTCTACAATATCTAATCAATATCACAAAGTGGCTAGACAATTTTGGGTAATACTTTATTAATAGTACTTCACCAATTTCTTTCCCCAACCCCTAGCCTCCATGTTCTTCTCCTTATTATCCCAACAGCCTCTACATTTCCTATGCTAATTTATTACATACTGGGCGTAGGGTTTTTCCATTGATGAGATGCCTGTTATGGCATCATCTAAAAGGCCTGATTGGCCAACCAGAATGTCCCTTTGGATGACCAGAGTCCACAGCCAGACATTAATTAATCTCTCTATTTTGTGGTAATACCCCATATTTTGCTACATTTTCCTAACATAGTCTTACAGTAACAATAATTTCCATCATCACATTGTCCATCATCAACAATATTTCTATTGCAGAATATTCACCAAAGATGATATTGGAACGCTACTAAACTTGGATCAGTCTGTTAATCTAAAGGAAGAAGTTGATGGGTTGAAAGAAAATATGTATGACTTAATCAAGGATGCAGCCATATCCGAAAATGGGACAATTCATTTTGACAATGCAAAAGGATTGAAGTTTATGAGGGATTTGTTTAATGTCCTGTTTAAAGATTTTTCTGTAAAAAATGGCAGCAGAAGTAACTATGAAACGTTTACTTTTGTGAATCATGTGTTATTTAATACAAGTAATTCTGGGGACCTTGCCCAGCTGATTAGAGATCTTTCTAGAACTCTTCAATTTATGAGGCAAACTTCTGCAGAAGTGCGAAACCTCATGAATTTTTTTAACAATCATTTCAAGGATTTCCTAGTTAGCTATCCTACTTTTCGAGAAATGGTACTTGCTAATTTAACAGAACTGTTGGCCTCTGTGGATAAGGTGTTTCCTTTGAAAAATAGGCAGATAATAGAAACTACAGAGACATTACTTGATCTCCTCTTGTGGATCAGTGGAGCTAACTATACTCCCAGCCCCTTTCCAGAGCTTGCTGTTGATTTGCGCTCATTGTTGTGGGAAAGCAATGAAATTGTAAAGCTAGCAAAAATAGTAGAAGCCATTGTTAAGTTTTTGACATTGTCCAAGAAAGCTTCAGAAAAGGTAGCTAACATTTTGGAACCATCTATCAACTCAAATGCTACGGAAAACTTAGACTACATTGAGATGGTCTATTCAGACCTCCAAAGAGCTGTTCATGATGCAATAGAAGAGTTAACTGAAACTGAGACTGCAGACGTTCTGCGTTCAAACCACCATCAAGTGGCAGATTTGGGAAAAGCATTTCTTGATTTGACCTACTTGTCTATTCGAGATAAGCTTTCCAGATCATGTGGCTCTGGAACTGCAAACATATCAACCAGACTGCTCACAAATCTGAGCAAACTCAATGATTTAAATGATATTGCAGGTGAAATCGCTAAGTTTTTAACAAATGTGCAGAATTATTCTGCAGAATTGGAAAGGCTTACTGCAGTTGTTACCCGTGGAAGCATAAACTCATCTGATGATACTGCCAGTCTAATAGAAGATCTTCTTGATTTTTTTGTACCCATTAATGATATTATTAGCAAAATACATTTAACTTCTAGACTAAATTTTACTCATGACCCAACAAATGAAGAAAAATGGGAGGGAATTCAGGAAATGATTACTTATTTGTGCAAAGGAAACATTACAGGAATAAAAGCTTCTTTCAGAGCTGTAGCTGATCTCTTTCTGGGAGCTTTCTGGAAAAATTACTTAAATGAAAATGACTTAAATCTGCTGCTGACTTATGCAGACAACCAAGATGACTTTCTTAAAGTTTTAGAAGTCACTATGGAATCATTCAAGTTAATGAAGAATATTTCTGGAGGAAGCTTCAACCTGTGGTCACTTTTTGCCAGCCTTATCAACCAAAATATAACCTACCAGCAGAAGGAACAGTCCATCTGGGAAACAATTATTGAGGACTCATTAAATAGAACTAATCCTTGGATAGAGTTGCTGCATTTAAGTGCTGATCAGCAAGTGAATTCTACAAGAGACTTACTCCAAACAGTTATGGGGTTCTTTGCTAATGGAACTTCTGGTACAGATGACATGGCCCAGTTGGAAAACAGCATACTACGGATGATGCATGACTTTGACTTGATTTTCAAACCTTTATCGTCATATGAAAAGTATGCCAGACAGTTGGTTAACTTGGCTGAGTATTGGCGACAAGGCCCACTAAAAGAACAAAGGTAAATTTGGAAGGGTGGCTTATTTTTAAAATCATTGTCCAGGTCTGATTTTTGTTCAGAGGTGCTGAACACTGCTGGCAGTCAAGTCAAAGGGAGGTGCTCGGCATCTCTGAAAATCAGACCAATTTATATTGAGATTGAATTGTTTTAGAAATGAAAAGAAGGAAAGGGGGCGAGGGGAAACAATCTATAGCAAACACAAGAAAAGTAGTTAGCATTTAAAGTCTTAACATTCCTACTAGCATCTGAAGATAGAGTGCCACCACCCGTTGGCCTGATTCTGATCTAATTCACTTTGTTGTAAATCAGGAGTGAATCCACTGAAATCATTCTGGTTAGTGTTGTGTAACTGCAATGAGAATCAGGCTCGCTGATGTTTGTAATAGCATGTGCAGTCCTTATTGAAGCCATTCTCTGATTCTGTCATCCTAAAAGTGATGGTGTCCTATTATTTTTCCTTAGATTCTCTGAGATGTGCCAGGGTTTCCAGAAGCAGTTAAGTGCTGCTAATGCCAGACTGCTACAGAAGGTGCAGATTATGGCTTTGAGTGTATTTACAATCCTTTCAGGTTGGTTGCTGTAATAACAACTATTAGCAAGATGGGTTCATTATTCATGTTATTGCTGTGTTGCTAAGACTGTGCTCAGGGCATTCATGTGTAATAGCGATAGGTTCACTTGGATGGTCTGAAGCCTCAGAATGAAGTTGAGAGGCACCTGAAAACAATTTGACTCACAAGGCCTAGTATAACCAAAGGCCACACAAATGGATGCCTTAAGTTAGGTTCCTAAATCCATATTAAGGCTCCCTGGATTGGGGTGAGGGTGGATTTTTCAGAAGTGGTCAGAGTTGGCCTAACTCTGCTCCAGCCACCTAACGGAGTAACTCTCAGTAATTACAATGAGATCAGAGTTAAGCCAACATTGAGTGGTTTTGAAAATTCCACCCATAAATAAGTTTGGTTTTCAGATGTACTGAGCACCCAGAAGAGCCCACTGACCTTTGAAAATCAGGTCACTTATTTAGGGCTTACATGGGGGTTTAGGAGTCTAACATTTAGGCTTGGTTCACACTGGGGCGGGGGATCGATCTAGGAAACGCAACTTCAGCTACGAGAATAGCGTAGCTGAAGTCGACGTTTCCTAGATCGAACTAAGTTTACTTTCTGCGGGTCCACACGGCACAGGCAAGCTCCCCCGTCAACAGCGCTTCCTCCTCTCGGTGAGCAGGAGTTCCGCAGTCGACGGGGGAGCGCTTCTGGGATCGATTTATCGCGTCCAGATGAGATGTGATAAATCGATCCCAGAAGATCGATTTCTACCTTCCGAATCAGGTGGGTAGTGTGGACCTAGCCTTAGACACCTGTTTGTGTGTCCTGATCTTTGTAGTATTTGGTTACATTAAGTCTTCTGAGTCAACTGAAACCACACAGAACTCTATGTAAGACACACAAAAGGTAATCAAACGTGCTCATTTTCTGCAGAGTTGCCTAGCTCAAATAGTCATCTAAATTTGCCCTGCTGGATTTGAATGAATCTGAATTTAAAACAACTGCTCTGAAAAGAGACTGGATAGAATTGACCCCCCATTTGTCTCCTATGTGTATTCAGCATAAGCTCTGCTGATTTAATGACAGGAATGGGTTTTTATTAGTCTTTCTATTTTCCTGTTAACTGGTGGGCCAGTCCAGCTCTCTGAGGCAGCTGAATTTTGTTCTGTTAACCATAGTGCAGTTGTAGGGCCAAATTCTCTCCTCACTGTCACATGTACAAACCTACCAAAGGCAATGGAATGGAGCTGTTTGCTCTGGATATGATGGCTGACCATTTGCGTAAAGATTGCCCCTCCAGGAGATCGGGTAGGGAATGATGGGAGACCTCTTTCATGATTGATCCCTAGGATTATCTCTCTGCTGTAAATCATCCAACATACTGGCCCTTCTCTCCACTTGCAACTGTGTTGTGTGTGGGGGGGTTACTGTTGCCCTGGGGATACAGTATCCTTAAGGTCTCACCATAGGGAAGCAGGGTGATGGGGGTCCCAGAGAGCTGCTCAATTAAAAATATCATTACTTATTTGTATTATCATAACATCCAGGAGCCCCACTCCTGGATCAGGACCCCACTGTGCTAGGTGCTGTACAAACAGAGAACAAAAAGATGGTCTTTGCACCAAAGAACTTATAGTCTAAATGTGCGATAAGAGACACCAGGTGGATACAGACAGATGGGGGGAGTACAAGTAAACAGTGAGACAGTATTGTTCAGCATGATGGCAGTGGTCTCACCACACCAGCCATCTAACCTTTGTCAATTTTTTTGTAAGCATCTCAGCAAAGGAGAGTTTGGAGGAGGGATTTGAAGGAGGATAATAAGGTAGCTCTTCACAGATATTTACAGGGAGTTTCTCCCAAGCACGAGGGCAGCATGGGAGGAAGCACAAAGATTCTTTCTTGAAAATAATATAACTGGGCAGTGGAGGTTGGCATAATAGACCATAATCAGAGGCAAAAGTTGAGAGCTTGATGGCAAAATAGAGATTATAGGGTGGGGATTGACTGTGAGTGGCCTTGAAAATGAAGACAAGCATCTTATGTTAGATGTGACAGAGATGGAGGAATCACTGGAGGGCTTAAGTCCACTTAAAACTCCTGACAGACTCTGCGTCTTGCTCTCATGAAACCATCACTAAGTCCTCCTGCTCTGGTTCTGCATCAGGCCTGATCATCCTCGTGTATTGCTCGGGGTGGTTTAGGACCACGATACAGTCAGTGAAAGGGTAACATGCCCTTTTCTCCCATGTAACCTTTGCTATGACTTTAATAAGAAATAATACTTAGCAGTTTGCACCGCACAAGATTTTCCTGCCCTTACTTTTAAAACTTCTTTCCTCACTCCTCACCCTTCTCAATGCCATCGGCATTTCTGATAGGGAATCATGTTTAGGGTGATATTTTTCACTGATTCAGCCTGTGTGTTTTCTCTTACAGACAACCCTACTGTCATCAGCAACCTTCTCTGTGCTTTTACGAGCTGTAAGGATGGCCTAACAAGGCATTTCCTCCTTTCTGCCATTGAAGGAATCAATTTGGTTCATGAGCAGTATCAGGTTTGATGGATTTCTAATCCTGCCAACATCCTTTTGTCACGCTTTAGATGTCACATTGGAAAATTACTCCATAAGTATTTTCCTTCTTTTTTTTTCTACTGCCTGAAAAATCAATCACTATGCTTGTGTATAATCAGGGTTTTTAAGGGATGTTTTTCTGCCACACTTGATAGTGATACCCAGAGGGAATCACATAATATATGCTGACAAGTGTTGAAAGCCATAAACAGAATAACTAGATTGCCATTGGGTACCAAAGAGCAATTGGTATTTTTCTCGCTTTATATTCCAGTATTGCAGGTGCTTTCACAGCACTAAAAATTTACAAGGACAAGGGTAAAATCCAAACAAAATACAAATCAATCCCCCAACTAGAAGCATCTGGGATAAAATAATACCCAGAGTACATATTAACTGTACTCGCCAAGAGGGATTGATCTGTGTATCTACAACAGTTCTGAAGTTTGGCAAGAGTCGTAATCAGAAGACCAACAATGTAGCATTTCGAGCCCCGTTCAGTGTTCAGTCTTGCTCCACTGAAGTCAATCAGAGTTTTGCCATTGACTTCAGTCAGAGGAGAACCAAATCATCAGAGACCACCAAAATATTAAATTTACCTTTTTACTAGAAAGTTCTCCTTTCTTCACTTTTGGCTCTCTGCTCTGATATTTTGCACTTGGTCTACTCAGAGCTCTTGTTGATGTAAGTGGGAGTTCTGAGTAAGTAAGGAGAGCAGACAGCATTGGGAGCCATCTAGCAAATCTGAGCCCTGGTCTACACTCGGTGGGGGGGGGGGAATCGATCTAAGTTACGCAACTTCAGCTACGTGAATAACGTAGCTGAAGTCGACGTACTTAGATCGACTTACCGTGGTGTCTTCACGATGGTGAGTGGACTGCTGCCGCTCCCCCGTCGACTCCGCCGCACCTCTCGTGGCGGTGGAGTACAGGAATCGATGGGAGAGGGCTTGGGGGTCAATTTATCACGTCTAGACTAGACGCGATAAATCGACCCCCACTGGATCGAGCGCTGCCTGCCGATCCGGCGAGTAGTGTATACCAGTGGTTCTCAAAGCCAGTCTGCCGCTTGTTCAGGGAAAGCCCCTGGCGGGCCGGGTCAGTTTGTTTACCTGCCGCGTCCACAGGTTCGGCTGATCGTGGATCCCACTGGCCACGGTTCGCCGCTCCAGGCCAACGGGGGGCTGCAGGAAGCGGCATGGGCCGAGGAATGTGCTGGCCGCCCTTTCTGCAGCCCCCATTGGCCTGGAGCGTCGAACAGCGGCCAGTAGGAGCTGCGATTGGCCGAACCTGTGGAGGCGACAGGTAAACAAACTGGCCTGGCCCGCCAGGGGCTTTCCCTGAACAAGCGGCGGACCGGCTTTGAGAACCACTGGTGTAGACATACTCTGAGAGTAGAATTTTGCTCAGAGACCATGTATCTCTTGCTTTTCTCTCTCTCTCCGTCTCTATAACACCATGCACCCACCAACACAAAGTGCACCTACAAAAGGCCAAAAAGAAATGTCCTGTCTTGACGGAGAATAGTTAGATAAAAGGATGAATGGAGAGAACAGTACAAATGTCATGATACAAGGGCGGGGGGGGGCACATGTCTGCCGGTGTTTAATAAATCATTGTTATCTATCCACATTTTGATTTGTGTTTATTTTTAAACAAAGTTAATCAGAACCTACACAACATTTAGCAGTTTAGGCCTGTTCTTTCAAGCAAATAAATACACAGCATGTAAATTTAACTATGGTTGCCATCTTTTGCAGGATATTGAAACAATGTGGTCAGCTTCCAATGAAGGGGACTGTGGGAACCTTTTATATGTAAACAGGAAGCTGTCCAGTGCCTTGGAGAGCTTCCAGAGAGCATTAGAAAATATCACCTACAGCAGCTGTGAATGTCAAATCACCTTAGAGAACATCCAGAAACACATGCAAATGTAAAGCCTTTACTTTTCACTGCCATGTTGTTCTGCTATGCATTATTTTTGTTAGTCATAATGATATAGTTTCATACATATTCATAAAAAGTTTGCACAATTACAGTATAACCTCTGCTCACCTAATGTTTGGTTAACAATCTAAGGTCCTGGTTAATTGGAGATTGGTCAGATATCCCAACAGCAATATGTACCACTGATCCATGATGATCAAAATCCCTGTTTATCAAAACATGCTGGAAGTTTTCAAACAAAAAAAAAAGTTATTGTGTAGTCATTAGTGGTACCAACAAAACTGCAACAATAGTTACCGACTTGATTCCTAACTGTCTTTTCTTTTACCTCTACCCCAGACAGTTCAAATATGCATCCACATTTTTGGGTTCTTCGCTAACCCCAGTTTTCCAAGGCCTGATTGTATGATGTGCTGAGCATCTTTTGCAATGTGCTAAATATTCAGGTCAATTCAAGTTGAGAGTGCCCAAAAACTGACAGGCATGCTTGGGACCTCACAGTATTGAGCACTAAGTCGTCTTAGATTTTTTCTGTCCCTTACATAGTACTGCTACGCAGCCACCTGAGAGAGTAGCAAATACTGTTGTTAACTAAAGGGTAAATGAAGCTTTACTGGAAACATTGGAGATTCTTTAAAACAGTTGCCTATAGAAGGGTAACACTTATTATGTACTTTACTGTACTATCAGTTTCCATCCAATAGACCACGTTTTCAAAATGTACCTGAAAGACATAAGTCCATTAGTGCCATTAAGAGGAGTCTGTGGCCATAAGCTGCTGTCCCTCTGGACCTTTGACTCATGCCGCCTATTTTTTTAGTACATTTACTGAAAGTCATGGAGGTGAGAAACTGCTAGACCAGTGCTTTTTCATCTGGTTTAGTTTCAGACAACTTAATAATGGAGAATCTCATGAATCATTTCCTCTCAGAACTCACCTATGGGAAAGAAGTGCGATTATCGCTGCCCAGGCAGTGTGTGTGCATAGTAGGAAGGCTCGTTGACCCCCTCTCCATCTCTATCAGCTCACATGGACAAGCACCAGGACTAATCTGGCCTTTAGAATTTACCTTTTGCGTAATTAATGTTACTTCAGGATTCCATGATAAGCTCTATACTTAGTGAGCTTAACATATGGTAAAGCAAACTACTTGGAAATGGCTGCTTGTAAAACTAGTGTTGTCGTTTCAGGATGTCTGGAAACCTAGAGGCACCTTTGTCAGAAAATCTAGTGATAGCTTTTGTCAGTAACTTCAGTCTGCCAAATGGTGAGTACATGGTTTCTTTACAGGAGCTAACATAAACTACAGTGCTGTTTTGGAGATCACTATGGTACATTTGTTCACAAGACAAGAGAGAAAACATAACAAAGTAAAAAGAATGCTGCTTCGGGAAAGTACCAAGGTGACATTGTATTGGTGTCTTATGAATAATTTGGGGTCTGTTCCTCCTCACTATCACCCTGGCCCACCTGTTGCCACTGGTCCCAGGTCAGTATAGTTTCTATGGAAAGTAGGCTGCTAAGGGCTGCCCCAGTCACATGCTCTTGGAAAGGGGAGATCCAAACTGCAGAGCGAGAAGCCGGATTAAGTGATTGAAAACTGCCTTTGGTAATTTAAGGTGCCTTCTTCCCAAACCAGTTTTGGGGAATGGCTTATGCTCCAATGGAGTAAACCTCCTGCCCCCTTTCTCCCTTAGGATTGGTAGGAAAGAGAATGGCATGCCTTGGAAACAGAACTCTGCCCTTTCATGCCCCCTCAGCATAGATCTGTGAGGAAATGGAGGGCTGCCTGGTGACCCCTAATTAAAGCAGTGTGGTGGGAAATCGACGATCCATGTTTTCCTGCATTGCAGATGTGAAAATCAAAGACTGCATGCAGAATGTTCCTGAGCTGGCACGGGAACTTCGTTCTTTAGTCAACATTTCTGAAGATACTATCAACACACTCCTGGAAGCCAATTTCTCACAGTCCAAGGTATGAGGCGAGAAATGGGATGCTGAATTAACATGTTGACCTATAAAAATGCTTTCCAGCCTCTCTTAGCTGGTGTAGAAATGAACAAGACTTGTTAGGAATGTGGGCCTCCTATGTTTTCATTTGCCATTTTTTTTATATGGAAGATTGTTTTTGTTTGGGAAATTCAAAATAAAGCATTAAGAGCCTAATGAGAAAACCCTGTGATACTAGCAGCCAAACCCCTGAGGCATTGCAAAGTCTTCTGGAAACTTCAAGGTTTCACCTTCTTGGATAGTTAAATTCCTATTCTCTCCTATAATGGGCAAAAAGTTACAACTTTTAGTTGGTGGGATGGGGGCAGGACAGGGACAAATTCTCTGTAAATAGGCACAGCTCCATTGGGGTAAGTGGAGTTTCACCCATTTTTATCTACAAAAAAGTTGTCCTTTTACCACCAGGAAATTCTGGAGAGCCATAAACTCCATGGGGAAATTGTACTGCACCCCGCATAGCTCTCAGGTTTGTAGTGAGGAGAGTAGATCACTCTTTTTTGTGCTCCCTGGATGTGCTACTCTCCCCAAGTGCTCCCTTGATGTGTTATTCCCCCAAGAGCCTTGATGTCATTGTCTCTGTTTCCCATGACTGTGACCAATTCCCTCTCTGAAGCTTGGAGTAGCATTAACTCTCCTTTGTCCTGTATGAATCATAAAGCTAACTAGAGGTGTTCTTTCCTCTGTGTGTGTGTGTGTGTGTGTGTGTGTGTGTGTGTGTTGGAAATAAATTGGTATTTTGATACTTGACTGAAACTGATCAGATCAATCAAACAGCCACTGGATGTCACTGATGCTCCACAATCAGAGGAAGCTGCAGGTTTTGTCCATAGAAAGCTTGACTACTAGAATGGCAGTTCTCAGTTTGAATTCTTTCACACAACAAGCTTAACTTCAATTATAGGTGGCTTCTATTCTTCTGTTTCTTTGTCAATGTTAATAATTGCCATTATTGCTATTTCATTACTTTGTTAGCAGTAAATGTAGACAAGATACCTGGAAGTGAGTAAGTAAAAGAGGAATTTGACAGTAAAGTTTTATATCCCTATTCTCTTGAAATAATAATGCTATGGAGCTGAATTTTCAAACGTGGTGTCTTATATCTACAAAAATTGTGGGCACACCCTGATATGCAAGCAAATGCCACATTTGCATGTTCATACAAACATTTGCTTGTTTTTTTAAAAAAGTACCCAATCCATATGGGACATAATACATTTTTACTTTTGCACAGGATGCAAATATATATTTCAGATGCAATGTATGCATCTCCTATTATGTAAATGATATGTTGTGGACAAAGCTATGAAAACATTTTTTTTTTCATTTGAAGTTGGGGGAGGAGTTTGACCAAGTTTTATGAATGCTGACCTTGCTACACTTATCCATGCCTTTGTGTCACCTCAAGACTAGACTACAGTGATGTGCTTTGTGGTACTTTATTTTAAAAGGCCAGTCAGAAACTGAACCTAACCTAGACTGACTGCTCACTTAATGAGTGGCCCATTATGTGAACAGTGCATAAAACTATTGCCCAGAAAACTGCACTACTTTTGAATTTCCAGAAAGAGTTCAAAGGGTAGGTTTTAACCTGTTGGATAAGCCCTCAGTGGCTTGAGATAGAGCTGGTTAGGAACCAGAATTTCTGTTCCATGGAAAATTTAGGGGGAAAAAAATCCTGTGAAACAAAAATTCCTAAGAAGTTGGATTTGGAACAATTAAATTGGTTTGTTTTAATAGTGTAGAAACATTTATTTTACATATATAGTACATTAAAATAGTATATATAATAATTATAGATATATATTCAATAGTAAAATATCTTTAACAGTAACATTTTAATATAATATAAACTAAATTGAAAAGAATAGAATGAACCATTTTGACTTTTTCCTATTGAAACTTTTGTTGAAATGACACATTTCCCACAATATATTATAATTCCAATGAAACAGCATTTTTCATCAATGATTTTTCAACCAGCTATACTTTGGGATCTGAATACTGAGGGACCACCTCCCTCCAAGTGTCCCTCTATGACACTACCATTGATACAATCAACAGAGATGATCCAGGGACAATTCCCTCCTCGTGAACAAGGAGTTTCAAGCTCTGTGTTCCACAAAGGCCTCTTGACCCTGGAACTCCTGGTCCTTCTCGGTCTCTCACATCCCTGGATTTGTTGTTAGCTCTTGTAGCAAGTTCAGAGTATCTTTTCTCCTTTTCAGTAGAGGAGGTGAGTGTCTGAGAGGTTTGGAGATGTATCTGGGCTGGCAGGATTTGTTGTGGATCTTTTATATTTGTGGAGGGATGAGTCGTCTTCTGTACTACTGGGTGGTACTATTCACTACTAAATTAAAGAAATACATTTGTTTTTATTGTTTTCTTGTCCTATCCTCATGTTGCTGTATTTGTCTTTTCACATGATGTGTATTTTCTAAATATTTATGTAAGCTCTCTCGGTCTTTAGTTGTACCTACACTGCATCGTAAACCCGGGTCTGTGGGTCCTGGGCTTGTGCACTTGTTGTTTCGAAGCCCAAGTTTGAGTGTCCACACTGCATTGTAAACCTGGGTTTACAGTTGCTGGATCTTGGTCTCAGCCATCCTAACGCATCCTTACTGCACTATGCTGACCGTATGACTCAGGTCTGCTGCTTGAGCTGCAGCTGCACTGCAAAACAGGGCCGCCCAGAGGATTCAGGGGACCTGGGGTCTTCGGCGGCGGAAGTGCCGCCGAAGACCCGGCGCTTCGGCGGCGGGTCCCAGGGCGGAAGTACCCCCCACCGCGGGTCTTCAGGGCACTTCGGCGGCAGGTCCCGGGGCAGAAGGACCCCCCACCGCGGGTCTTCAGGGCACTTCGATGGCGGGTCCTGGAGCGGAAGGACCCCCCGCCGCCGAATTGCCGCCGAAGGCCTCGAACGGAAGAAGCTCCAGGGGCCCAGGCCCCACGAGAGTTTTCCGAGGCCCCCAGAGCGAGTGAAGGACCCCGCTCCAGGGGCCCTGAAAAACTCTCGTGGGGGCCCCTGTGGGGCCCGGGGCCTGGGGCAAATTGCCCCACTTGCCCCCCCCTCTGGGCGGCCCTGCTGCAAAATGACAGGGCTTGGCCCCAAGTCGCAGAGGCATTTGGATTCTGAATCCCCTGTCCAAAACAGGATACTAGGACCTGAGTCCTAAGTGCTTGCTGACCTGAGTCGGACGGATTTGTGTGTGAGTGGAAGGGGGACTTGGGCTCAAGGCTGAGTCAAAGTCCAGGCTTAGTGTGTTGTGTAGACATGCATTACATTAACATAATGATCAGACTGGATCAGACCAATGGCCCATCTAGTCCAGTATCCTGTCTTCCAACAGTGGCCAGTGCCATATGCTTCAGAGAGAGTGAACAGAACAGAGCAATTATGGAGTGGTCCAGTTCCAGCTTCTGGCAGTTGGAGGGTTTGGGATGTGCGGAGTATGGGGTTGTGTCCCTGACCATCTTGGCTAATAGCCATTGATGGACCAATCATGAACTTATCCAATTCTCTTTCGAATCCAGCCTTCACAACATCCCATTGCAACAAGTTCCACAAGTTGACTGTGCCCTTAGTGAAGAAGCACTTCCTTATCTTTGTTTTAAACTTGCTGCCTATTAATTTCATCAGGTGACCCCTGGTTCTTGGATTATCTGAAGGGGTAAATAACACTTCCCTATTCACTTTCTGAATACCATTCATGATTTTATAGAGCTCTATCATTTCCCCCCTTAGTCATCTCTTTTCTAAGTTGAACAGTCCTAATCTTTCTTCATATGGAAGCTGTTCCATACCCCTCACTATTTTCATTGTCTTTCTCCACACCTTTTTGAATTCTAATATATCTTTTTTTTTGCAATGGGGCAACTAGAACTGTATGCAGTATTCGAGGTGTGGGCGAACCATGGATTTATATAGTAGCAGTTTGGTATTTTCTGTTTTATCTATCCCTTTCCTAATGATTCCTAAGATTCTGTTAACTTTCTTGATGGCCAGGGCACATTGAGTGGATGTTTTCAGAGAACTCACCAAAATAACTCCAAGATCTTTCATGTGTGGTACCAGCTAATTTAGACCCCATCATTTTGCATGTAGAGTTGGGATTATTTTTTCAAATGTGCATTATTTTGCACTTATCAACATTGAATTTTATCTACCATTTTTGTCTCCCAGTCACCCAGGTTAGTAAGATCCCTTTGTAACTCTTCATAGTCAGCTTTGGACTTAATGATCCTGAGTAATTTTGTGTTGATACGTCAATTCCTGTTGTGGTTTTAAGGTGCTTCCACAAAAATCAGTATATATTTCTGAAAATTTTTCTATGAATTTTCAGTGTTGTAAGTGCACCTGCCCAGATCAAGGAATGGTGCCTATTAACTGAATGATGTACATCTTTATAAATGAAAATAAATAGTATTGAGAAATGTATTTTATCTATTTAAATGCCCATATAGTATAAAGTGCACGCATGTCATCTTAACAAATAAGTAACTCTGTCTTCCAGTTCTATTGGTAGCTATTATAAGTACAGTTATTTGTGTTATGAGACACATTTTTACAGTGTATTCTTATTAAAAAATTTGATACATTTCAGGCAGGATAAATTTTAATCCATGTACTTTACAACAGTTTCTCTACAGTGCCCTTGCAGTAGCTTTAGCTGGAAGATGTGACAAGGAAGTGCTTAGTCTCTTGCTGACACTTCCTGAAAATGGCAAAACTTCTCTGGCAGTGCAGGAACTTTGTTCTCTCCCAGCGCTGGACTTGTATATTGTGATTGTACAGATTACCCAGAACTTGAACTTGCGTAATATCATTTACAAGGTAAGAGAGCAAGTACTTACTTCCGGAACTTTTTGGAGCTAGATGGATAAGTAACCCAATTACTGATCATAGTTCTGCCCCATATATATTGTTGTCCTAGATGTTTATCCCAGTAGAACCCAAACACTGTCCTTCATGAAGTTCCTGCACCCTCACTTAGCATTGTGGAACCAGTAGATCTGCAGCAGGATGTACTCCTATATGTTGAGGGCCTGCTCCAGATTTCACTGAAGTCAATGGGAGTTCAGTCAGACCCTGGGGATGGATCCTGCCCTGCTGTTTGTGGGGGTGGGGAAGGAAGGAAGGAAGATTTAGGGAGCTCCCTATGGTTTTTTCCTTCATTTCCCACACCAATGCAACAGAGGGTGCAGGACTGAGGTTTCAGGCTGGGTTTTCTCCCTAGTTTCATAGGCAACTCTGCTTCTGTGGTTCCGTATGAAGGGTATGATTTTAAGCACAGAAATGGAAATCAGGGAACCCCAAGTTCTAATCCTGGCCATGATGCATAACAGTTTAAGAATGGGGGTAAAGAACAGCTTGTTCTATTGATACTATGGAGTTAGTGTAGGTATGCAAGTTGACCTGCTTGGAGGTTAGCCAAGATACCAGATCAAACACCCCCAACTATTGCAAAAAGTTGCATGGAACTGTTAGATACCCAAGGGATCCAGAACTTGGTCTTGTATCTCACCCAAAAGACAGCTCTATAATTGGCACTGCACCATCTAGCAAAGTGTTCGGGCAACAGATTGGAGCTGATTTGTGGCTCAGGCTTGCTTGTTTAGCACTAACAAATAGAAGTTCCCAAACTGTGTTCTGATGGTTCTTGGAGAGCTGTCAGGTCATACTGTTCTAATTCCTGTTGGTAACTGGATGAAGCTAAGAATGTATAAATCCTTTGCTAGTATTAGTCTTCCATGTGAGCAATTGCTGTAGCTGCCACAGGAGTGTTATTTGATTATGTTCTGCCTCCTGAATCGCCAATAAAATTGTCAGCTAAATGCGAATAACAGAAACTTTGGAGATCCTTTAGGAGGCCATAAAAACACAGCTCAGTTTTCAGTTTTTTGGCTGAGTCTGTAGTGCTGGAAGTTAGAATGAGTCATCTTTTGACTTGTAAATTGAGCAAATCTCATGTGGCATCATTTGAGAGAGAATAAATATGTAACCCCCGATACTACTTTTACCAAGTCACTTATCTAAGACCAGAGTGCACATGTAAGTATTTTATTGGCTTTACTAGGCTTTGGAGCTTTATATTTTCCAAAGCCTCTGTTTCAGAAGTAAAAATGTTCACTATGTTATGGAAGTTGTAACAGTAACTATGTGCATGGGCTAAATATAATCATTGTGGGGTGGGTTACACAAATACAGAGTCACCACCTTCAATGCTTAACAGCACCGGGACAACTTTTTGTGCTGTACAAATACTGTGACTAAAAAGATAAGTGAACAGATCAAAATTCTTTTTCGCACCAAACTCTGTGATTGAGGACAGTAGGACCCAGAATCATCTGGGAGCAGTAAGATTGTACCATGGTCCAAATTTTCAAAAGCATCTAAGTCACTTAAGAGTCTAAATTTTATGGGAACATAGGCTCCAAAGTTCCAATGGGACTTAGACTCCTAAGGGTATGTCTCACAGTGAGCCCGTGAGCTCGGGTTGACAAGACTCAGTCTTGCGAGGCTCATGCTAGTGCACCAAAAATAGTTGAGTAGACATGGCTCAGGCTAGAACTTGGGGTCTGAAGTCAAGGGAAGGTGGTGGGCTTCAGGATCTGAGCTGGAACTTGCTATTTTTAGCAAGCTGCACAACTATTTTTAGCACAGCAATGTGAGCCTGAGTCTGTTGACCTGAGCTTGGAGGCTCACTGCTGCGGTTTGTGTAGACATACCCAAAATGACTTGCGTGCTTTTGAAAATGTTTACTCCATATGCCTTTGATGTTACAATAGCTCATCTCTTCAAGATAAGAATAGCATGGGTTGTGGTCTAATATCTGCAGCAGATGGTTCTCATGTGTAAGGATCACATTAGTTCAAATACAGACTGCGGGGTGACAATGTTTACTTGCACTTATAGAGGAAACTGAGCTGGATACTTTTTTGTTGCTTTTGAGAGCTATGCCACAACCCAGAAGCAGCTCACTATGGCACTCTGCCTCTTTAAGGCTGGGACTTCTGGGCTTGGCCAGCAGTAGGGAATCTTTTTGTTCCCCCTCACTCCAATCTGGCTTGTGGACTGAGACCTGGGATAACAGGAATGTGGCAAAAATGTCAGGGCCACAGGCTTCCTTCCTTCCTTTCTTCCTTCCTTGACTTCTCTTTTCTTAACATTTTCCTTTCTCACTCTCCTTCCCTGGTTCCTAGGCTGCTTGCTAATTTCCACTAGTTTGTCTCCTGACTAATGCATTTCCTGTGTACAAAAGAAGAATAACATTATCTCAACCTGTATGTCTCTCTTCTTGTAGTAGAGAATCTGCAAGTCCAGAAAACTCCTCGCTTTGGGTCTGTCCACATGGTACTGTGTTTATCAGATCAGTTAGCTCACTCCAGTTAGCTTAACTTTATTCCACCCCCCACTTCTTAATGTCCATGTTAACAGAATTTTAAACTTCTAAATCATTTGAAAAAAGAACAGGAGTACTTGTGGCTCCTTAGAGATTAACAAATTTATTAGAGCATAAGCTTTCGTGGGCTACAACCCACTTCTTCGGATGCATATAGAGTGAAACATATATTGAGGAGATATATATACACACATACAGAGAGCATGAACAGGTGGGAGTTGTCTTACCAACTCTGTTTCACTCTATATGCACCCGAAGAAGTGGGTTGTAGCCCACGAAAGCTTATGCTCTAATAAATTTGTTAGTCTCTAAGCTGCCACAAGTACTCCTGTTCTTTTTGCGGATACAGACTAACACGGCTGCTATCTGAAATAAATCATTTGAGTGGCTACCATAGGACCAGCTCACATGATTTTAACGGCATTAAACTATGCCTATATGGGTGTTAAGAGGAGATGGGGTTCAGCTGAATGAATATAACTCAATTGAAAAACACAAATTTTTGCCCATGTAGACTGGGCCTTTGGGGATTACTGATGAAGTTAGGAAGTGTAAGGCTTGTATGTGGTTGGAAAATTATAGTGTTGCCATTATACACAGCTTTCTGCATTATGAAGGGGGACCAAGCGTTTGCTGCTGAAACTGAGTTGCTTCTGTGACTACCTTTGTGCGTGGTTAACCAGGAACAAGTCTGGATTTATTGTTTGAGATGACACAGTTATGAACAAAATAATCCTATATTGGGTGGGATATGTGGTGGCTAGTGTGCGTGCATTCTACTCCTTTGTGGTAGCTGACCTCCAGAATGAGAAAAGGCCAAACCTATTTCTGCTAGTTGAAGGGTATTTACTTGAGCTCAAAATGAGAGAAACATTTGTTTTTGAAGCCAGAGTTCCTGGATTCTTGTTTCCGATGCCACACGTATATAGTTAAACTGATGACTATGACAACAGATTTGTAATAAACAGACCAGTCTCCTGAAAATGCCAGACTGAACTGAAGTGAGGAGAGGAGCTTTGAGTCGCTTCTTGAAAAATAGGCCAACCTGAATAAAACAGTGACTCTCCTAATGGCTCTTTCACTGCGTCTTGTTGATTTTGATAAATTCCAAGTACAGAGCTGCATTGTTCACTTGACTGTTTCCATCAACTACTCCTCATTTGTTTATGGGACTTTTTCTGACTTAATTGGCTAATTATTTTCATTGAATAAAGCATGTTCCAGAATCAGGTTTCAGAGTAGCAACCATGTTAGTCTGTATCCGCAAAAAGAACAGGAGTACTTGTGGCACCTTAGAGACTAACAAATTTATTAGAGCATAAGCTTTCGTGGGCTACAGCCCACTTCTTCGGATGCATACAAACATTCTTCCAGAATGTTTGCTATTTAAAGAACATAGGTAAAAGAGGATGAAATCCAAAAAGCTGATAAACTTACAGACCATAGATTTCCATAATAGAAAATGCACTAGTAAAATATGGGTGGAGGAAGGAAATAGAGTATGTAAAACAGTGGGAAAAACACAACAAGTGTTCTAGCTGTGAGACAATAATTATGAGGAAAGTGAAGGGGGGATGGGGAGAGCTGCCCGGACGATTCAGGAGGCCTGGGGGCAAAGCAATTTCGGGGGCCCCTTCCATAAAAAAAAGTTGCAATATTATAGAATACTATATTCTCGTGGGGGCCCCTCCGGGGCCAGGGGCCTGGGGCAAATTGCCCCACTTGCCCCCCTGCCCCGGGCGGCCCTGGGGACGGGGAAGAACCTGCAGACTAGGAAATAGCCATTCAACATGACTTTAAAACCTACTGAATTGGCAGCTCAGCTAAGTGAATAGGTTGTGATTTTTTTTTTTAAATGTTAAACTTCTGTAATAAATTCACTGTGAAATCTTGGCCCCATTGAGGTCAATGAGAGTTCTGCCATTGACATCAAAGGGGGCTAGAGTTTCACCTATGGAATCAACCCTGAGTAGGAAAGGAGAGACAGAGCTGTGTATCTAGACAGCAGAAACATGCTGTGTATATTTCAATTTTAAACGTAAGGGATTCTAACAATAGAACACTTTTTGTAATTGTTGTATGTCTCTCTCACCAACAGAATTTGGTCCAATAAAAAGACATTACCTTGCCCACCTTATCTCACTTTATTTAGACAAAGTTCAGGTCCTTAGAAAATTGTGAAGAGACTGTGGTCTCTTTCATCATCAGTACCCATTCCTGCCACAGCCAGTGTGAGGGCACAGGGAGAGCATTTGGGGGGAAAAGTGTTTGGAGCTTTTTTTAAGCAGTGCAAGAGAGGTTGAGGAATTTATAAACTCCATATTGTATGAATATGGTGGATTTTATATTAATTGATTCTCTTGCTTTTCTCTTCTTCAAGATCATGATACCTTCCGAGGTCAACAAGGTACTGAATGCCTTGTTGGAAGTGGTCATTAGCATCAGCTCCCTTTTAAAAAAAGGCCAACATGTCCTTGAAAATCTTCCCATGTTCCTCCAAGCATTCAAAAGTGTTGATCTGCTTGACATCTCGGCATTTCAACAGGTATGTGTGTGATCTTTCATCCATTAGCTGTATTTATAGTGCAAGTATAATCACTTTTTTTTTAGAGGACTTCATTAAGGTCAGGTACTAAATAATGAGGAGGAATGTTGGGCAAAATCATAATGTATCCCATAGACTGCTGGGCGGTATTGCATAATTGGTGAGTTGAGCCTGTTGTACTCAGGTCTTGGTACATTTGATGGTCTCTTTCATCACCAGTATCCATTCCTGTCACAGTCCAAGATTTTCCTGGTGATCCAAATACTGCCAGCTCTTCTTGTTACCTAATTGAGATCACAGCCTAAACCGATATGGCAACAGGCTGTTTATTAATAATGGCATCTATTCTGTGTGTCATGGAGATAACGGGGCACACACTACTAATGTTTATTTTATTTTTTAATTAAAAAGCCATTCCTTTAACCCTGGTCTTGCATAGTTTCTCCATCTACTACTTCATTATAATGAAAATGTTCACATATTGTAAATCACATAACTCATTTCTCCAAATGTACTGAATGGGCAGTTGATAGATCCATAGTGTTGGGTCCCTGATTTTACCCTGTGACTGGTAATTGTTGCCTTGGTAGGAAGGAGGGTCTTGTGGTTAAGGCACTCAACTCAGGACCACTGGTTTCAGTTCTTAGCTCTGCCATGTGTTTTCTTTGTGACCTTGACTATGACATTTGAATCCCTCTCTGCCTCAATTTCTTATCTGTAAGGTGAGGATGATGATACATTCCAAACAGAGTGAGGAAGTAAGCTTTTTGTGGCAAGGACTCTGGCCATGTGTATGTACAATGTTGGAGCTATTATAAAATAAATAATGCGTCATAAGAAAGGACTCCCCTGTCTAAGGACCAGATTCTGCTACCCTTTCTCCCACTGAGTAATACCTTATTGCAACAGGTTGTCTTATCAATTTTGGTGGCACTACTTTCTGGAGTAAGGTGTTACTGAGAGTAAAGATGACAGCACCTGGCCCTAAAATTGAAAACCTTTAAAATGCCTCACTGGTAGGTAATGCACGCCTGCTTGTTACTACAGTATAATAGTCAATTCAAATCCCACTTAGAGGACAATATCCTTAGCTGATGTAAATCAGCATTTCTCCATTTACTTCAGTAGTGGTATGAGCTTTTCCCATAAGGCTCTAATTTGTGTGACAAACTTAAAAAGTCGAAACATTACTCAGACAGGCCTGCCTGTTTGTCCTTTAAAGCTTTTCTTTTATTCAGAGCTTTCCTGGCTGTTTTATAGGTTTGGTTCTTCTAATGCTCTGCTTTCCAATGAGGCATTTGTCTATATCAGTGTTTCTCAAACTGGGGCCGCCGCTTGTGTAGGGAAAGCCCCTGACGGGCCGGGCCGGTTTGTTTACCTGTCTCGTCCACAGGTCCGGCCGATCGCGGCTCCCACTGGCCACGGTTCACTGCTCCAGGCCAATGGGAGCTGCTGGAAGCGGTGGCCAGTACATCCCTCAACCCACGCTGCTTCCAGCAGCCCCCATTGGCCTGGAGCGGCGAACTGCTGCCAATGAGAGCCGCGATCGGCCGGACCTGTGGATGGGGCAGGTAAACAAACCGGCCCGGCCCGCCAGGGGCTTTCCCTACACAAGCGGCGGCCCTAGTTTAAGAAACACTGGTCTATATATCTAACCTGATGACCTTCCACTCTTTTTGGGCTGGCTCCTCAGCTGGTATAAGTCATTGTAGCTCTATTGAAGTAAATGGAGCTACACTGATTTACATCAACTGAGGATATGGTCCTATCATTTTTCACATCAACTCATCTGATTTACAGCAGGTTCAGGGCCTTCTCAACTGTGAATAAAATATTATTTATTGGGCCTACCTCCCAAAGTTGATGATTTGAAAGAGTTAATCTTTGAAAAATCTTATTTGATAAGACTCTGCAGAGAGAAGAATGCAACAGCAGAGGGGGCCACCTCATTGCAGTTTTGCTCTCTCATTTACTGCTGCTTATATCATCCTGGACTGCAGCCCATCTCACCCTGAAGTTTTGTGTCTTTTCATATCTTCCAATTTCCTGATTACTTGTTCTAGCACAATCTTTATATTTTGCAGGGTTTTTTTTTTTAAAACGTTTCCCCTGGGAAATTTATGTCTGTATCTGCCATCGAGCCTCCCTCTAAACACCCAGGCAAAGAAAAAATCATTTAATTGTTTTAGCAATTCAGTGTCTACCTCTTTTGTCAATAAATTACCCATGTGATTTCTCAAAGGCCCTTCTATCTACATTACTGACCTTTTGTTCCTTTATGTACCAGGAAAAAAGTTATTTATCTTAATCTTCCATTCATTCTCAGGCTTTGTAAGCTCTGCTACTTTATAGCATAAGCCCTTTTACCTTTGATTATTTTGTTCACTTCTCAGCTCATCCACATTGGCCAAGTTTGTAGCCCCTGGTAATGGCAGATATAACCCTGGGGCATATCCTGAGACACTTTCCATTTCTCCCATGTTGCCTTCCTGCTGGATTTTTATTATAGTGATTGTAATACTGAGCTGCTTTCTGTTCTAAAGTGCACTGGAGGAATATTTTGTAATGGATAATTTATTTGAGAAAAATCACTTTTTTGTTGGTGAACTGATCATGATTTTTGCAAGTTTATTTGCAGATTAAAATCATTCACTGAATCATTTCTGTATGTCACTCACAAACAGTTCGTTCTGAGTATTCAGGATTTTAAATGCAAAGTATTTTGATTGGGTCCTCAGGTGATTAAATGGTTAGTATGTTTCTGTCCCCTGATTGGGTGAGCTTAGAAACAAGATTCCAATGCAAAGGGTCATGATATGAATTCCTAATTCTTCACCTTTGTTTATTCTGCAATACATAAAATTCTCTTTCAGTGAATGTTCATGCCAGCAAATTCTTTTGAGATCTATGGATGAAAGTGCTATATAAGAGCTAGTGAGTACTAAGATTTTAACCAGTGCTCATTATACTTCCTCTAGATCAGTGAACATGCTTCTTTCACTTTGTTGATAGACACATTTAATTTAAAAAGTTTTGAAAGGTACAACCTTCAAGCTGACCATAACCTATTACATTCTTAAAGTGACGTTCTGCTTTGAAGATTGACTTTGTAAAAATGATATAATCATGTTTCACACTTATTGTGTCCCAGTGATTTCAATATTAAACATGTTCAGTTTATCAGATTAAATATTTTTTTCCCCAACTGCTAGTCTTGCAAACTCAACCTGAGATCTGAAAATCCAGCTAGGTTCTTTCTGACATGGGTATCTTCAATAGTGATAAATTTCAGGCAGGCCAAATGCTTGTTTTAGTTACAGCTTTGCAGCCCGACTGTCATCTAATTATGTCCTCAGTTCCAATTATGCAACCATATAGCCTTCAGTGGGATTGCACAATTGTGAGCACATAGTTTGAAAACTGCAATTGCACAAGTGGGCTGCTATTGGAACTTGGTTAACAACACAGTTGAAGGTGCATAAGCTATAAGCATAAGCAGTCAGATCAGTCTCCCGGAACAGCATCTGTTCTACAAGACTGATGACAATAAAAATCTCTCTTTCTTCAAGAAAGAGGGATGATTTGATTCAAAATATACATACACCAGGAGCAGATCTAATAAGAACATACCATTTTACACAATCATTTTTCAAAGTACAACTGCATTTTAATATTTTGAACAAAGTACAACTGTTTCTTTGTAGCAGGCCTGTTTTCACGGCAGACATTCCCATCATGTAAAAAGATTCTTATTTTTGTTGTTGTTGCTATCTTTATAATGTGTGACAGTAGAGTAATGCATTCAATCCCACTTCGGTTTTTGTTGAGGGAAGCAGAGTGTATGAAAAATGACAAGGTAATCCAGAGGTCTGCAATCTGATGGTCCTGATATTTCCATTCTTTTTCTGCCCAGTCAAGCCATGAAAATATGACATTTTCGAAAGGTTAAAGTAGTACATTATACTACCGTCTTTCACAGAGTATTCTGGCCATTAAAGTGGCGATATCTTTCCCTGACAAAGGTGAACATGAGAGCAGAAGAGAGCACAACATGCATCCATTCTTGTAGACAATCTGAATACTGTCATTTTGTTGACCTCCTTGGATGCAGTAATGGGGAAGAACATCTGAACTACTACTGCAGCTGTGAAAGTTATGACTGGATCGTTCAGGGTAACTGTTGTAATTGGGATTCCATTCCTTAGTAATTGTTGTTCTAGTTCCTACAGGGTGGGAAATCTAGAAGTTCCATTGCTGGATCCCTTCAGTCTTTAATCAGGGCAGTCTGTAAAGAAGAATCCTCTTTCTTCAGCAACACCAACATGTTCATTGACATGCCCAAGATCACTGAGCTCTTGGAAGATGATATGGCAAAATACAGCATTCCCGAAGACTCAAGTAAGAGAAACATCAATCACAAGTTGCATATATACATACTCACATTCAGAGTTTGCCATGCATTCTAAACCTTTTCCTCTTAAATAGAAATGTTAATATATTAACTGGCATTTCAGCTAGCTGACATTGCAATCCTGAACACAAGGAATGATTGATGAAAGGTTTTATTACACAGAAATGATTATGGAGACAAGTGACAAGCAATTCAAGTTATTTTGTTTTCTTGCATATAATAACAATAAATATGACTTCCCTGTCTCAGACAGGTCATATATATTGGAAGTTTATTAAATGTTCAAAATTAAATACATTATTAGATACAAGGTTGCAAATTTATAGTTATATACTTTTATTTTGTGAACTTGGTGTTATGGTGTTTTATGATAAAATCCTTAAGCTTCTGAATACAACCAGGGAAGAATACCTTTTGTCTTTTCTTGTAATTGAGTTGTTGGCTACCATTAGAGTTAATGTTCCAAGTTGTCTGCACCCTGCTATTATTCTTATATCGTGTGTGTGAGACTGCTTTCTAGACCTATCACACACCAAATTTGACTCTTTAAAATTAATGTAGGTGATCTTCCAGGAAAGGAATTGTGACTCAGAGAGGCATGATTCCATTGTTGCTCCTTGGGGGAAGGGTGGCGGTGATGCGGAAAATATCTGCTTCTGGCTCTATGACTAGCAGATTGCAACATCTTGTCTGGGCTCAGCTGTCCAAGCTGGCACACTGAACGTGGAGCCAGAGCTCTTCCCGAGCCCTGCCACCTACAGAGGCAGGGAGTACCAGTCACATAGCCTCTGCTTGTCCTTCTCCTACTAGCAGTGGAGTTGCAGAGAGGCTGCACAGGGGATTGTGTATGGGTCCTTACCCCTCCTGCCCACTTCCTCCCACCTTATAAATCTCAGTGGCCCTGGCTTCCAGTCCTGTGTGCTCACTACTGAACTTGCCTTATAGTCTTATAGTCCCACAACTGGACAACACTTTCATAAAAGTCCTAGTCTAAAGATTAGCTACAGTGCTCCATATGTTCATCATACTATCACTCTGACCTGGCCACCTTAGAGCCCTTGTTAATTTTTCTCCAGTTACAGATCTTGTTTAGAGGGGACTACTTTCTTAAAGGGAGATTGTGGAGGAATGATCTGGACAAAGGACTGGGTTCTAGAAACTCCTTGGTTACAATCCTGGCTCTGACACTCACTCCTTGGTTTTGGGCAGGTCACTTGACATTTCTAATTCATTCCCACTTTGTAAAATGCAAATAATAACACTTGTCTCCCTCATAGAGGTGGTGTAACTAGAGCTGGGTGAAATTTTTGTTAAATTTTTTTGGCAGGTACCGAAACTATTTGTGAATTCAGGTCAAATACAGCAAATAGTTTCAGTTGAAAAACCTTACATTTCTTGGGAAATGTTGAAATGATTTGTTTTGACATTTAGTTTCAAATCAACTTTTCAAAATGATTTTTTGTTGCTTTGGGGAGAAAAACCAAAAACTTAGAATGTTTTAGAATTTTTTGGTTTGTCACCAAACTAAAAAATCAATTACTCACTCAGCGTTACTAGTGACATTACTTAATGTTTCTATAGTACAGTACACTGAAGATGAAAATTACTATGAAATATTACTAAATATTTCTAAATCTACTAGTAACAAAAAATACCCAATGTAAACTAAGCATAGAAATTTAGACCTGATCCTGCTAAAAGGAACTCCTTGATTTCAATGGGGAGCCGGTCCACATGTTATTGCTTGCAGGATCAGGACCATAGCTTGCAATGAGGTTATTAAGGATGCACATGCTTGACTACCAAATTTTACTTGGGTTAGGGGAATGGATTTTTCAGCTAAGCAGCTGAAATATAGATAGATAGATAGATAGATAGATTAAAAAATGAATTAAACATCATACAGTTCAGTTACATATTTGCATCTATCTGCAGCTTTCTGAAATAAACTATGCTACCTTTCTTGATGAAGAGGCCCGTAGACATTTCACTGTCACCCAAAAGCTGTCTTGTCAAATAGAAAAGACAGTCTTCATTGAATGGCCTAAGAAAGTTCAGAAAGTAAGAAGGTGTATAGCTGCTGATTAGAACTATGCTTGCCTTCTCTTGAGTATGGAAATAATTATCCGACTATTATAAATCCCTCATTGGTCTATAATTGGTGATGCTAGTCTCTTATACTTTAAAGAACTTTTGATCTGTATGAGAATTTATAGCAGTGACTCTTCCCTCTGCATTTATTTTATGTGTGATTTGCCTGTGTACTTTGACTCCAGAACTGTAATACACCAATACAGCTTTTAGGACAGGGGCAATTTATCCAGTGTTTTCACTAGTGACCTGGTCTACACTACACAATTAAGTTGCTGAATAAATCATCCACTTGCACCATCTTACAACAACCTGATTAAGTCAGTCTACACAATACAGCCTTCCTCCCGCCGATGTAAGTGCTCTGCTACACCAACATAGTAACTCCACCTCCACGAGAGGTGTAGGGCTTATGTCAGTGTAGTTAGGGTGACACAATGTCTGTAGACACTGCGTTACTTATATTGGCTTTTGGCTGTCTTGTCAATTTCACGGCTCCATGTGTTCCTGGTAAGGACGCGCACCACTGACAGAAGGAGGGTAGTGTGTAATTACTGCGGTGGCTGTAAGTTGACGTAACATAGATTAATTTAGGGCTGTAGTGTAGACATGCCCTAAGATTCTGATCTCTTTGGGGGCTGATTGTTCTCAGCTTAAGTGGGAGTTGTGGATCCCCAGCTCCTCGCAGGTTCAAGCACTTGGTGAATGAACAAACATCTCTCCAAAGAGCTGTAGTGATGGTTCAGTGAGAATTGAGGATTTTCAGCACCTTACAGAGGCCAAGCCCTAAGTTAAAGTCATAGGCATTATGTTGCTGAATAAATCATCCACTTGCACCATCTCTTAAATATGGTCTCTTTCTCTCTCTCTTTTTTTTTACCACAGCTCCATTTTGCTTGCAGCTTTATCAGGAAATTTTACAGTCACCTAATGGGGCTTTGATGTGGACCTTCCTGAAGCCCCTGTTACATGGGAAGATATTGTACACCCCCAACAGTGAAAAGTTTAACATGGTGATAGAAAAGGTGAGTAGCTAAGGAAATGAATAAATCAAATGTCTGTACTTATATGGATGGTAGAAACAATGGAAAATGTTTCCTTTAAGAAAATTGGCAGGGTTATTTTCCCCAGATGTTCATCCTGCTCCCACTGCACATACAAAATAACAATAGCATTTGTGTTTCAATTTACTCCATTTACTTCAGTGAGTTTGCATCAGTGTCAATGAGGAGAACTTGGCCCTAAGTTTTGCAGTCCCTGTTCAAGTGACCCAGGAAAACCATGATAAAAGGGCTGTAGTGAGCCCTTCTGTGTCAGAGTGCAGGGGCTCTACGTAAGTCCTCGGTGAGTAAGGGTTAACTTCTGCCCCACTTCCCCCTTCTTTTGCACAGGTGCTCACAGGAAAGGCTGCACGAAGGACCATCTGTTAGTTGTGTATTTGTACAGTGCCTAGCACAATGGAGTCCTGGTCCAGGACAAGGGCTTCTAGGTGGTATTGTACTAAAGAGAAGAATGCCTTTGGGAAGATAGGTTGTACACCCAGGGTCACTGGACTGGGTTAAACCCCAGGCTTGAGTGCTTCTATGTTTTCTTTTTTTCCCATTAACTTATTTTACTTTATAGTATGGTTTTCCTGGCCAGTGCAGATGAAGCCTAATTGTGCTACAAAACAGTAACGACTCTGAATTCTAGATTATGGGTGGGATTTTCAAATAGAGTCAGGAGTCCCACGGAAAGTCAACAGAATTTGAGTGCCTAACTCTCTTAGGCAATTTTGAAAATCCCACCCTTTGCCTGTGCCTATCTGTGCAGTATATGGTATGTCTGTCATATCCTTCCACTAAATGGAAGTATGTTAGAAATGCTCAGATACACACGATTGGCTCATGTAGTGGAATTGTTCCTGTAGTTCACCTAGTTTAATCTTGTGGGGTAGGGGAGTGGCGGGGAGGAGGGTGCTGTTAAGACAACTCTTATGAATTTTCCTGTCTATACTATACAAATACATGGTTGGCTGTTGACATTGGTGACTGCTTATATGACGAAAGTTTCTAAGGTTACTTGGCAGGTATCCTGTATTTAAGAGTCCCAATCCCAAAAAGCATACGGTCGTGTTCATAGACACTCGTTTTGTTCTACGTTTGTACAGTGCCTCTCTCAGTAGGGTCTGTGACCAAGGCTCTTGGCACTATTGCAATACAAATAAATAATAACTATTATGATCTATTTTTAAAAGGGCTTGGAGGTCAGAGGAAATATTAGTATTTGTTGCAAATATTATACTTGTCATGAAATCTTAATTATTATAGGAATGGTAATTTAGGTCCATTTAAAATGTGAAATAAAGCATGACTGCTTGATAATGGTGTACAAAATATTTTTTTAAAGATCGTACTGACCTCGGTTTACCATGGAAAACACTATGTTCTGACTTTTACTCTAAAAAGTAAGATGTTAAAATCTAAGTGAAATGATAAATGTTAGAACTACTCGTTAACTTCACAATAGCCCTTTGTGAATCAAAAATAAGACTTCGGTGGTTTCTTAGTTGACAATTAAAATGAAGAACTTAGTTTGGGTGACAGGCTATATCCCTTGGTCTGCTGAGTTGAATATAATTCATTTTAAAACTTTAGGCTGATTTTAAAAAAAGGGGCTCTTTTGATTTTTACAGATGTGAACTCTAAGTGGTGATAAAACTCTGTGTGCAAAATTGCATTCTGCATTACAGTGACACCAAGAATAATGTGTTGTAGAGATTTCCACATTATTTTGCCAATTAGTATGCCACAGCCACTATCTTAATAGGATCCATGATAAGACAGATAAATCTTTCAGCACATGTTGAATCCTATTCTAGATCTTAAGTGAAACGAAGTCTACTCAGTAACAGCACTGAGATTGCCAAGTTATCTTAAATGAGACAATTTTACTTTTCTTTCTCCATCTTCTGAAACTACACAGATTCTATTAGATATTATAGCCCAATAAATCTATTAACATGCTTGGACCTCAGACAGTTCCATCAGCTCATTCAAGATGTTTTATAAAAATAAATGCTAGACTCACCAAATTATCAATGATAAATTATGTTTATTTGTAAACATGGATCTAGCAGGTAGGTCCCTCCATCAAATCCATCTTTACTCTTTCTGTTGCACAGTCTTATTAATTATCATACCCTATGGAAATTAAAGCAAACTAAATAATTATCAATAAATATCCTAAATATTGGTATTGAGTCCAAACCTGCACCCTTTACTTAGGCAAAACTGCCATTGAAGTAGAGGTGCAAGTTTTCCCCTAACATGGACTGCAGGATCATACCCATTCAACTACTGTTCCCCGGGAGTAGCTAGGTACATGCTACAAAGAAGGGTAGCATTCAAATCTGTTTGCATTTCAGGATAATTTTCATGTTTTTGTTTCATAAAGTGGAATATCTCATCTCAAGATTACTGAAAACCATTCTTACAATAAGTCATTAAATTTGCTTTCTACCTGTGATAAACAATCCTGACATCTAAATCAATATTGACCAGTCAAGTTCACACACACAATAAATGCATGCCGATTGACATCAGCTAAGTTCAATGAACATTTTTGTTCAATTCTGAGCCAATCAGAAAGCGTGCATCTCTGATTCTTGATTGGCTCATCAGAGGCAATGTGTTTTTCTTGCCATATTCTTGCATCTCCATTTAGGATGATAGTTTAAAGAAAGAGATGTTATATTTAAGAAGTTTATAGTCATTGAAAGTTTTTTTTTCTAATTTTTCCGATTAAAACAGAATGTATGTTACAATACATCAAAACAATTCAGAAGTAAAAGTAAGAAAACAAGTCTGACAAACTCATCCTGGTTTTGGATTCCTGCCGCCTTGCTCACCAATCCTTAATACGAAAGGCAAAGCCTTTCTTTATAAATATCAAGCCTTCATAACAAGATAAAGAGGTTCTTATTCTACCAGTTTAATTGGGTTGTCTCGTGAAGTTTGGCTTTGGAAAAAAACCCATTTGTTTCAACTCCCTTCATAATGAAAAATGATATTACAATGAAATGTTTAACAGGCTGACAAATAACCTCAAAAGGATAGTTTCTAGCTCTATCTTATTCACAAAACTAGGAGATTTATAAAAGGATGAGTCTGAAGGCAATACCAGAGAGGACTTTTGGTGGAATTCAAGTCTCCAACCTTAGCCAAAGCTGCTGTCCAGAACATGTCGCGTTCTCAGCCTCCTGCAATCCTGGGATGGAGCGTGCTCAGTGTAGATAGGATTGCCAGGGAGCTATGAAGCTCTAGCAAGTCTTTATTGAGCTTCTGCAAACTGTTTTGTTTCAAAGGGATTTTAACTTGGCTACATTTGGGCAGATTTTTCCAGGGACAGTAAAAGGCACATCCCTGACACAAAGGCCAGTCCCTGCCCAATTTCATGTCCTTGCTCTAAGGCATGTGGAGGCTGTTGAGCTTTTTAAAGAAAAGGTAAACAATTTTTTTTTTTAACACAGAGAAAATTTTGTCCAACCTTTTTCTAAGAAATAGCTGAACCATTCTGGCTGACGTTTTCCAAAAAAATCAGCCCCAGGCAGACACTTGACAGGCAAAATTTCAGCCTAAGTGATTAAAGTTCGGCAAAGTTATATGGACCTTTAAACAAGGCCTTATAATGGGAATTATCAGGCAGTGTTAATAGGCAGTGCTACCAGCCCCACATATAATGCAGCTGTCTTCATTCTTCAGATACATCTGCTGACCTCTGAGGAGACTCTCCACTGAACTCTTCCTTCACAATTTTCCAGGTCTTAAAGGCACAATAACCATGCGGGTCTTAACGGTCATGCAGTTCTTAACGGTCTATACACTTTCTCTGTTAGTTTTTAAGTAGAAAATGGTGAACTCAGACTTAAAAATTTAGAATATGCCCAAACTTTAACCCTTATTTTATTCTGAACTGAACCTGAACCTTCAGGGATGATTAAGCTACATATGTCCCAGTGATAGGCATCCCTCTCTACCCACTTTCCTACTTGTAATTAAGCCATTATGGCCTCTACCAGAAGATCTTATTCCCATATGGGCCACCAGCATCCCCTCTCTAAAGACTTAACATTGCCAGAGGGAAATGTAGTTGGCTGCCAGTGGCCATCCTAGCACCTCCTGCACAGCGAGTGTGGGGAATGGGTCACCAGTGACCTTTCCCAGGTTTTTTTGCTGCTTAGGCATACATCTCCTATAGATACACTTCCAGACTTTGTCTGAATGTAACTTTGTAGAAGGCACTTAAATGCTGCGGGACTGTGCCAAAGTTCTGCACTTTTGACAGGAAGTATTAGAATAAATCTACCCCCAATTGTAATTTGCAACTCAGTGCAGAAGCCCCTTTTGCTGGGGAATGCTGTACATGACTACCTACCACCATCATTAGAGCATAATGAAGAGGTCTGATTCCTAAAAACAGTTATGACGGCTACAATATTAACTTAAGCAAAATTGATATCACAGCATTCTCTAACCTTGAGCTGTAGATTTTCCTAATCTGTTAGGCAAGGGGAAAATAAGACAGATGTTTAAAGATAGTTGAGAGGAAGCATAGTCTAGTGATTAAGTACGGCAGTGGGACGCAAGATTTGGTCCCACAGCAGTGATTTCAGATGGAATATGTTCTTTCAGTTGTTTTTATTTTCCAATCTGTTTGTTATGTTTAACCTTTATTTCCTTATTATTTAATCAGGCTTCTTAGCTTGACCAAAATACTATACTTAAGGTACTTTGAAATACTAGTGATTTCCCCTAATGAGAAATTTGATTGATGTAGTGCAGATACAGGAATATTCTGAAAGTAGTGTTAATTAGCTGTATTATCCATTGCCAGTTTTACATGTTATATGTAAATATCTGTTTGGGTTTTTTTTAACAGAACCAATGGAAGGTTAATTGCCAAAACCAAACATGAACAAACACTTACATATGTGTAAGGGTGGTGCAGGGAAAGGGGCATAATTTTATTGGCTTGGAATAAATCCTAATGTTCAATAGCCATCAGAGATGGTGGGGTGGTATATTTCACTAGAAAAAATGATGCTGCAGACCCTTGTGTCTCTCTCCCCGCCCCCCCAAAAATGGCAGTCTAAATTTTAATCAGGTTTATCTTTCAGAAGTGTTATCTGTAATAATACTGATCCTTTTCATTTTGGCATTTGTTCAAGAATCAGCTTGCAACTCAGAAGGTCTCTCTCCACACACACACGTGCGCGCACACGCACACACATCCCTTTTCTAATAATCCCCTCGTATAATCTACCTTTATCATGATAATAATAATCCCTTACAAGCATTAGGACAGAAATGGCCATAGAATGTAATACTTCAAATAATACTTATCTGTATTTCCAGAGTGAGCTTAAACCAATAGCTTAGTGAAGAGCTTATCATAGTTTAATCAAATTTGGAGAAATAATTATTTTACAGATGTATGTATATTGATCTAACATTAAGACTTTGATCAGTGGTGTACTCGTATATTATAACTCATATCAATTTCCTGTATCTATTTTGCTATTTGAAATCACATCATCATCAAATTCAACTTTGCTCTCTCTGTCAGTATCAGACTCTATGAATTGTTCATCTGTTATTCCCTAAAACACATTAACACCTCAGTTGTGTCACAAAAAATCATTTCTTGAACCTATTATTTATACAACTTTTAGAGGTGGTCAAACATTTTTCATGAAGTAATTTTCTGAGGAAAAGTGCAATTTAGTGAAAATTAAAACATTTCGCACCAACATAGAATCATAGACTGTAAAGTCAGAAGGGACCATTATGATCATCTAGTCTGACATGTACATTTAGATGACATTTTGTCAGGAAAAAGTCCAAATGAATTGTTTAACTTTCTCATTTTGTTTCAATGTCACAATGCTTCATTTCAATAATATTAGAGTGCTTCATTTTGACTTAAATATTTAATTTAAATATTACATTTAATATTATACCAATTCAACATTACTGAAACAGGGTTTCTGAATAATTTTTTTTGGAATTTCAATGCTAAAATTCTTTCCTAGTTTGTGATTAATTTGCTCATCTTATCAGGTCCCTTCTTTGGTATCCCCAAGTGACATTGGTACGTGAATTCAAACCTAGCTGCAGACACCTTGAGTGATAGTGGAACACACTGAACCTTCTTGTTGACTGGGTCGTGTGCAAAGCTCAGTCCAGTCACTACTAGATCTGACTAAATGGGAAAAGTTAATTGATTTGCTGATCCTTTTGTGAATAAAATCACTGAGATTGAGTCATTGTGATTGTGAAGTCATGTTATTCATGACCCATTTGTATTTGGAGAAACCACCCATGTTTGTGAAAACTGAATGTTTATCGTTTTTTATTGCCGACTTCCTAAAAATTCATACTAGAATGTGTATTATTCACTCTTCAGTCATTCAGAGCCCATGCTTGGGTGAGGGCAGAAGGAAAGGAATTGACTGCTCCCCCCTACAGTCAAATGAGAAGATCCCTAATACTGCCTTCTTCCTTACTGGACCTTGCTAGATCTCCCTGACTCAATCAGCACCAAAATTGTGCTGAGGGTTGTAGGAACTGTATGTTGCATCCAGATATTCCACTTCTTCCTCCCAGATAGGTGGTGATGTGATCGAGAAAGAGGCTTTAATTTGAACCTCTTTTATTTTTTGACTGGCTTTCTCACTAAAGCATTTTGTGATACCCTTTATGAAAGGCACTATATAAAAATAAACTGTATATTATTACTCTTCATGTGGGAAACATAAACACAGCAGGAAGCCTTTTCTTTGATCTGTTAGTCTCTGAATAACAAAAATAAATCATTTTTGGTTTCCTTTGAAGATAAAAGGAAACACAATGCATTTACTTCTGACAATTAAAGTTGACATGCAGAGGAGTTCCAGGAGATCCGAACCACCCTAGTTGCTCCTGTTTCCACAGGAATTACTGTGTGCAGTTTTCATTTCACTTGGCTTCATTTCTCCCTTTAGGCTAATCACACATTTGGTTTTGTGGACAACCTGAAGATTTATTCTGAGGCATGGCTGAGGATGTCTGGGGTTTTTAAGAGCAGTGAAAACTTCCTCATGGTCAATCAGCTCCAGGTTGGTGAATTGTGGATGACTTCCTACTTTCCAATACTATCCACAGAGACAAATAATTGAAGAATTAAAGTAGCCTGTAAAGAAGTGGTAATTCTAGAAATACTAGATCACTATAGGAAATGGAGTTCTGGATCAGCCTTTACAAAGGTCCTGGCTCTGAGGTGGAGGAATTACCAGAAATTCTGCAGGATAGCAGTGGTGGTACAGTCAGCACAGACATACAAGTTTTTCTTGTGAGTGGCATTTGAAGACCTTATGTCTGCAACAGTAAGTCCTGCTGAATTTTAGATTATAGACCTACAACGGGGTGGTCCTGAAAATCTTTTCAATTTTAAAGCAGCTAAAATAAGTAGTTACCTCCCTGTCTGCAGTATTACCATGTGATATTAGAAATACAATGAATAGTACGACGGCGAACAGTCACTTACCTAAGTGGTTCTCAAACTTTAGCAACCCGAGGACCCCCATTTTGATTTAAAATTTTTCGGTCCCCGACTCAACCCCAGGCCCTGCCCCCACTCCACCCCTGCCCCTTCTCTTACCTGCCTCGTCCTCCCCTGAGCACGTTCCATCCCCGCTCCTCCCCCTCTCTCCCAGTGCCTCCTGCACGCTGCTGAACAGCTGTTCCCCAGCATGCAGGAGGCGCTGGGAGGGAAGGGGGAGGAGTTGATCAGCGGCCCTGGACATGATTCCGCCCCCTCTCCCAAGCGCACCCTGTCCCCACTTCTCCCCCTCCCTCCCAGTGCCTCCTGCATGCAAGGAAACAGCTGTTCCCTTGTGTGCAGGAGGTGCTGGGAGGGAGGGGGAGAAGTTGAGGGAGGAAAGGTGAGGAGTTGATCAGCAGGGCCCAGGGACCCCCCAGGGGTCCATGGACCCCAGTTTGAGAAATGCTAATCTAAGGCAATTGGCAAGTTTTTAAATACTCTTTACAGCTTGAATTTGCTTAATTCTCATAATTCTCACAGGGATAATGGAGGAAGTTTAAAATGCAACAATAGCTGTGACTGCATAAACGTAGCACCTGGTTAACAGTTCTTTCTGTGTGTTTCCAAGTCATATCTTCTTTCTTTAGTCACTAAAATGTAGTTTTGGCACTTTTTACTCTTCACCATCTGCAGAGCCATTAAGCTGTGAAAGAATAAACTGATGCTCATGCATCAACAATAGAATTGTTAATTAAGATTCAATTAAGGAATGTTACTTGCGATCCCTGAAAGGCCTCGTGGAGCTGATTGTTAGTCCTTTTTCTTGGAAACTGAGCAAATGAGATGTAGAAATTGAGACAATGAACATGGAAACTGAAGATGGTATTTTCCAGATAATATAGTTTGTATGGCTGCTAGTAATGCAATGCTCCAAAATGTTGTATTTTACAGAACAAGTGAAAGGAAAGGTCTCTGCCCTAGCTAATTTACAATAAATGTATAGATGTGACTCAGTGAGTTGGGGTAACAAGTTGTGAGGAAGGGAAAAGGTATACAACAATAAGGTTGTATGGGTACTTATTTTAGGCATGTGCTTACTTTCATGTAAGTACAAGGGGCCAGAGACTGATGTTCTTGTTCATGCTGAATAGTACTTTATTCCACAAGTAATCCCACTGAAATCAATGGGGTTACCCATGAAATAAGGAGCTATTATACTCAATCAAGGGGATCAGAATTGGAGAGGAAGTACGATCCAGTGGCTAGGGCACTAGCCTACTCTCTGCCAGAGACTGTATGACCTGGGGCAAGGTTCTGAGCCTCTCTGTGCCTCAGGTCCCCATCTGTAAAATAGGGCAATGCTATTATCCCTATCTTACAAGAGTGTTGGGAGGACAAATGCACTAAAGATTTGTGAGGTGCTTAGATAAAACCATGATGGGGGCCATATTAGTACCATTAAATTGCCTGTAAGTAAAAATAATAACCTTTTAAGATACCGTCTCTCATCCGTACCACTGTATTACCTTAGTACGTTAGCAAACACTATACACTACCCTGTCTGGTGAATCAGATCTCCACTGGTGAGGGTTGTCTGTTAGAAACCATTACTTTTAAAAAGGTATCCAAGACTAACAGTGAGGAAAATATACTAGCAGGATTCTGCCAGCTTGGTGATGCAATTATGGTTTATAGTGCACAATATACATTCTGTTTTGAGTGTGCAGAGTGTCTGGGTACTTTGCGATAAAGGAGAAATTATTCACTTGAGTCTCCACTAAATCATTTGAATACAAATAAGTATTCAGGAGGACATAGAAACAGGAATCCATCAAATTCTCTTGGTGTTTAGAATTCAGACTCTGATGCTGAAGTTTGGAATGTGAAATGTTTGTGCTACAGACATTCACTTAAATGATATGCTGTACTATGCCACTGGGAACTTGCCATATTTCTAAGTACAGAAAGGGAGATTGCGTTGGACCCAGGAGATAGCACTTGAAAAGTCTTTCGTCTAGCATTGGATGATTTTAATTAGTAAATCTTAATGATTCTGCATTCTGTCAGTGCCAAATCCATAATATTATAAGAGCTGGTCATTGACAACCCATTAAGGGACAGAGCCTGTAAGGCCCTGACTGTCCTGAGCTCCCATTGACCTTGGGTTTGTCTATAGGAGTGGATGTTTTTATCAGTGGTTCTTTGGTACCCAAAGCCTAATCTTTAGTTGCATCTCATTATGAAGTGTATCTGCCATTTTAGAGCTACATTTACTTCCACTACATACAAACCTTGTGTTAGCTCACTAATGCTATAAATTATTGACATCTAAAATGTGGAATCTTGAAGCTGAGTTTATAGAAAGTTTTCTACAGTGGACACCTTAAAAAAATATTTTATCTTTTTACTCTTAGTTAAGGTATGTGCAGAGGTTAGCGATATTCTCCACTTAACGAATCCTACCTAACATCAGGTTATGAGTTTTGGGTCTTTGTCATATGTTTGAAAAGGCATGGTCATACCTTTGGCTTCATTGCATTGAGAGCAAGGGCTGAAGGATACCAAATGCCGGTTCATTTCCCAGTAACTCTCAATTCTGATTAGGGCAGCAGTTCCCCAAGGAGAGTTTGAAACAACATGAACAGATTTTTTTTTTTTTTTTTTGGAATCCCTTTGCTGATCTTAAACAGCCAATTAAGAAAAGCCTACAATCTCAGTGCTGGTTTAATAATGGAAACAAAGAAAACAACAAGATGAAGATGATGGAAATTTACAGTATGATCTATCAATCTGTCATAGGCACTTACTTGGTTCCCATCCATGTAGTATCTAATTGCCTCAGAATCTTCAGTGTATTTCTCCTCGTATTTCCGTGAGGCCTTTTACAGATGAGGAGCTCAGGCACAGATACTAAGTGACATGCCCAAGGTCACACAGAGGAAATCTATGGCTGAGCAGGGAGATCTATGACTCTGTGTGTGTATATAAAAAAATCCAGCAACTCTGAATATCACAGATGCTATCTTGTAAATCATTTATCTTACTTTAGGAAGCTCTCCAAAACAGTTTTATAAAGAACTTCATTGAAAGTCGCTTGAATATTGATGTGGGGAATCTCATTGGAAAGCTGCAAGAGTATGGTAGGTATATTTACAGATAGACACACAAGATTTATTATCCCCTTGACGTTGTGTTTGACTGAAATTTAGCAGTAATAACCTCTTAGTTATGATTCACATTGGCCTTACTTAGATAAAACTAAAAGTACATTTTACAATTATCTCATTTTAGTTTCAAACATTTTTAATATTGTTTGATCATTTATCATCTTGTAAAGAAATGCAGTTCCTTTTGCTGCATCTTGCCTAATGTCCATACAAGTAAAATCCATCCATTTCACTAACAGATAAAGATTAATATCTTTAAAATAGCAATTCCCTTATTTTATAAATAATTTGAATCCAGTTCTTTCCCACATTATGGGCCTGATCCTTTCAAGAGCTGAACACCCACAACTTTTGTTGATCCAAATGAGAGTGGCAAGTGGGGCTGAGTGTAAAACAAGGATTCTGTTTCACAAAAAAATTTGAGGGTCTGACATTTGTTTCTATTCCACGTTGGAATGAAAATGAGATAGTTTGAAATATTTCATGTAAAAACATAAGAGACACAGAATAGTCAACAGCCTGATGGCCAGGGCACTTATCTGGGATGTGGACAACCCAGGTTCAAGGGCCTGTTCTGCCTGATTTGGAGTCATTCTTTCACTTTTGCTTGTTGGGGCTGATCCATTTTGAATAAATAGGAAAATATCCATTGGGTCAGAGAGGAAGAGACCGACTGCATCATCTGGTGGTTAGAGCACTCACCTTGCATGTAGGAGACCTAGGTTCAAATCTGACTGGTTTGGAGCAGGGACTTGATCCAGGTGAGGGCCTTAACCACTGGGCTATTCTGGTTATGAACAGAAATTCCAACGTGTACCCAAGAAACTGTTTCAATGAATCGGCATTCTCTGACACCCAAAAGTTTCATTGAAAAATTCTCAACCCGCTCTACTTGCAAGTGCTTATTACCTCTCGGGATCAGGACCATAGTGTTTCTTGGGCATTTGATTCTGTAGCAGAAACTGCAGAAAAAGTACCTGATTCTGCAAGGTTCTGTGTGCCTCCTCAGAGGTGCTAAATGCCTTCACCTTCAGTGAAGTCCAATGAAAATTGACTCCGGACCTTACAAGACTGGCTCTAAGGTAAGTAACAAAGCAGAAAGTAAGTACCAGAAATAGCTGTGCAAAGTTTGCTGTCTTAGTATCACTAAGTTATTTGAAGGAAAATGCAGGCGAGGATATTTTATTTAATAAGTTCTGAAACTTCCCCAAGGATTTTACCTTTTTATATATTTAGATGTGTTAGTTCCGTGTAAATTATGCAGCTTGTGAAATATTGCTTTTACTTACAGAAACATTTAATTATGCAATATTCCAAGTACGTAGCAAGTCAGTTGATATTTCTCATGCTCAAATATTTAAATGATTAAGTTGTAAGAGAAAATTTTAAAAATTGATGTATTATTCAAAATAAGGTCTTCTAAAGATCACTTAGGGGAAAAATCTCTGGTGACATACATGTATGCTTAACCCTGTTAGTGCTAGGTTACTAGTATTAGGAATATTCTAGCCCCTTAGATGCTACAAAACCAATAATACTATATATATTTCTTCTGTGCCTTCCTGTTGGGTAAAACAGTAGATATTTGTATAGTATCCTCACTCCTGTTCCATTGCTTATGTTCCTTCTGAATCCATTCCACTGATACTGGCTTGCCTGCTGATTCTTAGTACATCTGTTTCATTGTCTCGTCTCACAACTGCCTCTGTTCCTGATCCTTGTTCATCCCTTCTTCACTAACAGTGCTGCCGTCCATCCAGATCAGTTTAGTGCATTTCTGCTTCTCTGCTTTCCCATTGCAATACCTGCGGTGCCATCACTCAGGTGCACTGAGTCCCAATCTTATGTTAATGAGTTAATGACTCTTACCAAGTCAACTCATCACCTAATGTTTTTAAAGGATTAAACACTCAAATGTTTTTTTTTAAAGCTTTTAAGAAGCTGGAAGCTCATATTGGACCTCCCAGTACCTATTTTTCACTCCTCAAATGTGAATAATTATTCACTGGGAGATCAGCTAGTTTTGTGGATGTGTTAGACTTTCCTCACAAGTTTCTGTTAAATCCAATTGGAGTAAGAATTGTTTTGAGTTAAAATTGCCCCGTGCTATAAACCCATTGTTGTGATTATTCTTTCCAATATGATTAGCACAATCCACAAAAATTATATGCAGATCTGAACTCCTCCAAAGGTTGAGGATGTTCATACTCCTGTTTTTGATGGAAGCTCATTTTTAGAGTGAGGCCAACTGTGAAGTTCCAGATCCAAACATCACTAATGCTCAGAGGGCCTCCAAACCAGGGATTTCTGCAGCCCAGCGTCTCCCACAATTCTATTACAACTGGGCTGATCCCATCCACTCTCTGCAGTTTCTGGAGGTGGTTCCCAGCTGCAGCACAGCGTGTGCTGGCCACACCTCTTTCTCCTGCATGCTGCCAGATCTTCTGCTTCCATGGCAGCAGTCAAGTGATAGTTAATTTGCTCCCACCTTTTCCTTTTATGATTTTCTAACCATTTTGGGGGCAGTAACAAGCTTTTTCTTTGTTCCAAGCCTCTTTCCTGGTACAGGGTTTGTTCAGTGTTGTGGTTACAGCCACCCAGCACCTCTCCTGCAGTATCTCCCTGCTGAGTTCCTCTGTCCCCTTTCAGGCCTGGCAGAGCAGCTGAGCAAGCACTGGGCAAAGTCCAACAGGTGCTCTATAGGTGAGGGAGTTTTCCCAGGCTTGACAGAGGGCAAATTATGCCCAGCCTGCCCCCAGTTACCTGACCCTAGCTGGGACGGGCATGTTGGGGCCCCTACCTCCACAAATAGCCATGACTCCACCGAAGAAAACCCAACCAGGAGACCCAGAACAGAAAAGGACAGGATCTGAGGAGGAGGAGGAGGGCTTCATCCAGATGACCCAGGAAGTAAATCCTGGAGTGACCCAGAACCACAGATTAGACCTCAGCAGGGCTGTCACACCCTCCCCCCCAATCTTGAAATGGGTCTCGAGCACCTTGGGAAGAGTAGCAGCGCTCATATCCAGCCCCTGTCATTCCCAATTTGAATCAGGGAGTGCTGATAATGAGACCCCATCTCCTGCTCTGGAGGAGAGGGACCCCGAAGGGGAAGACTTAGATGGAGAAGTTTCTAGAGAGCTCTAGACTCTGCACAAGGCAAGTCACAGAAGATTACACTCTGGCCACAGCTGGGTGGTAATGCCTGCAAAGCATGCTGAAAGGTCAAAAAAGCCCCAGAAGAATAAAACGGGGAAGAAAACGTCCAAAAGGTACTCATCCTCTGACTCAGACTCCTCTTCCTCTATGGAGGAAGAGAGCTCTCAGGCTCCAAATCTGAGAAGGACTTGGGATAAATGCAACAAATGTATTTTTTTTCCATCCTGAGAAGTTTGAGGCAGTGAAATTCTCAGCCCGGGCTATGACTTCCAACTCCACAGCCAGGAAGCATATGTGATTTTGCCCCTGGAAGGCAGATGCTCCCTCCAAGCAAGTCCTATGCTCCTCTTTGTTCATGGGATCTCTCCTCTTTGGAGAAAAGCTAGATAAGATAGTGGCAGAAAATGCTGCAGAATCAAAGCAGGCTGTCCTCTCTCCGCTGAGTAGTCTAAGAAGGGAGTACGAGCCCGCTTTCAGGCAGACACATCCCTTTCACCCATCCTCCTCACAGAAGTACCAGATGAAGAATACCCAGTTACACCAACGACAGGGTTTGGAACTGGGCTCAAGTAGAAATTGGAGGACAGGCCTTGTGTGGGCAGCCCCTGCCTTATGACTCTTATAAAGTCCTGTGTGGACTTCAAATCTGACCTTCTCCCCAAATGGAAACTCTTCTGGCTCTCCCATGAGTAGAGTCACTCTCCTGTACATCTGCTCTCCCAAGAGCAAGGGGATGGAATTGGTACCTGTAGGGGTGAATCTGGCCCATAAAATTCACTGTTCTTTTATCTCATGGTCAAGGTAATCTTTCCAAAATTGGGATACCCATAGCATTCTCACTGCACTGGAATGGAATGTGAAGTTGGGGAGGACTTTATGCATCTATGGGATTTAAGAGCATAGTCCTACAACGTTGTACTTGTGCTCCTCAATTTCCTAGGCACTTCTGAAAATCTCCCCTTTTAAATGATATTTTACAAATAATTTTATGTTTCTACAATACAGTTACAAGAAAGCATGGCTCTGACTTCTATATGCTGCTTTGAAACTAATAGTTCCCAATCTGTTTACTCTTCTCAGAGCCTATGATGGAGAAAATGCTCAATAACTTGGTGACTGAGCAGATTAACCTATTGGCACAGCTCATGGTAAATATCTCCTCCTGTGTGTTACTGGATCGCTTCCAGCATCTTGAATCTGTGGAGAAATTGGAGGCGAAGGCACAAGAGCTCATGCAACAAAATAATTTCTTGGCAAGTAAGTATCTCATTTAAAATACGTACTGACAAGAAACCCCTGACTTCATAAAATGATCATTCCCATATTTCTCTGTTACAAGGGTGCTTCAGTGACATGGCAGCCAGGAAGACAGGGCTTAATAAACACATAGAAAACACATATGGTACAAACACAATAAAAAAGAAAAAAAAGCACATTTGCCTGATAAAAATATACCCGTGATTCTTGAACACTGTAATGCAAGCAATAAAAACTAGTGATATGGCTATTATAAGTGAGGAATCACTACTAAACAAATCCCTGGAGTCAGTTATACCTAATAAATATGATACCAGGAACAACAGATAGTAATATAATATACAGCGAGAGTGGAATGAGGCCATAGAATGAAAAGGCTTGAAAACAAAATATAAAAATAAGGTTACTTTGTTGCTTTTTTAAGACCGCATCACCTAGTTTTTCCTCCTCCTGATTTTTAAATTTCATATCCTTTGGGGTTGCAGAAGAGAGTTAAGAAAATTAATCTTTGTAGGAAGCCTGTTTGCCTAGGAAGGTAACTTTCAAATCAGCTCATTTACTCAGACTAAGTTACTTCTTGAGCAAGTTCTATTGTTTCTTCTGCTCACGTCTCTGTCCTACCTCCTTAAAATGCCTCCTCCACTGCTGGAAATGTGCCTGTTGTGCTGATAAGGCCATAAGAGGAAACAGGAGAGTAGTCATTCACCATTGTAGAAATTTCTTTTCCCTGCCTGAAGTGTTCCCTCCCGGTATGTAGCACTTACTAGAGAGGAGAGTGAAATCCTGGCCCCATTTAAGTCAATAGGTGCTTTGCCAGTGACTTCAATCTGGCTAGTTTTTTATCCATTTAAAAAATTTTTTAATTTCTGCATTTGACTAAGTTCCGCACTGAAGGCCCCAGGGCTCATGGGAGTTATACGAGAAGTCATGGTAAAGCAGAGATGGGGGTGAGACCAATTAAAATCTAGACACGAGACTAGTACTCAGATGATCTAGGTCTATTCCCAGTTCTGCCACAGATAAGCTGTGTGATCTAGTGCATGTTACGTAATCTATCAAAAGCAGGTCCTCCCTTCCCTCCAGGGGGACCTTCAGGCAGGTGCTGATAGGTGAGATCTTGCCTTTCCTAAGAGCTGCAAGGTAGAGGTCCTTTGTCTTCCCTGGCTTTTCCACAAGTGAGCTGTTTTACTACCTTTTAGCTTCCCCTCCAGCCTGTGACTCTCTTGGAGGTGTGGTGGGATAGGGCTGGCTGAGCCCAGAGCAGCTCCTTAATCCCTTGTTGCCCAGTGTGTGGTTTGTATATCCCCTCACAACTTTTAAAAGAAGACAAGGGCAACTTTTTTCTCTTAATCAAGAAGGAAAATATATCAGAGTAATAGAGATAGGAGGAGCCTAGTCTATTGGTACTTTGTCTGACTTCATCTTTCCAGCTTCAGAAAGAGGGTTTACCCATATCCCTCTTACACTGTTAGAGGGTAATCTACAATATTAATTGTGGCAAACGTCATTATGGCAAAGCAAGTTATTCCATATGCTCTTTGCCTGAAATTCAGGATTGAGGAATTTTAAAATCAACCTCTGAAGAATACTCCCCAGTCCATGAAGTATTATTCCAAAGTTTTGTCTAAACTATAGTGGCACAGCAATGGTGATGCTGCTGTAGTGCCATAGTGTAGATGCTTCCTACATCAATGGAAGGGGTACCTCAGAGAGGCTGCAGGTAGGTTGACAGAAGAAATCTTTCATTGATCTTGCTGCATCTATACCAGGGGTTAAGTTGACCTAGCTACATTGTTCAGGGTGCAAAATTTTTCATAACCCGGGGTGACATAGCTGAGTCGATCTAATGTTTAAGTGTAGACCAGGCCTCAGATGGCCAAATTCATTGCATGTTTTGCCTAATTAAGGACTTTAGAGTTTGGCCCAGGAATGGGAACATTTTAATTAAAAATAAAGCAAGTCTGGAGAACAAGTTCTAGAGGACAAAGTACAAGGAAGTTTTTCTTAAGATTTTTCTCAGGCCCACAGAAAAGAGGGTAATTTTAGATCTTAGAAGGCTGAGTACTGAGAGAAAATATCGAGCTCTTTGACTGTCTTAACATTAACAGTCAAAAGTGCCATCTGGTAGTTAAAAAAAAAAAATACATTGGGTGGTGAATATAGACTTGAAGGATTTCATGTTTCGATGCTGGAATCCCACCAGCACGAATCTCAGGTTTACAATACAGGGAAGTAATATACCAATACCACATTCTTTACAAGAAGACAATGTGGCCTTTTTGAAGATGGATGACTGACTATTCATTGGCAGCATCCTAGCGCAAACATAAAACACAGGACACAAAAAAGACGGGAATATAAAATCTGTAGCATTTCCAATTACAGTTGGACAAAATTTTCCAGATGAAAGATTTTTTTGGCTAAAAAACCAAATTCTTGTTGGCTGAAACATTTTGTAAATGTGTCAGTTTTCAAGTCATGGTTAAAAAAAATTTAAAAAATTGAAATTATTTTGACATTTTCATAATGAAACATTTTGATTCAAAACATTTTTTTAGAAATATACTTGAAATATATATATATATATATATATATATATATATCATGTTAAAAAGTTTTAACACAATATTTTGTTTGACCTGAAATAATTTTTTTCAAAACTTTTTGGTTTGCCAAATTTTTTTGTTTTGGGTTAAAAAAAACCCCAAAAAACAAAAAACAATTTTAATTTTTTTTTCAGAATGGATAGTGATAAAAATCAGTTATTCACACAGCTTTATTTCCAATCCATGAAACACCTTCTTGATTTTGTTTTCCATTCTTTGATCAGGTATTATATTCAACACTTCAAGTAAAAGGAGACGCAGAGAAGATTCTGCTAGCCACCCCCCACAACACATTTCATATACAATTAGAACTAGCGTTCTGTACAGCATGAGAACAGATCTGCTAAAAAACCCAATGTGGAAATCCCATCCCCAAAACCTGCCAGGTGACGGGTTCAAATACAATCACATCTTCGTTCCACTTCAAGACATGATTGAAAGAGCCATCATTGCAGTACACGCTGGAGCAGATGCCTCTGAGCCAGAAATACAAGTGCAAGCAATGCCATATCCATGCCACACCAGTGACCTGTAAGTAAACACCCTGCTTTTGAACCTAGTGCAGCACTCTCAATAGTGTGGTTGTGATCTGGCTGAGCTATACAAAGGGGTTGGAAAGCTGCCAGATCTCCCTAACTGGTGATTGTCCCATTATGGCATAGAACCAGTGTGGTTGGCTCCTATGCATCTCATTCTGCTATTCTTGGCAGAAGGAATAGGGGGAGAAGAGGATATGGTAAAAGCTCACTGAGCAATTCCTACACGGCAGACAGCCCCCTTTGGGAACTCTTAGCAGCATGTGTACTTTAAAGCAGCCCAAAGGATGTTCTAAATTACACTGGGGCTAGAGCTAGCTTAGGACTAGCTCAATGATCAGGCAGCAGAAACCAGCTCCTGTGCGATTTCTCCCCTCTATTATGGATCACAGAGGCCGAGAATCTGTCCATTGGTTTGCAATGGGGATTTAGTGTTTAGTTTATACAAGCAAAAGATAAAAGTAGATAAGTGAAATGCAAGCCACAAGCACTGGAGCAAAATTTGCCTTGTAAACATAACAGGCACTCCAAATATCTTTATTTGCAATTAGCACCTTGCAAAACGTTAAAATAATTTGGGACTTTTATTCTTCTTCACTACAAATAGAGTGTCACTGTCTTGGAGATACACTTTACAGGTTCCACTGATCCTATATTTTACCATTAAATTATAGTGCGTATGTTTAACTAGTAGCAGCAAAAAAAAGTATTGTTACTAGACTTGAGTAAAATCACATCTTCAATAATTGTTTTATATATTGTAATATTTTCTGAGTAGTAAAATATTAACTTTCTACTTCTACATCTTTCTCCTTTGAGTCTTACACATATATTTTTGCTTGAACAGGTTCTTGAACAATATTGGTTTCTTTTTTCCACTCATAATGATGTTAGCATGGATGGTATCTGTTGCTGGCATGGTCCGAAAACTGGTTTATGAGAGGGAAATTCATCTTGAAGAGGTAATAATTAGCTGAGCCTTTGACTGTAAAACTGGTTTAGAGGGGTATACCGAAAATGCACATTAAACTTTAGGAGAAATGATTTTGTGGATAATAATGCATCTACTTTGTCTTTCACTCTCTCTTGGGCTCTTAATCTGAGTTCCAGCTGCCAAATCAGATTCACAGGGATATTGCTTGGAGTCCCATTGGTCTGCAGAGATTTATCTCTGTTGACATAAAGGAGAGCAGTGAATGACAGAATTATGAAATTTAAACCTGAGCACCTTTCTTTGAAACAAGTCTTGCAGATAGAGATCCCAATCTTCCGTGGTGCTGAATGCCTTCAATTTCTGTTATGTTTATCTATCCTCAAAGAACAACCACATACTTTCATTCAGAATGACCTTTTATTTTAGATTAGGAGAACAACAAAACAAGAAAAGTAGGGTCTCCTTGAGGTACCCTGAACTGAGTAAAAGTGGCTGGGGATTTTAGTCTTTAGGTATTTAAAGTACACAGCGAAAACAAAGGCATAACAGTTACATAGACAAATAATCACAGCTAAAATTGAAGTCAAGGAGACAAGTTTATGGCACTCAGGAGATGCTCAGCATTTTGCAGGATTGAGACATTAAAGCCACATATTTTAGGTATGGATATAACAACACTTAACTCACAAGAATTCAAATGCTATTCTAGGTTCTGCTGAAGACTTCCTGTTTGACCTTGAGCAAAACATTTAACATCTCTAGACTTTGGTTTTCCAATGTGTAAAATAGGGCTTATCTACTTTGCAGAGGTGTTTTAATTAATAACTCACCAATGTTTTCAAGGTGACTTTTGGAAAAACACTAGAGAAATAGTGTATTATAATCCTAAAAAAGTGTTTTGTTTTGTTTTTTAGAATGATGGGCTCAGATACATATGACAATTATTTCTGGCCATATGAGCAATGTTAAATCTGAGAGTTTCACGAATGTATGCAAAAGATTAGTTCATGGTGAAAATTTGTCCTTTTTTCCTATCACCTTTGCAAAATTATGCGATAGGCAAAATTGTAAATTTCCCCAAATTCACTTCTGGATGGGAAATAAAGGCAATTTCTGAATAGAAAATGTGTTAAGTTCAGCAAGAAAACAGCAAAAATAAAGGAAAGGAAGTGTTTCATATTTTTACGATATTCTATTTTTTTTTTTTGCATAGCACTTTTAGTCTTAGTCTCTGATAATCATTCATAGTCATGCATAGTGCTTTTATATTACTACTGTTATTTTATAGTAGTGACATAGATGTGTACGACACTTGAAAGAATAGAGGTGGCTTCTCTACCCAAGAGAGGTTACAATCTAAGTGTCTGATCCTGCAAACACTTGCTCATGAATGTGCATAGTCCCTTTGGAGTCAATATGGTTACCCATATGCATTATGCTCAAAAGCAAGTGTCTACAGAATTGGACCTTAAATTAAGATGAGCGCAACAGAAGGAGTTAACAGCACATGATGAGAGAATGGGAAAAGTATAACACAGGGGTAAGGATAATAGGATTACGTGATCACTTGGGAGGCTAGTGCATATCTCTTGATAGTTAATTTTTTTTTTAAAAGTTGTGACTAATTATAAATGTCTCTCTGCTCTTGTAGTATATGAAGACAATGGGTGTGAATCCTGCCATTCACTTCCTGGCCTGGTTTCTGGAGAATGTCATTGTCCTCACTATAAGTAGCTGTGCTCTGGTCATCATTTTAAAAGTTAGCGGCATCTTTGTGTACAGTGATGGCTTCCTAGTCTTCCTCTTCCTCCTCGATTTTGGAGTTGCGGTTGTTATGCTAAGCTACCTGTTGGGTGCATTTTTTAGCAGTGCCAATACAGCAGCTCTCTGTGCCAGCCTTATATACGTGATCAGCTTTTTACCTTACATAGTTTTGTTGGTCCTGGAGAACCAACTTAGCTTTGCCCTCCAGATCATTACAGTAAGTATTTCTTTTTAAAAACTGTTGATTGATTCATTTCCATAATTATGTGACCTTTAGCAAATGCTCTCATTATCCTGTCCAGAGGTTCCTACTTTGCTCTTACATCTCACTGAAGTTGCATGGCTTTCCTAGATAGAAAACCAGTCGAGGTGCTTTGAACAACAGAGTGGAATCTAAAATCAATGTTCAAAGAAATTGACAGAACCCTATGGAAAGCTTAAGGCTCCATATTTCCAATGCAGCATGCATGATGGAAAAAGATACATTCTTACAGACTTCTTTTTACAAAAAAAGACTAGTTTGGAAAATTAATGTTCTCTCAAATAGTGGATGACATCCCATCATAGGATTAGTGGCTATCCTAGGCAGAAAAATGCGTATAAAACTTACCAGTGAACTGTAGAAATTGCTCCTTTGTTTAAAATACAACTACAAGACAAACAGATCTGTAAGAATGCATACTGCACATCCTGCTCTTTGTAGAGATTACGATGTATGGGGAGAGGAATGAGATTCCCTTTAAAATTCTACTATTGAAAATCAAGTTTCATAATTTGTTTTATGTTCACTAGTCTACAGTATAAATTATGATTCAAACAGTTATTCATGAACTACTTTACCACATTATCTGTTTAGAGTTCCTAGGTGGTATTTTCCTATCCTCTGCTTTGTGTTTTGCTGTGCTCTGCAAAGCATCCTCCTTTTGTCACGATGAATCTCTGATAAGGTCTGATCTAAGCAATGTTTGTTCTCCTGTAGCTGTATTCTCCAAATAAGTATTCCTTATTCTGGATGTACTGTCAAGTCAGGATCACAGCTATGTTAGCTCACCTGACCTCCTTCCAATTCTAATGTCTTCGTTCAAGGAAAACAAACAAGCGAGCAAACAAACCCTACTACTATGTTTTAAGATTCCTCTTTTTTATTTGATATACCTAATCCTCTCCACAGAGGGAAAAACAAATAGGACACTACTATACAATGAACACCAGTTGTAATTTAATATTAAACTCAACAGTACTGTAGTTCAAAAGTGTTCATTGATGAACACACAGGGTGAAGGGAATCTGTGCTATGTCTGTGCAAACACTGCAGGCGTGCGTCCAAATATGCGTCTGTTGTTCTCCAGCTGAGGCCCAATGGAGACAAGAAGGTACCTTAACTTCCATTAAGAATAACATGAATGTATGCCTGTAAATTTCTTGAACATTAATGCAAGAAGCAAAAACAGCTTATGCAAACATTGCACTTCCTTAAATATGTTTAGGACTTTGTCTCAAAACACTTTTTTAAGCTCTTCAGAATTTTACAGTATTTTAAACATTTTTAATATCAGTAAAAAAACAATTTTACCCACCATTAAGCTCTTGTTCATTCCATACCTGCAAAATAAAATGTTTAATTCTGTGTATATAATAATCTAAGTAACACTGTAAATAGGGCAAAACAAACCAGAAATGGGATAGATCAATGTTTAGGGTTGAATAGTACGTTATACTCTGATATTTGCTATGCATAGAGCTGCCAGCTGCACACATTCAACCTTTATGCTATTGAATACATATTTACCCATTCAGATTCTGATTGATGAGTTCTAAGTCTCCTATTGACTAGAATGGGAACTGGATCAGGCCCTTGCTCACACAGCAGGTATCCATCATTCCAGACCATGTTTTTCATGGGGTAGGCTGAGAGCGCTACCTCGGTTGTTTCAATGTTTACCTTGTCCTCCCCACCATATTCTTGTATTATCCAGCTGTCTTTTCATCGTATGAGAATGCCATAAGCTCTTAGAGGCAGGGGCTGGTTTTTTTAAATGTGCTTGACACAATGGATCCTGCTCAGGGCCTCCAGGCACTACTATAATACATTTGTGTATTTAAATACACTGCCTACATTGTGTATTTTCTTCCTGCAAAGCCTTATCCGTGTGCTTATTTTAAGCCAATAGAACTATTCACAGTGCATGAAGATAAGCATGTATATGAGCCTTTGCCTGATCAGGGGCCTACATCTGTAGTGGTGTGTGTTTGAGAGAGGCAGGTTATACTTGTTTTCCAGGCCCCTGGCAGAATTTTGCCTTTCTGTTTTAAACACTGTGAAACATATTGGATTGACTTACTTTAGAATACAAGTCATCTCCAAGAGCAGACTTTGAAACTTTAGAACTTTTTTCATACAACAATGCATATATTTTATCAGTATTTAGTAATGATTTAGTTCCCTCTGATGCTGGTTAGTGATTTTTCAATTTACCATAATTCTTCCATCCTTGTTACATTACATCCCTGAAGTTAGTCATTTTCCATTTTGTACTTTTCTGATGCAGTATGGCCCAATTTATATTGCTCCACTGGAAATAAAATGTTATTTCCTTGCAATAGAATAGCTGCCCAGTGTATAGTATAATGTGTGTTCCATCAGCCTGCCTCTTGTGAATTCTAGGGTCATTCACTTGCAACAGAAAATAAATTGCATTAGCCACTTTTCCAATGTTATGCATTATATATTTGCAATGTATGGAGGATTTATGATGCTTCATAAATTGTGGTAAAGTTAAATAATACCTTCAAATATTAATAACCTGATACATAATGATCTTTAATTTGGAGAGCACATTTCTGCAAAATGCAGGTAAACATTGTTCAGGTTCAAAAAAAGTAAGTGAAAGACTGGATTGTTAGCCTTTCTAGAACTGAAAGGTCCATTGCTTCTCCATTTGCACTGAACAGTGCAATAGTTATTTACATCACACAATATGTTAATGGAGATTTATTTATGTTCATCTCCTGTTTCTTTTCTATTGTTGCAGTGCTTTCTGTCTACAGCTGCCTTTGGGCAAGGAGTATTTTTCATTACATTCTTTGAAAACCAAGAAATAGGTAAGATTGCTAGTTAGCAAAATGTTTTTTTAATCATGGTTTATAAAGAACTAAACTTGGAAACTTATTTCACTTGCTTTGTTTTGAAAGTGAAGCTTTGTAGAATCTCTGATCCTCAGCAAGCAGTACAACTCAGGACTGGGGGGAGGATGTTAGATGTAGCTTTAAACCACCTTTGTGCTCCATGATTCCCAGACCAGGTTGATGATGTTCGTCGCCTGCAGTAAATTAGAGAAGCCTTAAGGCTGCTGTAAATTATGGCAGCTGCCAGTGCCCCCTAGGGGCTAATAATGCCTGGCGCAAGGAAGCCCCGGGCACACCCTGAACATTGTTGATATTTTGTAGTGTATGTGACATTCATGAAAGATTTAATCAACTCTCAGAAGCTGCTAGATGACAATGTGCTGCTCTTAGGGTATTGTCAGCCAGTGAGAATGTCTGAAGATGCAGTTCCAGATCTGCTGCTAGATCAAATTCAATGGAGCTATGCTTATTTACCCTAGCTGAAGAGCTAGCCTGTTGTGTTTCACTGGTTTAGTGTGTTGTCTCTCAGTATCCTGCTGGTGGAGTTGTAGGTGTGGAATGCTATGAAGCATAGAGGAGATTCCATGTTGATGTTTCAGTTTAATTTACCTCTTAATAAAAAGCAGTTGCTTTTCTGATTTACCTCTGGACACTCAATAAGTTTCTCCTAACACGACACTTTCAGAACTTGTTTTCCTTTATTTTTCATAAAGATTGGATTTAAGAACATTTTACACCATTTTTCTTCTCTAATTCAAATATGTTCAAATTTTTGGAAAATAATAATATATTTATATTATTAAAAACTTTTTATTGAAGTCTTTTAAAGATTAATATAGTTTTCAAAATTGTATTTGTTTCTACTTGCTAACAGTAGTGCCCACGTTTCAGCCTAAAATAAATTCTTGGATTTATACAGTACTGAAGAACACAGGTGCAAAATATAATTGTCAGTAAGATTACTATGTGCCAGATCCAAAGCTCATTGAAGTCAGTGTCAATGCTACCAGTGATTTCAGTGGGTGCAGAATCAAGCAGTATGCCTCTGATTACATAGTACCATGCACTTTACAGAATATACGTTACTCCTAATAATCTGTAATAGTTTGTGGAACAGCAGGTCATTTTAACCACCTTGGGCTCTTTTGTCTCATAAGACATTCTGGGGTCAGGTATTATTTTATTGTTTTCATATATTGAAAAAAGATATGGTGAGATTTTCAAACATTAATGGGAATTGAATGTACAAATCCTCGAAACAGTTTTGAAAACCTTAGCGTGTGTGTGTGTGTGTGTGTGTGTGTGTGTGTGTGTGTGTGTGTGTG